>NW_027528867.1:1928842-2002288 GCF_008692635.1 Crocuta crocuta
TTATTTGTTAATTGATTAAAAATTTTTCTTTCTTTTTTGTAATCTGAAGTTTCACTACAGAACTTCTTGGAATGGTTTACCAAGATTAGATTTTATTATGCTCCTTGCATCTAAAGACTCATGCCTTTCATCTGTTCTAGAAAATTCCCAGTCATTATCTTTTTAATTAGTGCCTCTCTCCATTGGTTCTAATATCATCCTAAAACATTTTTGTTTAGGGGCGCCTGGGTGGCTTAGTCGGTTAAGCGTCCGACTTTTGCTTGGGTCATGATCTCGCGGTTCGTGGATTTGAGCCCTGCGTCGGGCTCTGTGCTGACTGCCAGCTCAGAGCCTGGAGCCTGTTTCAGAGTCTGTATCTCCCTCTCTCTCTGACCCTCCCCTGCTCACGCTGTCTCTCTCTCTCCTAGCAATAAATAAAAATATATAAGTTAAAAAAAGTATCTTAAAACATTTTTAATTTTTTTTTGAGTATAGTTGGCACACAATGTCACATTAGTTTCTGAAGCACAAACATAGTGATTCAATTTCTCTATACACTATGCTATCTTCACCACAAGTGTACTTACCATCTGTCACTAAAATATGCTATTACAATTTCTTTTTTTTTTTTTTAATGTTTTATTTCTAGGAGAGAGAGAGAGAGACAGCGTGAGCAGGGGAGGGTCAGAGAGAGAGGGAGTCACAGACTGAAACAGGCTCCAGGCTCTGAGCTGGCAGTCAGCACAGAGCCCGACGCGGGGCTCGAACCCACGAACCGTGAGATCATGACCTAAGCGAAAGTCGGACGCTTAACCGACTAAGCCACCCAGGCGCCCCTCCAATTTAATTGACTGTATTTCTTGTGCTATGTCTTTTATTCCTGTGACTTATTCCTTCCATAACTAGAAGCCCATATCTCCCACTCCTCTTTACCTATTTTGTCCATCCTCCTCTTACCTTCCCCTCTAGGAACCATCAGTTTGTTCCTTATATTTGTTAATCTGATTCTGCTTCTCCCTAAAAAAGTTACTGACAGCTTGAAGAACTTAATCCTGCTATTTGCTGTATTTAATGACTATCACTACAGATAGGGTTTTTTTTGGTGTTATATAACACTGAGTTGACAGCTAGTCTCAACAGCTTTTATCTGTAAAAGGTATTTTAAAAGAGGTTTGTGTTCGTTTTTCTAGGGGCTTTACTGTTCCAGGGAAAATTTTTACGTTAATTCCTGGCTTTGGTAGTTATCAGACCATGCAGGTACTATAAATAATGTATTACCCAGACTTATATATGGCAGGTCATTGCCATTATTAATAAAAATTATTTTTTTTTACATTCAGTCTAGCCTAAGACCAATAAGCTTCCTTATTATTTTCCTGTGCAGTAGGTACATTTACCTCCTATTCTAACCTTTGAAAAATTATGTATTATTTAAGGATTTCAGAGTGCTGGCTTTTTAAAGGAAGTGTGAAGAAGTAATGCTTTAGTTCTAGATCCTTGGATTATGTGGGCTCAGGGCCTCACCTTCAATCCACTCAGGACTGTTCATTCAAGCTTCTAGATTTCCAAGACCAACAAACTTCATCTCCCACCAGATTCAAATTCTTAGGGAAGCCACAGACTCAGTTCACATGTTTACTACTCTTGTTATAAGTTTATAGTTCATTTCTGAACTCTGTACATTCTTATCATTTTTTCTGGAAGTTATGTATTCCAACAGAAATTCATTATATTTTATTTAGATTTCCAGATGATTATAGCAGGAGAGTTTCTAGGTGGTCTAGCCTACCATACTGGCAGAATCAGAAGTCCTTTCTCACTGTACTTTATTTTCTACCAGTTCAAAAACCCATACCCTCCACTCTGGTCAGGCTTTTCTTCTAGTTTATTTTTTTTTAATGTTCATTTATTTATCTTAGAGAGAGAGAGAGAGAGAGAGAGAGAATCCCAAGCAGGCTACAAGCTATCAGCAGAGAGCCCAATGTGGGGATGAAATCCATGAAATGTGAGATCATGACCTGAACTGAAATCAAGAGTCAGATTTAAGTGACTGAGCCACCCAGGCACCCCTCTTCATTCTAGTCTATTAATATATCACGTTAATACTTCTGTGCTTTTGCTAATGCTATTTTACTGACTCAGAATACCCAGCCTCCACAATGTCTACCCTAATTCTAGTTTTTAAGAGTCAGCTTAACCTTCATCTCCTCCATGTTCTTTCTTCTCCAGTCATCACTGACTTTTCTCTCCCCCAAATCCTCCTAGAATTATAGTCTGTATTTAGTTTTGGCTTTTGCATAGTTTTCTATTATTTGGTTTTGTTTCTTTTGTCTTATTTCACATACTGAATTTCAGGAATTTGAAGACATATGCTATCCTTGTGGTGATTAAAGCACCAAAAAAACCTACAATATTTAATATGTGCTTTTATTCCTTTAATGTGCTAATAACATAGCTAATCAATAATTTGTGATTACCTCAACTATGACAATACAAAAATTGAGAATTTTTTTTCTGTTAAAAACAAGAAAATTTTATGTACTAAATCAAAAGCAAATGTTATGCCAAACATTCCACTGAATAAAATTCTACCACCAAATCCCATTTATGACTCTCTATAGTAAATGTTATATTATGTCTTTCAGAGGAAAGTCTATGTTACTTTGTAAGTAGAGAGTACAAAACTTTCACCTTTTAAAAATTTCTGGAATCAGCAAAACATCTGAGAAAAACTAAATAAAAATGCCATAGAGTTACGTTGTGATGTGATGTCTCCTTGGATTGACATGTTACAAGTTTACATTGTAGATATTCCCTCTAAAATTTTTTCATCCTATAAAATTCAAAGCCTGCAGATTAGCAATCACTGTATTCATTTTATGGGAAATTTCTTAAAATTGTGTAAGGTTTGCCATATAGGCAATATAGAGATTGGTGAGGAAATTTTATCTTCTAAAGGGAGGATATGAATTCAAAGAAAAGTTGTGTTGTCTCCAGAGTACCACAACATTCCAATTTTTGTGTAATCTACACGGAGAGCTACAGTGGGACTAATTCCTAGGGGAATAATCAGCTTTGGAACAGCCAGTGCTTATGCCAGATACAGACTGGCAGGAAGCTGATGAGGCAGCACAATGAATGATCTACCATAAAGGCCATGGGCAAGAGGTGGCCATTAGTCTAGAGCTCAGTAATGCACTCTTCAAGTACATTACTCACCAATCCATCAGGCAACATGCTACAGAACCAAGAGATTCTAGCACTTTTAAATTTGTAATGCGATGGCTGCCAGCCTGCTCTACATGCCCTAGGTTACAAGGGCATAGTAGTGTGGGAGGAAGGCAATTCATTAGGTGTCATAGCCAGTATTTTTTCTATTTTTTCTTCTGTGTGTACTTAAGAAATGGGCCTTCCATTATCTACAGATTAATAGTGGAAAGAATGATCTGGTGTCTCTATTAGCATTAAATACTGGCAGATACTTTCCCAGTGCCTAACCGGCAGAATTTTCACTAGCTAAAATGAGAGAAACTTGTATAGAAAAATATATGTTAATTTTTATTCTAAAGTACAGCTACATAAATATTCTACTAAAACAGATTATCAAAACAAACCCAATTTAGTAAATAAAAGCCACAGAAACATAAATATGCCAAAACTTAGGTGTAAATCAAAATGACAGCATTTTTTTCTATTCAGGCACCATGTACCAAATTTATAGGTTTTGATTGCATATGCTGTAATTACACTTAAAGTGAGGGTTTAGGTAATGAAAGTAATGATATTTACTAATGATAAATTTTCCCAATCTAATAAAAGATATGCAATTAAACAAACTATAGCCATAGAGAAGTCATAGGTTTAGCTTAATTATGGGAGTGTTACCAATTTATCCTCAGATTACAACTACCTAGTTCTTTAGGGTTTCAATGTCTTTTCTTTTATGATGACAGTAAATGTGATTATAATTTTTGAATGTTCTTGCTTGGTAATATGAAAGGTTGGCAAGTCCATGCTCCTACTTTTTAAAGTATACTTTAAGATCCAATTGTGTGTGGACCACGGATACAGAGCCTTCAGTGAGTGTCATGAGGGGAAGGGAGAGGCACGGTTTCAGTAGCAGTTATATTCTGATGATCATCTGCAAACTCAAGTTTCTATGGGGTCACTGTGGTGATAGAGCCCACCAGAAAGGAAGGAATTAGAATTGGGAATTCTTGCTTAAGAAAGGTAGGAGGATCACCTCTCCTGACAGAGATGCCTATCATGTCAGCTTGTATCCTATACCAGGACTTTCTCAGCCTGTGCACAAAAATGAGCAGCAGTGATTTACACATATCCAGATCGTAATAACGGACAATATTCACTTAGCACATACTAAGTGAGAGGGACTGTTTTTGGTTCTTTACTTATAGTAACTCATTTAATCCTGTCAACAGTTCTTTGAGTCTTTACCTCTTTTTAGAGATGAGATAGCACAGAGAGTTAAAGCGACTTACAGAAGTAAATTAAATTTATATGAGTCCAGATTGGAATCCAGGCAGTCTTGCTCCAGAGCATGCATTCTTGACCACTTTACACTGCCTTACATACCCTTTCCAAAGATTCCACATCTATATTACTATATAGAGTAAATCTGGCATGGTGCTCTGGCATCTTTGTTGTTTAAAAGCTCACAGACAGTTCTGAGGCATAACCAGGGTGAAGAACCACAGATCTAATTTAGTTGTCTTCTAGTCTGTCCTTCCTATAACATGGCTCCCCAGGACTGGGCTATACTTCTGTTTTATACCACAGAAAATGCCTTGGTGTATCGTAATGTTGTTTGTGGCGTTCTATCAAGCCATATGCTAAATGGGTTAGAGTATGGGGTAGTTCTGTTGTCCTCTGTGCTGGTCATACCCCAATCAGAATGAAAGGCTCAATTCTGGGCATCATAAGTACACCAAAACAGTCAAAGAATAATACTATTATTGGGAAATATGAGCCATGTAAAAAAATAACTGGCTTAAGAAACCAAGGATACTTTGTTTTTAGATGAAATGAATTAGGGGCAGATAAGGCCATATTCAAATATCAAGAGCTGTCACGTAGAAGGGGAATGAGACTTGTGCTGAAGCCCTTAGGGATATAATTAAGCCCTGTGAATGGACGTTAAAGGAAGACAGACTGTAGTGTCTAATGGGAGGAAGAATTTTCTAGGGATGAGATATGCTCAAAGATAGAACTGGTTACTACAAAAAGTTCTTAGTTCTTTGTTACTAGATGTTGAAATGAGATTCGGTGACACTATTATTGAGAAGTTTCAAGCATTGAATGTAACTGGTTAGAACCCCGTTTTGGGGTTCACTACAACCCCAAAAGTCTTGTTCTGCATGTATCCTTGTCACAGTCTGGGCTAATGTGCAGCTAATACAATGGGCACAGTTTTAGCAGCTGTTTAATACCAGTATCTTTTCTGATTGGTCAATGGCCATACAATATAAGTCAGTGATTAATATTTTTGAATATTGTTCCCAGGGTATCAGCATCCAACCCATTAGACAATCATATTTTGAGAACATGCTCCAGGCCTTAAAGAAAAAAAGGTAAATGACACATGGTATCTACTTCTAAGTCTAGTGGAGTATACACATACATAATAAATTAGGTTGAACCATATGTTGTTGATATTCAATAATTTCTGACTGGTAAAAATGATAATTTAATGTGGATCAACATACAAGTGCTAAGTGTTATCATAAAGATATGTAAAAATGCTATGAGAACACAGATGAGGGAATCATTAATTATAAGAAAGCCTATGGGACAATTCTATTCAGGACAGGTTTTTTTTTTTAATGGAGATATGTAAATTGCAAACTGGTGCAGCCACTCTAGAAGACAGTGTGGAGGTTCCTCAAAACATTAAATATAGAACTACCCTATGACCCAGCATTAGCACTACTAGGAATTTATCCAAGGGATACAGGAGTGCTGATTCATAAGGGCACTTATACCCCAATGTTTATAGCAGCACTTTCAACAACAGCCAAATCATGGAGAGAGCTCAAATGTCCATCAATGGATGAATGAATAAAGAAGATGTAGTTTGTATACACAGTGGAATACTACTTGGCAATAAGAAAGAATGAAATCCTACCCTTTGCAACTGTGTCGATGGAACTGGAGGGTATTATGCTAAGTTAAATAAATCAGTCAAAGAGAGCCAAATATCATATGTTTTTACTCATATGTGGAATTTGAGACACTTAATAGAAGACCATGGGGGAAGGGAAGCGGGAATATAGTTTCAGAGAGTGAGGGAAACCCATAAGAGACTCTTAAATACAGAGAACAAACTGAGAGTTGATGTGGGGGCAGGAGAGAGGGGAAAATGGGTAATGGGCACTGAGGAGGGCACTGTAAGTGATGAATCATGGGAATCTACCCTTGAAACCAAGAACACAATGTATACACTACATGTTAGCTAACTTGACAATAAATTATATTTTTAAAAAAGATAACCAAGAAATATGCAGGTAAACAAACAGGAAAGAAACTTCCAGAGAGATAGAATGGAAGAAGAGAAGGGATGGAGAAATGGAAAGCATTTATGACTTAGGATTAAAAGCTCTATGTTTCCTCATTATCCTTATAATCTGTAACAAAGCTTGTATTCTTTTCCTTACCCTTTTGTATTTGTTACTGAGTGGCTTTTGGATATTTATCAAAATCTAAAACTCTAACAAGGCTATAATAGGCATCAGTATAGCAATACTTTCCCTCATTAGTATACATTTTATGGTAATGAGATAGAAGAATGCATATATTTGGGCCAAGGAGCATATGAACTAGTGGTTAAGGCATGCATATTATAGACAGCTGGCTATGGGTTCTAATATCAGTTCCATCACTTATGAATAGTGGGCCATAGTTAAGTTATTTAGCTTCCCTGTGCCTCACTTTCTTCTTCTATAAAGTAAATATAGTAATAGTATATTTTATCTTACATGCTGGTACTTGTCTACTTCTTTTGTTAGAAAAATAAAAGTGATTTTACTTTATGTTCTCAGTTTGTATCTGGAGAGCATAAAACATTAAAAGATAATTTTTTGACTTTTTTTTCTTTAGGTAAATTGTCCTCATATTTTTGACAAAGGGACATGTGAGAACTCTCAAGTAGGAAACCTACCTTTTGAAGTTTCTGGGCTACCTCAATATGAGAAAAAATGTGCTCTTCCAAAACCACACACAGTTAAAACAGTATTTATGAGGAGCCCAGGGATTTTGTTCTAGAGGGGAATAACTTACTGCAACTAAACAACAAAATATTCTCAATAAAAGATTTACAGCATCCTTTTAAATATATAGGTGAGCTCACAGTAAAGTAAGGAAAATCCTTAGAGGCAAAGAACTAAGGAGAAGCATGAATCCAAAGAGGTTAACATGCTAAAGCCAGCAGCTGCCCTGAGGGCATCTGCCAATCCCCAGAAACCCAGAGCTTCTTATTTGAGAAGTTGGAATGGAGACCCCAACTTAAAATCAGGATTCTGGAGAATACACTTTCAGTGAAAGGGTGAACTAGAAATTCTGTCCTGCAAAATAAGAAATAATAACATATCTTTTCAGCCTTGGCTATGGTTGGAAGGGACAAAAAGTCTCTCCCTTAGTATTCTTATAAGGATAGAGTATAATTTATAATCCAAACAGAAAATCTTCTTAAAGTGGAAGAAGACATTATTAATAATTATATCAAAATAAGGGGCATTTTAACTGGGAAAATTTGGATGTATGAGCACCCTATCATAACCATAGGTTACCTGTCATGTCAATCCTGGGTACTGGATTGAAATCATACTACTTGTACGGGATGAAAAATATCCAAGATCAGAAATTAAAGTAATCCTGATCAATAGTTCTTTCTAAGCACCTAGGATGAAAAAATGCAAACCCATTCTAGGAAAATTCATCCTTATCCCTGGCCTCATAGAAATTTCTCAGAAAAAGCCCCAGTTTACATGATTTCATAATGCAAAATAAATAAAACATCACAAAACCCATTAGGAAACAAGATAATATGAGCCAACAGAAATAAGAGAGAAAAAAATCTGGTAAAGAAGTACTGTACTTCAAATGCTAGAATTAGATAGCTCAGAATATAAAATAAATATGCTTAATATAAAATAAGGGGACAACAAAAATATAAGTCAGATATCAGGGAATATAAGAATGTTTTTGAAAAAGATTCCACTTGATTATTTATGGAAAAAAATAAAAATTGAAAACACAATAGGGAAGTAAAACATTGGATTTAACATTGATGAAGAAAGAATTGGCAAACCAGAAAATAAAACTAAAGAAATTAGCCAAGTAAAGCAATGGCATAGAGGTGGAAAATATGATAAAAGAAATTATGATATGTGGAGGAGAACTAAAAGGTCTAAAAACCATCTATTTAAAGTTTTTAAGTATGATAGTAAAGAAAATTTAAAAAGATATTTAAGGAGATAATTACTAAGGATTATCTAGAAATGTTGGAATACATGAATATTTGGAATCTAGAAGTATAACGATCCTGAGCAGGATAAATATAAAGAAACCTACACATACATTTAATTCATCAGAGTGAACCTGCAAAATGCCAAACATGAAAAGATCTTAAAAGCAAAGAGAATGACAATTTATCGTGAAGTAAAAAACACTAATATCTGATTTCTCAACTGCAACAACGGAAACTAGAAACCATGGATATATTTAAATAACTGAGAGAAAATAATTTGCAACCTAAGCCTGTATCCTGAGGAAATCATCTATAAAGGATGAGCATAAAATAAAAACATTTCAGACAAAAATTGAGACTTTATAAGCAACTAACCCTTAGTAAAGAATTCTTCAGGGCTATTCATTAGGAAGAAGGTAATTGATGGAGAAAGAAATTATGTGGTACAATAAGAAATGACAAGGAAAAACAATTTAGGCAAGGTTACATTAAATATGGGTATATTTAAAACAATACTGCTGTATAAAACGATAACATTAGGTCTTCACTTCAGGCAACAGTGGTGTAAATGATATCAGACAAAACATCTTATAGATAACAACTATACATTCTAGAGACTATACATAAACTCTCTCTCTCTCCATATAAAAGGTAAAATTAACAAGTGAAAAACTATCAAATAGTATACTTTAGACACGTACATTTCACTGTATGTGAATTTTAGCTGAAAAATATTAATCCAGTTAGTAGGCTTGCTTTAGAGCTCAGTGCTCTAGAGCAAATGAGCAAATATATTGAGGATAATGGAAGCCAGATTTCTCACTGTTACAGAAGGGTATTGCAAATATGGAAAGGGGGAATACTAGAATATAACATATGATGTTAAACTAAAATTGGAGTTATGAGTCTCAATCCTCATATGAGGATAAGTATACTTTTTGATAGAAAAATACAGATGTAGGGGCATATATTTATATATACACACATACATATGTATGTAAACAACATACATATGTTTTAGAAAATTAAAACATATTTCCTAGCTCAATCAGCATCAATGAGCATATTTAGTGCACAGAGCTTGGTTTCAAAACTCTACTGTTGGGGTGCCTAGATGGGTCGTTGGTTAAGCATCCAGCTCTTGATTTTGGGTCAGGTCGTGATCTCACAGTTTGTGGACGAAGCCCCACACAAGGCTCTGCTGACTATATGGACCCTACTTGGGATTCTCTCTCCCTCTCTATGCCCCTCCCCAGCTCATGTGCTCTCTTCTTCTTTCACTCTAAATAAATAAATAAAATAAATAAATAAATAAATAAATATTTAAAAAATTCTACTGTCCACTAAAAGCAATTAGGTTCCATAGGAAAAAGGCTAATTTTGGACTAGAGTAGGGAAGTACAAGATGAACCTGGAATATTTTGCTCCAGAAAGGAAGGAGATGTTCAAAGAATGATGAGGACATTGAGGTGCCTGGGTGGCTCGGTTGTTTGGGTGTCTGACTCATGATCTCCCAGTTCAGGAGTTTGAGCCCCACATCAACCTCTGGACTGAGCTCAGAGCCTGGAGCCTCCTTCAGATTCTGTGTCTCCCTCTCTCTCTGCCTCTCTCCTACTCACTCTCTCTCTCTCTCAAAAATAAAAAAAATAAAAAGAAATAAAAGAATCGTGAGGACATTAAAAAAGATGCAGGACTGTTTAAAAGGACTCCCACTTGAGGGGCACCTGGGCGGTTCAGTCAGTTGAGAATCCAACTTTGGCTGGGGTCATGATCTCATTGTTCATGAGTTGGAACCCCACATGGATGGGGCTTGCTGCTGTCAGCCTGTAGGCACAAAGCCTGCTTCAGAACCTCTGTCCTTCTCTTTACCCCTTCCCTGCTTGTACTCTCACAAAAAAGAAATATTAAAATAAAGGACTCCTACTTGGCAAATCTGGGACAATTTGCATATCAAAATAAATGATGACAGTGTTGGATTACAGCATGTAGAATAAAATAAATGTCTATGAGTTCATAAGTGCCCTATTAAGTTCATACTACTATAACAAATTATCATAGACTGGGTGGCTAAAACAACAAACATTTATTTCTCACAGTTCTAGAGGGTGGAAAGTCCAAGATCAAGATGCTAGCGTATGGTGAAAGTGTCTTTTCTGGTTTGCAGATGGCCATCTTCTAGTATCCTCACATAACTGAAAACAGGGAGTCTAGCTTTCTTCTTTTTCTGAGAAGGATACTCACTAATCCCATCATGGGGGCTCCACCTTCATAACCTAATTACCTCCCAAAGTTCCCACTTCTAATTGTCATCCTATTGGGAACTAGGGTTTCAGCACGAATTTTCAGGGTGTGTGTGTGTGTGTAGACAAAAACATGCAGTCCATATCAATACTGATATAAACAAACCACCATAAGGGAGGAGGTAAAGATCTTCTCTACATTAAAATGTGAACTAATAGAAAAGAAATGGTGGACTTAGATAATCATCTGGTTGCTAAGACAAAGAGGTGAAAGTTTGATGAAGAATGGAATATTTACATAGTCTCAAAGTATTCGTCCACACATCATTTATTAACTAAACAGAAAAAAACCAGTAGCGTATACAGTGGAGGGAACCTGGCAGATACCACCTTAGCCAAGTGATGTAACTTATTATCATCTGTGTTAGGGCAAACCAATTATCATGAGCCTCCTAGTACAATTTACTGAGAAGCACTCGCCATTAATTCTGTGCTATTTCTGCCCCAAATACCGTATAGAGATGTAATTATGAGCAAACTTTATGAAAGACCAAATTCAGGTGCTTTCTATAAATATAACTGGGCTTCAAAAATCTCAAGATCAAACAAGACAAAGTCTGAGGAGATGTTCTAGATTAAATATTCCTAAAGAAACATGACAACTAAATGCAATATGTAATTTGGATTCGGTCTTAGAATGGTAAGTGGGCAATGGCTATGAGAACATTACTGGAAGAACTGACAAATATAAATATGGACATAACAGTATAATGTTAAATTGTGAGATATGGACAATGGTACTTTGGTTCTGTAAGAGAACGCCTTGTTCTTAGGAAATACACATTGGAATGTTTAGTGGTAAAGGAGGATTCCATTGTCAACTTTCAAATTACTCTTAGATAGGAATAGGAGGTGGAAAGGAAGGATAGAAAGAGAATGATAAAGCAAATAGGGCAAATGTCAACAACTGAAGAATCTGGGTAGAGTATACATAGGAATTTTTTGTATATTTTCTGCAAATTTATGGCAAGCTTGAGATTATATAAAAATAAAATGTTACAAAAACCTCTAATTTCCATGACTGAAAGATAAGAGGACTAAGATACTGGACAACATCAAACAAACATAAAGAAACAATGTGACTTAAGATATTCTAGAATGCTTGTACAGTCCTGAAAAGGGGTAAGTGTTTTGGATTATTTTTAGATTTTACATGTGCATGCATATTAGAATTTAAAATCGAACCATTAAAATAGTAGTAATATAGTAGATAACTGCTAAACTAGTAGGGGAGGAAAAAAAAAACACAACTGAAAATAAGAAATTTTTCAAAAGACAAAAAAAGCAGAATAGCACAAAATACAATGGTAAAAGAAATAGAAACATATTAGTAACCACAATAAATGCACTAACTCACCAGATAAAAGGTGATAGTTTTAGACAACAGAGTTTTAAAAATTCTGTTGCATGACGGTTACAAAGACAGTACCCAAAATACATGAAGGCCACAGAAAGACAGAGGGAATATTTCAGAATGTATAATAAAATCCTAAAACCTAATAAGGAAAATAAAATGAAATGGAAAAAATAAACAATTGCTTAATAGAACTGGAAATTCAAATGGCCTATAAATTTTAAAAGCTACTCATCCTCCACAGTCATCAGGGAAGTACTGCAAAGTTCATGGAAAGTAGATGAAATCAAAACAGTAATCTTTATCTTTTTTGGTCAGAAGACCACTGATTTTTGGCTGGGCACATAACTTGAAATAAAGACCTCATTCTAGTCACTCTTGTAGCTTGCTATGACTGTGTGATTAAGGTCTGGCTAATACGTTCTGAGCAAATATAGAGTGCTCAGATTCTAGGAAATGTTTTTATAAATGTCAGGGAGAGAAGGCATTAACTTCTTCCTCTCTTCCTCCAAGGGGTTGAATGCAAACATGATGGCTAGAGATCAAGCAGCCTCCTTGTACCATGAAGTAAAAACCACATGTTGAGAATGGTGGAGTAAGAAGAAAGATGATGAGGACCCTAATGAGCCTGGAGCGATATTGCTGCACTAGACTGCTTACCTCTGAGTCTTATCCAGATGAAGAGAAATAAATTTTTGCTATTGTTTGAGGTGGAGCACTGCCACTCTCCTCCCTACAACCGCCAAGGCAGAACTCCCGCCTGAGGCATTGGATCATGCCATGCCCATCCCTGCTTGAGAGCTGCCCTCCTCCCTTCTCCTTTCTTCTTCTTCTTCCTCTTCCTCCTCCTCTTCTTCCTCTTCCTCCTCCTCCTCTTCCTCCCCTTCCCCTTCTTCCCCTTCTTCTTCTTCCTCCTCTTCCCCTTCCTCTTCTCCTTCCCCTTCCTCCTCCTCCTCCTCTTCTTCTTCTTCTTCTTCTTCCTTTTTTTCTTTTTTTTCACGCAGAACACTGACCTGATTACCTCTGGTCACCGGCGGGCTTAAACAATCAAATTTAGTCCATTCTGGAGATGTAAATTCTACACCTCCAGACCTTTTCATCTCTTTCTCTCAGGAGTAATTAGACTATATAGTTTCTCTGGATAACACCAGCATCCTTCTATCACCTAACCAACCATACTCCACACTTTAACTCTTTGAAAAAAGCTTCTTATCCCTTCTGCCTGTTCATTCTATTTCCAATTTTGCCTCATCCCCGCCCTGTCTTCTCTCTCTGTCTCTATGCTCTTCAACCAGCATTGCATATATCCGACTATTTAATTGTAGCTGGGAAACCCAGTTATATGCTATAAACCGGTCTTTGACCATTGGTATTCTTCTTTTTTCCTTTTCTTTTCTTCCTTTTGACCTTTTTACGTATTTTTTTATTTTCTATTATTCGCCCTCCCTCCTCCGTCTTTTCTCTTAACTTTTTCGCTGTCCCTCTCAGTTTGCATGTCAGTTGGATTTGTCTCTGCGTTTGTGTGCCCCTGCTCCCTGTGTGTTTGTCAGTCTGTTTTCCTATCCAGGGCTACCTCAAGAAACAAACCAAAGAACACATGGTGGAGAGGCCCAAATATCACTATGAGTAAGAAAATAAAATAACCAAGGTCTCAACAAGACAGACCAAGACCATTCAAAAAACACTCTCTGAAAGGATACGCCCTGGACAGTCAAAGAGTCTTCCTGGATACAGCAGTGCTCACAGGTGCAGAAGCATAACAGGTCTTTAAAACTAACAAGAGCCAGAAAACTAACTAAAATGATGAAACAAAAAAGCTCTCCCCCAAAGAAACTCCAAGAATAATTGACAGCTAGTGAACTGCTCAAAACAGATATAAGCAGCATAAATGAACAAGATTTTAGAACAATAATCATAAAATTAATAGCTGGGCTTGAAAAAAACATAGGGGACATCAAAGAAACTATGGCTACAGACAAAATGGAGAATATAAATAGGCATGAAGGAGTAAAAAAAGTGATAAATGAGATACATAATAAATTAGAGGCCTCCAATGCACGGATTGAAGAGGCAGAAAGGAGAATAAGTGATTTAGAAGTCACCATTATAGAAAAACAAGAAACTGACAAAAAAAGAGACAAACTGATCCAGGAACACGAAAGAAGAGTTCGAGAGCTCAGTGACACAGTCAAAGGCAAAAATATCCGTATCATAGGAATCCCAGAAGAGGAAGAGAAGGGGAAAGGTGCTGAAGGAGTCCTGGAACAAATTACAGCAGAGAAATTCCCCAACCTAGGAAAAGAAGTAAACGTTGAAATACAAGAGGTTCAGAGGACTCCCCTCAGATGTAATCTGAATCAACCTTCTGCAAGGCATATCATAGCAAAAATGGCAACATATAAGGACAAAGAGAGAATTTTGAAAGCAGCTAGGGAGAAAAGGGACCTAACATACAAAGGGAAACCTATCAGAGTGGTGACAGACCTATCTACTGAAACTTGGCAGGCCAGAAAGGAATGGCAGGAGATCTTCAATGTGATGAACAGTAAAAATATGCAGCCAAGAATCCTCTATCCAGCAAGCCTGTCATTCAAAATAGAAGGAGAGATAAAAACCTTTCCAAATAAACAGAAATTGAAAGAATTTGTCACCACGAAGCCAGCCCTACAAGAAATCCTGAGGGGGATGCTCTGAAGGAAAGGTTGCAAGGAACAAAGATACCAGAGACACCACCACAAACATGAACTCTACAAAAGATACAAAGACTCTAAACCCACATATTTCAATAATAACACTGAATGTAAATGGGCTGAATGCTCCAATCAAAAGACATAGGGTAGCAGAATGGATTAAAAAACAAAATCCATCTATATGCTGTCTACAAGAAACTCATTTTAGACGGGAAGATACCTTCAGATTAAAAGTAAGGGGATGGAGAAATATATATCATGCTACAGGAAATCAAAAGAAAGCCGGAGTAGCTATACTTATATCAGACAAACTGGACTTTAAATTAAAGACAATCACAAGAGATGAAGAAGGGCACTACATAATAATTACAGGGTCCATCCATCAGGAAGAACTAACAATCATAAATGTCTACGCACCGAATATGGGAGCACCTAAATATCTAAAACAATTAATCACAAACAGAAACAAGCTTATAGATAAGAATGTGCTAATAGCAGGGGACTTTAATACTCCGCTTACAGCAATGGATAGGTCAACCAGACAGAAAATCACTAAAGAAATAATGGACTTGAAAGACACATTGGACCAGATGGATCTGAGAGATATATTTAGAACTTTACATCCTGAGGCCAGGGAATTTACTTTCTTCTCAAGTGCGCATGGCACATTCTCCAAGATAGATCACATACTGGGACATAAAGCAGCCCTCAATAAATATAAAAGAATAGAGATCATACCATGCACACTGTCAGATCATAATGCTTTGAAACTTGAAATCAATCACAGGAAGAAGCCTGGAAAACCTCCAAAAACATGGAGGTTAAAGAACACCCTACTAAAGAATGAATGGGTCAATTAGGCAATAAGGGATGAAATTAAAAAATATGTGGAAACAAGTGAAAATGAAAGCACAACAATCTAAAATCTATGGGATGTGGCAAAGGCAGTCCTAAGAGGAAAGTACATTGCACTCCAGGCCTAGTTCAAGAACCAAGAAAAAGTGCAAGTCCAAAACCTAACAGCTCACCTAAAGGAACTAGAGGCAGAGCAACAAGAACGCCCCAAACCCAGTAGAAGAAGAGAAATAGTAAAAATTAGAGCAGAAATAAACAACATAGAGACCAAAGAAACAATTGAACAGATCAATGAAACCAAGAGTTGGTTTTTTGAAAAAGTAAACAAAATTGACAAACCTCTAGCCAGACTTCTCAAAAAGAAAAGAGAGAGCACCCAAATAGACAAAATTATGAATGAAAATGGACTTATTACAACCAACCCCTCAGAAATACAAGCAATTATCAGGGAATACTATGAAAAATTATATGCCAACAAATTGGACAACTTAGAAGAAATGGACAAATTCCTAAACACACACTCACTACCAAAATTCACACGGGAAGAGATCGGAAATCTGAACAGACCCATAACTAGTGAGGAAATCGAATCAGTGTTCAAAAATCTCCCAACAAATAAGAGTACAGGACCAGATGGCTTCCTCGGGGATTCTAACAGACGTTTAAAACAGAACTAATACCAATTCTTCTCAAGCTATTCCCAAAAANGGAAACTAACATTAGAACTGCCCTATGACCCAGCAATAGCACTGCTAGGAATTTACCCAAGGGATACAGGAGTGCTGATGCATAGGAGCACACATACCCCAATATTCATAGCAGCACTCTCAACAATAACCAAATCATGGAAAAAGCCTAAATGCCCATCAATGGACGAATAGATCAAGAAGATGTGGTTTATCTATACCATGGAATACTACATGGAAATGAGAAAAAATGAAATTTGGCCATGTGTAGAAACATGGATCAACCTTGAGGGTGTTATGCTGAGTGAAATAAGTCAGGCAGAGAAGGACAAATACCGTATGTTTGCACGTATAGGAAGATTAGGAGGAACTTAATGGAGGACCAAGAGGGAGAAGAAGAGGGAAAATAGTGGGGGAGAGGGAGAGATGCAAACCATGAAAAACTCTTGAATACTGGGAACAAACTGAGGACTGATGGATGTGGGGGAGAGGCGGGAGATGGGCATGGAGGAGGGCACTTGTGGGGATGAGCACTGGGTGTTATATGGAAACCAACTTGACAATAAACTATTTGTAAAAAAAAAAAAAAAGAAAAAGAAAAAGAAAAGAAAAATAGATCTATCCTGGGAAGGTTTAAATGAAGAGAATAGATAAAGAGAGGTGGGGAGGGTCGGGAGGGGTTGGAAGGGCAGAAAAGTTCTGTGGAGTGAGAAAGAAAAATACAATGAATTGAAAACAGTGTTAAGGTGGGTTTCGAAGGAGGAAGAAAAGGGGTATCGATTAGCAGGTGTTTCTTTGTATATACAATAAAATGATGATAGGTGTACTTTCTCGATTATATTTATAAATTTATTTTCTTTCTCGTATTTTGTATATCAGTGCCTATCTACAGTTTAAAACAGTAGTTTGTGGAAAAACAGAGAAGATCCTCAAGAATAGCAGGCATAGAAGTATAAAATTATATCAAAATGAAATATTTCTAACTAAATAGATAAATGTATTTTGAATAAAATATTAAGACAGTTTATTCAACACTGAACTCATCAATTTTTTATAATAAACTTGACAAAATTTTAAGAGTAAATGCCTTGGTTTGCTTACTACTGCTCTGTATTATGAGAGACTGATCCATGACAAACTAAAGAAAGTTTTTCCCCCATCAACAAGGATTTTTAGGAAAGCAAAAGTTTCCATTTTTATTTTTATTTGAGAGAGAGAGAGAGAGAGCGTGAGAGCAGGAGAGAAGGCCAGGGGGAGGGAGAATCCCAATCAGGCTCCACGCTCAGAGCGGAGCCCGATGCTGGGCTCAATCCCTTGACCTTGGGATCACAACCGAAGCTGAAATCAAGAATCGGAGGCTCAACCGGGGCGCCTGGGTGGCTTAGTCGGTTAGGCATCCGACTTTCGCGTANAATCAGAGGCTCAACCAACTGAGCCACCCACGTGCTCCTAGAAGTTCTGATTTTCTTTCTTTTTTTTTAGACTTTATTTACTTTTGAGAGTGAAAGAGAATGAGCACAAGCAGAAGAGGTAGAAACAGAATCTGAAGTAGGCTCCAGGCTCTGAGCTGTCAGCACAGAACCTGATGCGGGGCTAGAACCCACGAACCATGAGATCATGACCTGAGTTAAAGTCGATCGCTCAACTGACTGAGACACCCAGAGGCCCCAAGTTCCAATTTTCAAAAGTCCTAGGTGGAAATAATTTTTCCCAGATCACAATTCAAAATTTGAGAAACTTTGTTTTCTCAAATGGCTTCCTTATCCAAATTCAGTCTTTCTTTCCTCCCCTCTTCCTTCCTTTCTTCCTTCCTTCCTTGTTACCTTCCTTCTTTCCTTCCTTCTGGTATTTTCACAATAAGCCCTTTTTTCATTTCCTCATCAGTACAAAGGGCACCGTAAGTCATTTCAGTGAGTTGTTGTGGAAGTAAAGATACTGTCTGAGCGAGCCCAGCACCATCCTGCACTGTCATACATTGTTAACCAGCAAAGTTGTTATTTCTCCACTCTCTCTTTTGCTTTGGACTAAATGAAACACTATGTGTGACATCATGTTCTTAAAAGCAGCCTGGAATCCATTTTTGTGGATTTTTAGAGATGAATTCATAGCACTGTTGATTATATGAGAACATGGATTTTAAAAAATTCTTCCCGATTCTCAGCGATGTGCCCTTCACTAATTCATTTTCTATAACTCTGGGAATTTCCCAAGGCTAACTTCCAAATTTTTTACTTCTTTGATATTATCCTTCTTTAAGGTACTAGATGAATCTTAGGACCTAAACCAAGTTTGGGCTACCATATACTCATCTACAAATACACTTTTTACCTTCTTTCTAGTTCCCTGTTCACCACTGTGCATAGAACATTAATTTAAATCCCACAACTCTTGCAACATATTGAAAAACAAGTTCATTTCCCCTCCCCCTGAGAGCTATCTTTGCACATTTCCCCATAATTATCCACAATACTTTCAGTGTTCCCAGGCTGATAATCTTTGGTGTCTTTCTCCCACCCTTCATTTTAACCAACAATTATAGATTCTGATAGTCTTTTCTCTATGATAACTTTAGGATCCACTTTTTGTCAACATTATAATCTCTTTCTCTCTCTCTTTTTTTTTAATGTTTTATTTATTTCTAGGAGAGAGAGAGAGAGACAGCATGAGCAGGGGAGGGTCAGAGAGAGAGGGAGTCACAGACTGAAACAGGCTCCAGGCTCTGAGCTGGCAGTCAGCACAGAGCCCGACGCGGGGCTCGAACCCACGAACCGCGAGATCATGACCTAAGCGAAAGTCGGACGCTTTAACCGACTACGCCACCCAGGCGCCCCCGTCAACATTATAATCTCATCAATTCCCTACTTCACTTCCCATTCCTCCACTTCACAGCTGGCCTTAACTATCTCATCATTTGACTTTTCCCACAACAACCAAACTTTGAGAATATTTGTACAGTATTATTTATTCTTCAGTTCAAGTATCCACAGTGGCTGCCTAGTCCTTATTTTATATAATTTGAATTAGTAATTCCATCATTCAAGATATATCATGATTGGAACTACAATTTTATTAACTGCAACTTTACTTCCACAAAAGACACACTGCTTCAACTAGTGTGCTATGCTTGCTATCCCCAAATTTGACTTTTCTTACCTTCCATGCTTTGAGGTCTGCCACAGGTATAATACTGCCAAAAGAACAAGGTCATTAGTGTGATGAGAGTGGGAGATTATCAAAAGGAAGGGAAAAACTTCTGCAGACGATCATTTGTTCTGCAATCAAAAAAGGACTTCAACTGAATTTTTCTCCTGCCTTGGTAGCCTAGATTTTAACTTTATACTACTACCTTCTTTCATCTTTCAAGATTCATAGGCTTCATCCTCTTCAAAATCCAGTTCAAAATTTAACTTCAGGAATCTTTCCTGGATGACTGTACATGGACAAAATATACTCAGTATCTGTGCTCTTTATTTAGAATTTTTCTGTATGCAGTAGTTGGTATAGTATTACTATAGTAAGTACTTTTGGGTACATGCTTTTCAGTACATATATGTTTATTATATGTCTATATACACATTTCTTATCATCGGTCTAGGACACAAAGTAATGTCACATTCCCCTTAATTTTCAAATTAAATGCCTCTATCCCTTTCTTTTCTCCTCAGGATACTCACTTTGCTGAAAACTCCAAGACCTCTGGGGATGCTTATTTAGACTTAAAGATCAGCTCTGGTAACCATCTTCTACTTAGTCAATCAAGGAAATAAATTCTTTCTGTTGCTAATGTCACTGGCACAAGATATACCTGTTGAAACAATGACAACTCAGTAGGCCCAACACAGTCTTTATTGTAACTATTAAAATATTCTGTTGCCAACCTCTGTTCAGTACTGGATGAGCCACAATAAATTGGACATAGCTTCCTGCTGAAAACCTGGTCACCCTGCCCAGGTCATCTCTGCTTAGCTTGTGAGCCTGTGAGAAACTCCCAAGGTATTGAAGGGGCTCAGCTGCACTTACTCACCTTTCTTGTTGTGACTTTGGTTCACAGCTAGATGAGCCTCAGATCTTTGGGCCTGGCACATGTGGAGTATTTTCTGTAAGTCTTCTGGTAATAACCAGAGTAGCTGAATTTGAAGAGATTTCCACACTCAGTTACCAGAGTGACTAATACAATGCCCTCTTCTGTTGGTTTTTGCATATCTGCGCCAAGAGCAAAAAAGTATCCCCTCTTGTTTGCCAAGACCACTCCCATGTTCTGCCCCAGGATAAATAACAATGCTTTAAAGGAAAAACCTTTCCATCCTGGTAGTGTTAGCGTTCAGGAAATCCCTTTCTTCTCTCTTATTTGCTCAGTCTGTACTGTGATAGATACTTTTAGACATACTGTTTGGTTGACCATGTCCTTAATCTCAAGAGCTTTTGCCCATCTCCACTAAAAAGGCGGAAAAAAATCAAGTTTTTTATTTTTTTTTCTAGCCTGCCATTAGTTCTGACTACTTAAACTTACATGGAATATGCTGGAGAAAAGAGAAAATAAAAAGAGTTGAGTCAAATTCAGACAAATAGAACTCCTTTTCTAGTTTAGTAGTTATCTCTGAAACTGTAATTCACAAACAGCTTCATTAACAAATCTATTCCTCTTCAGCTAGGTACTAAAGGTTTTTATTTGGCCCCACTGCATGCTGTCATTTTTTTAAACCAAACCCTCTATATGTAATAGAGCTAGATGCTTGCTGCTCCTAGAACATACATTTTACTTTCTGACTCTAAACGCTTTTCAGCTCATGCCATTCTTTATGAAAATCCATCTCCTCATTATGAATCACAAAATATTTTTTCCAGCTTTTCTGAGGTATAACTGACAAAGTTATATATATTTAAGGCATACAAGGTGATAATTTGAAATAATTATATATTGTGACATGGTGCCAGGAGGCTCAGTTGGTTGAGCATCTGACTTCAGCTCAGGTCATGAACTCATGTTTTGTGAGTTGGAGCCCTGCATCAGGCTCTCTGCTGTCATCAGAGCCCACTTCAGATATTCTGTCTTCCTCTCTCTCTCTGCCCCTCCCCCCTCATTCTCTCTCTCTCTTTCTCTCAGAATAAGTAAACTTATAAAAACACAGTGTGAAATGATTACCACATTCAAGTTAACACATCCAACACCTCACATAGTTACCATTTTTTGCTGTAGCGATATCATTTAACACCTATTGTCTAACAGCTTCCAAGTATACAATACAGTATTATTATAGTCATCATGCTGTCCATTAGATCCTCAGAACTTATTCCTATTATAACTAAATGTCTGTACCCTTTCACAACCATCTCCCATGTCCCCTACTTCTCAGCCCCTGGAAACCACCATTCTACCCTTTGTTTCTGAGTTCAAGGTTTTATTGTTGTTGTTTTGTAGATTCTACATATAGGCAAGAAAAGTGTTGCCTATGTGACTCATTTCACCCAATATAATGTCCTTCATGTTCATCCATGTTGTACCAAATGGCAGGATTTACCTTTTTGGTGGCTAAATATTATTCAAGTGTGTGTGTGTGCGCGCGCACGCGTGCACGCGTGCGTGCGCGCTTTGGGTGCATCACATTTTCTTTATCCATTTATCTTCTCTTGACAGACACTTGTTTCTAACCGTTGGCCATTGTGAATAATGCTGCAAGGCACACAGAACTGCAGGTATCTATTAAACATTCTAATTTTGCTTCCTTGAATACAGAAGTGGATTGCTGGATCACATAGTTCTATTTTTAATTTTTTGAGAAATTTCCATGCTGTTCCCCATAATGGTTGTACTGATTTCTATTTCTACCAACAGTGTACAAGGGTTCCTTTTACCTTACATCTCCTTGCCAACACTTATTTCTCATCTTTTTGATATTAATCCTTTTAACAGGTGTGAGGTGAGGTCTCACTGTGATGTTGGTTTGCAATTCCCTGATGATTAGTGATGTTGAGCATCTTTTCATGTACTTGTTGGCCATTTGTAAGTCTTTTTTTGAAAACAATTTGTTTAGGTATTTTACCCATTATTTAATCAGGTTATGTATTTGCTACTGAGTTGTAGGAATTCCTTATATGTCTTAGATATTAACCCTTTATCAGATATATGCAAATATTTTCTTCCATTTCATAGGTTACCTTTTCATTTTGTTAATCTCTTCCTTTGTTGTGCAAAAGCTTTTTAGCTTGATGTATTCCCACTTATTTATTTTTGCTGTTGTTGCCTGTGTTTTGGTGTCATAGACAAACCATCATTGCCAACACCAGTATCAAGGAGACTTTTTCCTGTTTTCTTGTAGGAGTTTTATGTTTTCTGATCTTATGTTTAAGTCTTTAATTCCTTTCCCATTATTTTTTGTGTATGGTGTAAGATAGGGTCCAATTTCATTCTTTTGTATGTGTTATCTAGTTTTCTCAACAATAGTTATTGAAAAGACTACCCTTTCCCCTCTGATGTTCTTGATACCCTTGACAGAGATCAGTTGAACGTATTTCTGTATTTTACATTCTGTTCCAAAGATTTATGTGTGTATGTTTACATCAGTACTATATTTTTTAAAATTATTATAGCTTTGTAATATAGTTTGAAAACAAGAAGTCTGATACCTCCAGCCTTATCCTTTCTCTGGCTCTCTTTGGCTATTTAGGGTCCTCCTTGCTTCTATACAAACTATGATTGTCTCTTACACCTCTGTGAAAATTCCATTGAAATTTTGATAGGGAATGCATTGAATCTGTAGATTGCTTTGGGTAGTATGGACATTGTAACGAATTAATTTTTCCAATTTTTGAACATGGGTTATCTTTCCTCTTGTTTTTGGCTTCTTTAACTTTTTGTATCAATGTCTTATAGTTTTCAGGATACAGGTCTTTCAACTCCTTGGCTAAATTCATTCATAACTATTATATTCTATCTGATGCTATTTTATTAAACATTTAAAAATGTTTTTATTTATTTTTGAGAGAGACATAGAGTGTGAGCGGGGGAGGGGCAGAAAGAGAGAGGGAGACACAGATTCTGAAGCAGGCTCTGGGCTCTGAGCTGTTAGCACAGAGCCTGATACAGGGCTCTAACTCATGAACAGTGAGATTATGACCCGAGCTGAAGTCGGATGCTCAACCAACTGAGCCACTCAGGCGCTCCCTGATGCTATTTTATTTATTTTTTTTCTTTTCAAAGTTTCTTTTCTTTTTCTTTCTTTCTTTTTTTTTTTTACACATAGTTTATTGTCAAATTAGTTTCCACATAACACACATAACACCCAGTGCTCATCCCCACAAGTGTCCTTCTTCATGCCCAACCCTCCCCCAACATCCATCAGTCCTCAGTTTTTGTCAGCATTCAAGAATCTCTCATGGTTTGCCTCTCTCCTTTCCCCCTACCATTTCCGCCCTTCTTCTCCCCCTTGTTCCTCAGTTAAGTTCCTCCTAATCCTCCTATACGTACAAACATAAGATATTGGTCCTTCTCTGCCTGACTTATTTCGCTCAGCATAACACCCTCAAGGTCCATCCATGTTGCTACATATGGCCAGATTTCACTGTTTCTCATTGCCATGTAGTATTCCATGGTAAAGATAAACCACATCTTCTTGATCCATTCGTCCGTGGATGGACACTAAGGCTCTTTCCTTGTTTTAGATATTGTTGAGAGTGCTACTATGAACATTGGGGTACATGTGCCCCTATGCCTCAGCATTTCTATATCTCTTGGGTAAATTCCTAGCAGTTCTATTGCTGGGTCATAAGGGAGTTCTATTGTTAGTTTCCTGAGGAAACNCCACTTGCACTTTTTCTAATCTCTTGAAATAGGCTGGAGAGCAATGTACTTTCCTCTTAGGGCTATCTTTGCTGCATCCCATAAATTTTGGATTGTTGTGTTTTCATTTTCATTAGTTTCCATATATTTTTTAATTTCATCTCTAATTGCNTTTCCTGATAGACCCTGTAATTATTATGTAATACCCTTCTTCATATCTTGTTATTGCCTTTAATTAATTGTTTTAGGTATTTAGTGCTCCCATATTTGGTGCGTAGAAATTTATGATTTTTAGCTCTTCCTGATAGATGGACCCTGTAATTATTATGTAGTGCCCTTCTTCATAACTTGTTATTGTCTTTAATTTAAAGTCCAGTTTGTTCTATATAAGTATAGCTACTCCGGCTTTCTTTTGATTGCCAGTAGCATGGTATATATTTCTCCATTCCCTTACTTTTAATTGAAAGTAGCTTCCAGTCTAAAATGAGCTTCTTGTAGGCAGCATATAGATGGATTTTGTTTTTTTATCCATTCTGCTACCCTATATCTTTTTATTGGACCATTCAGCCCATTTACATTCAGTGTTATTATTGAAATATGTGGGTTTAGAGCCTTTGTGTCCTTTGTAGGGTTCATGTTTGTGGTGGTGTCTCTGGTATCTTTGTTCCTTGCAATACTTCTGTCAGAGTACCCCTCATGATTTCTTGTAGGGCTGGCTTCGTGGTGACAAATTCTTTCAATTTCTGTTTATTTGGAAAGACTTTTATCTCTCCTTCTATTTTGAATGACAGGCTTGCTGGATAGAGGATTCTTGGCTGCATATTTTTACTGTTCATCACATTGAAGATCTCCTGCCATTCCTTTCTGGCCTGCCAAGTTTCAGTAGATAGGTCTGTCACCACTCTGATAGGTTTCCCTTTGTATGTTAGGGCCCTTTTCTCCCTAGCTGCTTTCAAAATTCTCTCTTTGTCCTTGTATTTTGCCATTTTTACTATGATATGCTGTGCAGAAGATCGATTCAAATTACGTCTGAGGTGAATTCTCTGAGCCTCTTGAATTTCAACATTTACTTCCTTCTCCAGGTTGGAGACGTTCTCTGCTATAATTTGTTCCAGGACTCCTTCAGCACCTTTCCCTCCCTCTTCCTCTTCTCGGATTCCTATGGTACGGATATTGTTGGGTTTGACTCTATCGCTGAGCTCTCCAAATCTTCTTTCCTGTTCCTGTATCAGTTTGTCTCTTTTTTTGTCAGCTTCTTGTTTTTTTATAACGGTGACTTCTAAATCACTTATTCTCCTTTCTGCCTCTTCAATCCGTGNCGAGGTAGCCCTGGATAACAGACAAACACATAGGGAGCAGGGGCACACAAATGCACAGACAAATCCGACAAACATGCAAAGCGAGAGGGAAAACGAAAAAGTTAAGAGAAAAGACGGAGGAGGGAGGGCGAATAATAGGGAGTATAAAATACATAAAAGGGTCAAAAAGGAGAAAAGAAAAGGAAAAAAGAAGAAAACCAATGGACAAAGAATGGTTTAAAGCATATAACCGGATTTCCCAGCTACAGTTAAAGAGCCGTGTGTATGCAGTGCTGGTTGAAGAGCATAGAGAAGGAGAGAGAAGACAGGGTGGGGATGAGGCAAAATTGGAAACAGAATGAACAGGCAGAAGGGATAAGAAGTGTTTGTCAAAGAGCTAAAGGGTAGAATATGGTTGGATAGGTGAGAGAAGGATGCTGGTATTATCCAGAGAAACTATATAGTCTAATTACTCCTGAGAGAAAGAGATGAAGATGTCTGTAGGTGTAGAATTTACATCTACAGAATGGACTCGTTGTGATTGTTTAAGGAAGCCGGGGACCAGAGTTAATCAGGTCAGTGTTCTGGAAAAAAAGAGAGAAAAGAGAAAGAAGAAGAAAAACAGAAGAAAGAAAAAAAAAAAAGGGAGGAGGGCACCTCTCAGGCAGGGATGGGCGTAGCGTGATCCAATGCCTCAGGCGGGACCTCTGCCTTGGTGGTTGTGGGGAGAAGAGTGACGGTGCTCCAGTCCCTTCTTGAACCAAGCGCTGCACCTCGCTTTTTTGGGCATGTAAACTCCCCGGACCGGGGGCCAGCCCAAGTTGGTTGCACTCTTCAACCCAGGCCAGTCCCAGTCTCCAAATCCCAGTCTGCGCGCCCCGCTGAAATTGCCTTAGACACAGCTTCCCAGGCAACCCTCTCTGGGCAATTCCACGCCCCTTGCCAAGCTCTGGGGTTGAAGTTGGAATTGCTGCTTCCTTCTCTGGGTCGGGCTGGTGAGCATGGGCGGGAGCTTGCCTGCCGGGTGCGGGTGCGCCGAGCCCGCTGGAGTGAGGAAAACCAGGTCCCTCTATGGCTCGTCACCCGAAACACGAACTCACAGGCACATTTTCCAGTTTTTAGCTCTTTGCCTTCCCTCTAGAGTTCCAGCCAGCCAGGAGCCCGGATGCATGGTGTCCGCGCTCGGCTCTTTCAGGGCCCCACGCCACCCGGGAGGACAATGGCGGCAGGCGCGCCGCTACTCTGAAGTCCAGCCCGCCAGGAGCCTGCAGAAAGCAGTCTGTGCGCTCAGCGCCCCCATCTCCCGCTCCTGGGACCAGTTGGCGCGAGGGGACCTGGCGTGCAGGTATTTGGCAAGTACGGTCTTTCTATGCCCTGAGCGGAGGTTTTTCCCCCCGAGCGGAGGTTTTTCTGTTTCGGCCTCTCCCTTTTTCCTCTCTCACACCCCAGAGAGGGTAGTGGGGGATCGCCTCCGACCCTGGAGTCTCCGATCCCGGCCCAACTTTATCTTCCCCAGTTCGCACTCACGTTAGAAGGCTTTCTCAGTGGATTCTGCGTCCTTTTTCTCCCAGTCTCTCTGGTTTCGTAAGGTTTCCAATGGCTTCAGATCTTTTCCGTGTGATGTATGGGCGCGAGTGAAAGTACGGAGCTTCTTACTTCTCTGCCATCTTGCCCCCTCTCCCCGCTGATGCTATTTAAATGTGATTGTTTTCTTATTTCTCTTTCAGATAGTTTGTTACTGTATAGAAACAGAACTGATTTTTGTAAGCTGTTTTTCTATCCTGCAGCTTTACTAAATTTATTCGTTTTAACATTTAGCTGGAGCCTTTAGGATTTTTCATTTTAAAGATCATGTCATTGGCAAAGGGAGACTATTTTATTTCTTCCTTTCCAATTTTGGTATCTTTTCTTTTTCTTACCTAATTGCTCAGGTTAGGATTTCCACTAATGTGTTGAGTAGAAGAGACAAGACTGAGCATCCTTGTCTTGTTCCTGATCTTAGAGGAAAAGCTTTCATTTCTTCTTGATTGAGTATGATATTAGCTGTGGGTTTTTGGATATAGCCTTTATTTATTGAGGTACATTCCTTCTATATCTAATTTGTTGAGTTTTTACATTAAAGGATATTACATTTTTTCAAATGCTTTTCTTTATCTACTAAGATGATCATATGATTTTATACTTTATTCTCTGTTAAAGTGATGTAGCGCATTTATTCATTTGCATATGATGAAGAATCTTTGCATCCCAGAAATAAGTCTCCCATCCAAGTACTAACCAAGCCCGACCCTGCTTAGCTTCCGAGATCAGACGAGATCGGGTGCGTTCAGGGTGGTATGGCCGTAGACTCTTTGCATCCCAGAGATAAGTCTGACTGGATCATGCTATGTGATTATTTTAACATGCTCTTGAATTTGGTCTGCTAGGTTTTGTTGAAAAGTTAGCATGTTCATCAGTAATATTTGCTTGTAATTTTTTTCTTGCATTGTCCGTGACTGGCTTTGGTATCATAATAATGCTGGCTTATAACATGAGTTTGGAAGTGTTCCCTCCTCTTGAGTGTTTTGGAAGAATTTGAAAAGGATTGGTGTTAATTCTTCAAATGTTCGGAAGACTTCACCAGGGAAGCCATTTGATCCTGGGTTTTTCTTTGTTGAGAAGTTTTTGTTTACAGATTCAATCTCCTTATTATTAATTAGCCTGTTTAAATCTCCTATTTCTTCATGATTCAGTCTTAAAAGATAAATTCTAGGAATTTATCCACTTTTTTAGGTTATCCAATTTGTTAGCATATCATTGTCACAGCAATATCTTATGATCATTTGTATTTCTGTGGTATAATTTAATGTCTACTTTCATTTCTGACTTCATTTATTTAAGTGTTCGTTTTTCTTAGTCTAGCTAATGATTTGTTGACTTTATCTTTTCAAAAAAAACTAGCTCTTAGTTTCATTGATTTCATCTGTTTTTCTATTGTCTATTTCATTTATTTTTGCTCTAATAATTATTTTTCCATTTCTATAGCTTTGAACTTAGTATATTCTTCTTTCACTAGTTCCAAAAGTGTAAAGTTAAGTTGCTTTTTTTTTTAGATTTTTCTTTTTTCTTAATGTAGTCCTTTATTGCTATACACCTGCCTCTGAGAACTGTTTTGCTTCATCCCATTAGTTTTGGTATGTTGTTTTAGGATATTTTGCATCTCCTTTTTGATTTCTTCTTTGAACCACTTGCTGTTTTAGAGTGTTGTGTAATTTTCACATATTTGTGAATTTTACAGCTTTCCTCCTGTTATTGATTTCTAGTTTCATACCACTGTGGGCAGAAAAGATTGCTATGATTTCATTCTTATTAAATTTGTTAAGATTTGTTTTATGAGAATGAGCAAATCAGAGAACTCTAGATGCTGGCGAGGATGTGGAGAAACGGGCACCCTCCTACACTGTTGGTGGGAATGTAAACTGGTACAGCCCCTCTGGAAAACAGTGTGGAGGTTCCTCAGAAAACTAACAATAGANAAGATTTGTTTTATGAGAGAAATCACTAGCCAAGTGAGTGTCTCTTATATGCTGAGTTGTGCTGCTTGGGGGGCAAGGTGACACGAGTAAAATGAAACTGTTCTTACCTTATTCAGTGCATATATTCTTGGAATTTTTTGCTCCAACAGTGTGCTAGAACTTCCTTGCTGGACTTTTGGACTCCCATAAAGTTGATCTCGTCTATGGCTGATTGTAATTGATGTTCTGTGGGGGGTATAAAAGTAGAAAACTCCTGTCATATTCTGACTAATGACAAAGTATTTATAGTTATAGACCACAGAAAATTCTACTGTACCTAAGTAACCCAAGTCTGGATCTTTGTCCACTAAAGTAGGGGCAGAGGGGGAAGTTAATGTCAAAATGAATTTATAATAAGGATAATAGAGACAATTAGATAGTAAGTTACTGTAACAGTCCCAAGAATAAAGAAGACCAACTTACAGTTATAGTAGCTCACCCATATAAAGTTACATTCTTCAGTTTGAAAGCTCCATTAAAATGGTAGTAGAATGATAAATAAAGGAATAAACCCACAAGGCCAAAGGTAACAGAAGAGGAGAAAACAATATTAAAATTTCAGAAGCC
This sequence comes from Crocuta crocuta, assembly GCF_008692635.1. Classification (NCBI taxonomy): domain Eukaryota; kingdom Metazoa; phylum Chordata; class Mammalia; order Carnivora; family Hyaenidae; genus Crocuta; species Crocuta crocuta. The sequence goes on from NW_027528867.1 coordinate 1,958,385, forward strand.
AGAAAGCAGGTGGATAAAAAGGAACGTGTTCAACAAATCTTTGAAAACAGAAAAAAAACAGTAGGGGACGTGCCAGAGTCCAGCTCCAGCCAGGTCCAGGAGTCTCTGAAGAATGGACGGTGTCAGCAAGGGAGGGATGAGAGAGGTGCAAGATTCTTTCTGGTCACCAGCCAGGCCTCTCTGCACTGTTTGAGACTCTATTTTATGATTGAGTGTGTGTCGGGGGGGTGTGGCACAGGAGTGGCATTCCGATGATAAATCCTTTTATCAGTAAAAACTTTCCAGAATGTTGATATGCAAAAGGATGGGGAAGAGCCCAGAAGTGGTATTCTGATGATAAATCCCTTGATCAGTAAAGATTGTCCAGAACGCTGATAGGCAAAAGGATGGGAAACAGCCCAGAGGTGGCATTAACATAGTAAAGGCAAAAGCTAACCTTATGGCTTAATGGGATGTATTAAGAAAAACAGGTCTTTCAGGAATGCAATGTTGCTCCCATAACCATAAAAGAAGTTCCTATAGTAAGTTCCTTCACAAAGTGCAATCATCAAGGCCAGAATGAGTTACTCCTAATATCAATTAACAAGATGACTTGGGGGTCAGTTCTCAACCTGAAATAATTGGGTGGGGGTGGATATCAGGGTCGCCATCTGAAGGTAAGAGTCCCTGCAACTTACCTTAACCTCATAAGGAGCTTTTACACAACACATGAGTTCAGAAAATGGCTCCCAACAGAGACAGAGCTCAGCACAAGCCAATTCATACCATCAGGAAATTACAGGTCCTATGTACTTCTGAATGTGGGGGTACAACTAACACAGAACATGATGTGAACCGGGCAAAACTCTGTATAAGAAGCAGTTGGATTTACATATAGCCTTTGTCAACCATATATCTGAGCAACTTGCCCCCCTTCATTCATGGAGAAGACTAGAGATTTACTCTTTGAGGAGGCACAACCAGGGGGGATTTGAAGTGGAACAAATAATTGGGCTGGTGAGTGTTTTTATGTTGAACAAAGGTGAATTACTGAAACTCTATGTACTAAATGTGGACCATACTAGCTTCTTTCCCAAACCTGACTCCAAGAATGCTGGAGGACAAACTCATATTCTCAAGACAAGAATTTAGAAATATTCTCTTTGAAAAAAAAAATCTCTTTGAAAAACCATCATAAGATAAAATATTTACAAATACAAACATTTAGAGGTTCCTAATAAAATGGCCAGGCATTGGTCAATGAAATGAAGTAGTCACCCACAAATGAAAGTTAACTTTGTGATTCCAAAAGAAAGTAAACCAGATTTGTGCACAGGGAGCATTCAATGACCTTTTTAATATCTTGCACTCAAATATTAATGGTAAGTCAAGAACCAGATATTTGAACAAATGTCCTCTTTTGACACAATGTAAAGCCAAACAATATAAAAACGAAGTTTGAGGAAAGAGAGAATAGGATGGAAAAAGTAACCTTCTAAGACCTATAATGAATATTCTCAGTGAATTAAGAAAACAGCTTCATTGTATTCATGAGACAAGATGCTATTAAAAAGGGGCATTGTCTGTGTATAGTTATTCTTCAAATTTCAATGTCATATCGAAGTTACACTATTAATAATAGTGCAGTAGATATTATTAAGTTAACTTCTTAACCTTGCCAGAAGGTAACAGTAATGGGAAAAATATAAAAACAGCTGTTTGAATTCACTTGAGAGCAACTGAAGGCAGGTAGAAACTGGAAGAGAGGTGACACACAAAAGAAGGGAATAGCACTTCTCAGTCTGCAATGCATGAAGTAGTTGGAACTGAAGCAAAAAACTGCAGTCCTAACTGATTTGAGGATCGAGAGGGAAGAGTTTGGGACTACTGGCATAACTAGAAAATAAATGACAAATCTCAGAAAAAAAGGAAGCTAAGGAGCTGGAGGAGAAAAATCCACATATAAACTCCTTCAAATCCTTGGGTGATTTTAATTAACGTATGTGCAAAGGGCCAGGAAGCAACCAATGGCTGGAAGGTAAAGAAGTGAAGATTAAACTCAGGAAAGAGTTTAAAGTTTGAGCTCAGCCACTTAAATTGCTTGCTAGAACACAATCAACACTATTTAGATGAAGCTATTCATAGTCTTTATAAGGGTACAATAAAAAATTACTAAACATAAAGAAATAGGAAAATGTGGCCCACAATCAAGAGAAAAAACAGTTAAGAAAAAATGATACTAAAATGATCCAGATGTAGGAGGGGGCAAGATAGCGAAGTAGGGAGCTCTGTACTTGCCCCCATATCTCACACGGAAAAGATCTGAAGCCATAGGAAACTTTACAGAACCCAAGAGATTGGTAGAAAAAGGACACAGAATCCACTGAGAACCTTCTAACGTGAGTGCGAACTGGGGAAGATAAAATGGGGCCGGATCGCAGACTCCAGGGACAGGAGCTATCCCCCTCTGCGGAGAGTGAGAGGGGAAAAAGAGAGAGTCTGAAACCGCTCAAGTCACAGTCTCTGTCGCTGGGAAACAGAAAAACCACCGCTCGGGGCACAGAAGGACTTTGTGTGCCAAATCCCTGCGCGCCAGGTCCCCGCGCGCCAACTTGTCCCGGAGGGGCTGCGCGCTGACCACATCTTGGTGCTCCTGGCTGGCTAAACCCATAGAAGAGCTGTGTGCCTCCGCGCCATGGTGCTCCTGGCTGGCTGGACTCCTGGAGGAGCCATGCGCCCATACCGGGCTCCCGTGCTCCTGACTGGCTGGAACTCTAGACAGAAGGAAAAGAGCTTAAAAACTGGGAGATTTGCTCGTGAGTTCATTTCGGTTGATGAGACACAGAGGGATCTGGTTTCTCTCCCTCCAGCAGGCGTGGCACGCCCCGCAGGCAAACCCCCGCCCATGCTCACCAACCCAACCCAAAGAAGAAAGGAGCAGCGATTCTGGCTCCACCCCCAGGGCTAGACAAGAGGCTTGGAATTGCCCTGAGGGGATCGCCTGCGAGGTTGTGTCTATGGCAATTCCAGTGGGGCGCTTGGACTGAGATTTCGAAACTAAGCCTGGCCTGGGTTAAAGAGCGCAACACACTTTGACTGTGACCCAGCCGGGGAGTTTACACACCCAGAAAAGCAAGGTGCAGTGTCTGGTTCAAGAAGGGACTGGAGTGCTGCCACTCTTCTCCCCACAACTGCCAAGGGAGAACTCCCTCCAGACTCATTGGATCACACCACACCCATCCTTGCTTGAGAGCTACCCTCCCCCTTTTAAAAAAAAAATATTTTTAAAAATTTGTTATTTTTAAAAATTTTTTAATTTTTATTTTTTTCCCACAGAACACTGACCTGATTAACTCTGGTCACCGGCTTGCTTAAACAGTCACATTTAGTCCATTCTGTAGATGTAAATTATACACCTACCAACCTTTTCATCTCTGTCTCTCAGGAGTAANAGACCCAGCGTTAGCACTGCTAGGAATTTACCCAAGTGATACAGAAATGCTGATACATAGAAGCACATGTACCCCAATGTTCATAGCAGCACCCTCAACAATAGCCAAAACATGGAAAGAGCCTAAGTGTCAATCCACGGACGAATGGATCAAGAAGAGGTGGTTTACCTATACGATGAAATACTACATGGCAATGAGAAAGAATGAAATCTGGCCATGTGTAGCAACATGGATGGACCTTGAGGGTTTAACGCTGAGCGAAATAAGTCAGGTAGAGAAGGAAAAATATCATATGTTTGCACGTATAGGAGGATTAGGAGGAACTTAACAGAGGACCATGGGGGAGAAGAAGGGGGAAATGGTGGGGGAAAGGGAGAGAGGCAAACCATGAGAGACTCTTGAATGCTGAGAACAAACTGAGGACTGATGGGTGTGGGGGGGAAGGGGGGAGATGGGCATGGAGGAGGGCACTCGTGGGGATGAGCACTGGGTGTTAGATGGAAACCAACCTGATAATAAATTATTTGTAAAAATAAATAAATAAATAAAATAACATGATCCAGATGATAGGATTAGAAGAATTTTTAAACAGCTAATATAAATATATTCACCAAAACTGAAACTGGAAGAAACAGAAAATTTGAGTAGACCCATAACCCGTCAAGAAATTGAAATCAGTAATCAAAAATGTCCCAACAAACAAGAGTCCAGGACTGGATCACTTCCCAGTGAAATTCTACTTGACATTTAAAGAAGAGTTAATACTGTTCTTTTGAAGCTTTTCCAAAAGATAGAAATGAAACAAAAACTTCAAAACTCATTCTATGAGGCCAGCATAACCTTGATTCCAAAAGCAGACAAAGATGCCTCGAAAAAGGAGAATTACAGACCCAGGTCCCTGATGAACACCGATCCAAAATTTCTCAACAAAATACTATTAAATCAAATCCAGCAATATATTAAAAGAATTATTCACCACTACCAAGTGGGATTTATACCTGGGCTATATGGGTGGCTCAATATTTGCAAATAAATCAACATGATACACCACAATAATAAAGGAAAGGCTATGAACCACATGATCTTCTCAATAGATACAGAAAAAATATTTGACAAAATACAGTACCCTTTCTTGATAAAAACACTCAAGAAAGTGGGAATAGAAGGAACCTACCTCAACACTATAAAGACCACATATGAAAGACCCACAACTGATGTCATCTTCAACGGGGAAAACTTTAGCGCTTTCCCCTAAAGTCAAGAACATGACAGGGATGTCCACTCTCACCACTGTTGTTCAACACAGTGTTGGAAGTCCTAGGCTCAGCAATCAGAAAATAAAAAGAAATAAAAGGCATCTAAATAGGCAAGGAAGAAGTCAAACTTTCACTCTTCATAGATGACATCATACCTTATGTGGAAAACCTGAAAGACTCCACCAAAAACCTGCTAGAACTAGTAACATGAATTTAGCAAAGTTGCAGGATATAAAAATCAATGTACAGAAGTTTGTTGTATTTATACACACCATTAATAAAGTAGCAGAAAGGTAAATCAATGAATTGATTCCAATTACAATTACACCAAAAATCACAAAATACCTAGGAATAAACCTAACCAAAGAGGTGAAAGATATGTACACTGAAAACTACAGAAAACTCATGACAGAATTAGAAGAAGATACAAAGAAATGGCAAAATATTCCATGTTCAGGGGTTGGAAGAATCCCTATCAAAATAACACCAGCCTTCTTCACAGAGTTAGAAAAAACAATTCTAAAATTTGTATGGAACCTGAAAAGACCCCAAATAGCTAAAGAAATGGTGAAAAGGAAAACCAGTGCTGGAGGCATCACAATTCTGGACTTCAAGCTGTATTACAAAGCTGTAATCATCAAGAAAAGTACAGTACTGGCAAAAAACCAGACACATAGGTCAATAGAACAGAGGACCCAGAAATGGACCCACAAATATATGGCCAACTAATCTTTGACAAAGCAGGGCAGAATACTGATTGGAAAAAAGACAGCCTCTTCAACAAATGGTGCTGGGAAAACTGGTCAGTGACATGAGGAAGAATGAACTTGGGCCACTTTGTTATGCCATACACAAAAATAAACTCAAAATGGATGAAAGACCTAAATTAAGTCAGGAAACCATCAAAATTCCAGAGGAGAAGAATCAACAGCCTCTTTGACCTCAGCCTAGGCAACTTACTAGACATGTCTCAGGAGGTAAGGGAAACAAAAGCAAACGGCCTTTTCAAAATAAAAAGCTTTTGCACACAGAAGGAAACCATCAACAAAAATAAAAGGCAACTGATAGAATCAGAGAAGATATATGCAAATAACATATTGGATAAAGGGGTAGTACTCAAATCTATAAAGAACTTAGCAAAATCAACACTCCCAAAAAAATAATACAGGAAAGAAATGGGCAAAAGACATGAACACACATTTTTTCAAAGAAGATATTCAGATGGCTAATAGACACATGAAAATATGCTCAACATCACACATCATCAGGGAAATACACATCAAAACCACAATGAAATACCACCCCACAACTGTAAGTATAGCTAAAATTAACAACTCAGAAAACAACAGATGTTGGCAAGGATGTGGAGAGAATGGAACACTTTTGCACTGTTGGTTGGGATACAAACTGGTGCTGCCACTCTGGAAAACAGTATGGCGGTTCCTCAAAAAATTAAAAATAGAACTACCCTACAGCCCAGCAATTGCACTACTAGGTACTTATCCAAAGGATACAACAATGCTGATTCAAAGGGCACATGCAACACAATGTTTACAGCAGCACTATCAACAATAGCCAAATTATGGTAAAAGCCCAAATGTCTACTGACTGACAAATGGATAATGAAGATGGGATATATATATATATATGCAATGGAATATTACTCAGCAATCAAAAAAAGAAATCTTGCCATTTGCAGCAATGTGGACGAAACTAGAATATATTTTTTAAATGTTTTTTTCAATGTTTGTTTACTTTTGAGAGAAAGAGGCAGAGTGTGAGTGGGAAAGAAGCAGAGAGAAAGGGAGACACAGAATCTGAAGGAGGCTCCAGGCTCTAAGCTGTAAGCACAGAGCCCGACACAGGGCTCGAACTCATGAGCTGTGAGATCATGACCTGAGCCAAAGTCAGACCCTTAGCTGACTGAGCCACATAGGCGCCCTGAAACTAGAATGTATTATGCTAAGCAAAATAAGGCAATCAGAGACAAATATCTTACAATTTCACTCATAAGTGGAATTTAAGAAACAAAACAGATGAACACAGGGGAAGGGAAGGAAAAATAAGATAAAAAGAGAGATGGATGAAAACTATAAGAAACTCTTAAATACAGATAACTGAGGGTTGCTGGAAGGGTTTTGGGGTTGCTGCATGGGTGACATGCACTAAAGAGTATACTTAATGGGATGAATACTGGGTATTATACATAAGTAATAAATCACTAAATCCTATTCCTAAAACCATTATTACACTGTATTTTAAGTAATGTAGATTTGAATAAAAAAATAAACGAGAAAATTTTGAAAAATAAATATGTTTAAGGGATTAAAGGAAAAATATGATTAAAATGAATAGTGGGAGAATCTCAATAAAAAATACAAACTATCAAAAAAAAAGAAATAAGTAGAAATTTCAGAAATGAAACACACAATATCAAAAATGAAAAATTTACTGGATGAGAAAAACAGATCACAGATAGTAAAATAAAGACAATAGTAAATTTGAAGACAGAAATATTAAGAATATAAGAATAGAAAATATTCGGGGCGCCTAGGTGGCTTAGTCGGTTAGGCATGACTTTTGCTTGGGTCATGATCTCGCGGTTCGTGGATTTGAGCCCTGCGTCGGGCTCTGTGCTGACAGCCAGCTCAGAGCCTGGAGCCTGTTTCAGAGTCTGTGACTCCCTCTTTCTCTGACCCTCCCCTGCTCACGCTGTCTCTCTCTCTCTCTCTCCTAGAAATAAATAAAACATAAAAAAAAAGAATAGAAAATATTCAATCTGAATCTGAAGATGAGAAAAATATTGGAAAAAAATAGAAAAAAAGCTCAGTGACACATGGGACCATATTTAAGTGATTTAAGTTATATTTAACTGTATTCTCAGAGAAAATGTGGCAGAAAATATATTTCAGAAAATAATGGCTTAAGTTTTCCTAAACTGCTAAATAAATGTAAACTTACAGATCCAAGATGATCAATGAATTCTAGTTAATACAAATACATAAAAAACCATGCTTAGACACATACTCATTAAATGGTAGAAAACATAGAAAAAGAGAAAAGCAGACAGTGGGGGAAAACCCATTACAAACAAGGGGAATATGATACAAATTACAACTGACTTCTCATCAGAAATAAGGGAAGGTGGGAGAGAATGGAAGCTGAGAGAGTGGGAGCTGTCAAATTAGAATTCTCTATCTGGGAAAATTTTTCATAAAAAGTGAAATCAAAATAAATACATTTTCAGAAAAACAAAAATTGACAGAACCTATTGTCAGCAGAGCAGTACTATAAGAAATTGCAGGGATGCCTGAGTGGCTCAATGGGTTAAGTCTCTGAATCTGGATTTTGGCTCAGGTCATGACCTCTTTTGGTTTGTGAGATAGAACCCTGTGTCAGACAGTAAGCTGACAGTGTGGACCCTGTTTGGGATTCTCTCCCTCTCTCTCTCTGCCTCTCCTCTGCTCACACGCATGCACACACACACTCTCTCAAAATAAATAAACTTAAAAAAAATTCTAAAGAAAATTCTTCAGGTTAAGGAAACTTAGATGGTAACATATCTATAGGAAGAAATTATAAGAACCAGAAGTAGTAAATACCCGGGTTAATATAAAGGGGAACATATTTTCCTTTTCTTAATATTTAAAATAATATGACTAAGGGAAACATAATGAAATGTTGGGTTAACGTGTATAGATGTACTACATATGAAAATAATACTACAAAGGAAAAGATAGTAAGTGGAAATAGACTGTTGCAAGGTTATCTTTTTTTTTTAAACAACTTTGTTGAGATTTGATTCACATACCATACAACTCACCCATCTAAAGCATATATTTCAATGGCTTTAATTATATTCACAGTAGAGTGGTATAAGACATTCTTAATAGGCATATCTAATACTGAATTCAACTTGCCATGATATAAATATGTGCTCTAATTCACTGCCCCAAATACTCACCAAAACTGGCCTGGGAAACATGGATTACTTATTGAATATAATGTATAATTACACAGTTAATTCTACTTCAATCAAGTCTCTTAATAATCAAAAGAAATTCAGGAATTTAGAATTATAAAAATGTTAAGATGGAAACAGTGAAGGATAGAATGATTGGAATTTCTATAAAGATATATACAGGAAGAATTACTATGTAATTTTTTTACATAGCAAAAAAAATTTTACTATGTAAAAATTTCCCAAACTGTAATTTTTGAAATGACAACATAGTTTGGAATCTGATTCTAAACCTGAATGACCAATACTTGCTGATAGCATTACAAATGGGAACTAGAAGGATATAGATTATATTTTTTATAGAGGATAACACCTTACTGTATGGTAACTTGGCAGTCAAGCAAAGAGTTTGGCTGGTGTATTAAAGGTGCTCAAATAGACTCAATATTTATCAAATAGTTTTATTTGAGACAGTGCTGCATAGTGCAGTGTTTCTCAAGTGAAGAAATGTGCAAACCTTTTAAAATATAGTCCCACAGAATCTTAAGGTTATATTACTTACATATGTACAGAATATAAAATTAGATACTATGCATTTTCTTAAGCTCCTATGACCATAAAACTAAAATTTATAAATTAAAAACAATTAAAAAACCAATAACATTTAAACATAATTTAACAATAAATTATTTTGTTTCATTAAAACTAAGTTGTTAATTTTGGGTTTAATATAGGGTGATTTTTCTTCAGGTCTGGTTCCACATTTAATGTGCTTCTGTATTTTTAAATTTTAATGTTACTAATGTGGACACTGCCTTTTCACATAAGTGTGCTGTATAAAATGGCCTTAATACCTATTGTGTCTCACACTAAATATTTCTGTACTTTACCATATGAAAACTAAACCTCAATTTTTTTCACAATTTAAAGGCTTTGTATAATACAGTATGATCAGATTTATACTTAAAAAGCTCCTGCTTATAAAAATCTTTGAGTGCCTATTTTAATAAGGTATAATTGCTAACATTGCACAGTTATCTTTTATTTGAAAATACATTTAAATAGGCATGTAATTTAAATATACACTAAATAATTGGGATTTAGAACAAGGTACTGAACACCCTAGATTTACATCAAGGAGGTACAAAGATAGGTCTGTGTAATACAACAGTGATACAAATTCAATATGGAACCCACTGCTGCAATGTATGTTCTTTTGGATTCATGGTGTCTTTGTTGTCATGCTATATGTTATGAGTCCCTCGTTTTTGAACCACTATTAAAACTTTACTTTTGAGTTGCACCAGGACGTTTGTTTGCATTCACTAGCCAAAAAAGTGAGAAAACACAAATATTTGTTCTCAAATTACAATACTTTGTTATAGGAGGTCATTAAGATTATTCATATTATTATATTAGACATTTATAAACAGTAAGATGAAAGCACAATTCAAAATTGTTAGAATTTTTTTATAGCACTTTCACCTTCTAACATATATGTTTTACCTCTTTGTTCATTGTTTATATCCTCCATCCCCATGAGAATATAAGCTCATTAGGGCCACAACATTTTTTTCCACCTCCATAATGTATTTCAAGTGCCTAGAAAAGCATCCCACACATAATAAGCACTCAGTAAATGTGTTGAAAGAATGAAAAACTTGTCATAAGATGACATCTGGGGACACTTCAACCTTTATAGGATTCCCAGACTGAGAAATACTGGCATAGGGAAAAAAAAAGTTTTGTTTAGCAGCCAGAGAGACTTCAGTCTGAAACTATTTTTGTAGCTGTTAACTCTTATTCTGCTGATTACCGGCTGCATGACTTTTGGCAAGTTACTTAAATTCATGGAGTCTGCTTTTTTTTTTCTCTAGGAAAATGTAAAGTCTGTTCAAAATAAGGAAAATGGCTAACACAAAAAAATACATAAATTACCATCATATAAGGGGACCATCATTACTATTACTATTAGAGATGTCATAGAAAAAAAATATCAAATAAAACTAAACTTTTCCATGTTATTATTTTTTTCTCTTAACTCATTTTATTCATAATTAATAAAGAGGTAAAATAGGACACAGGTTTAGATAAGTGAAAAGGCAAAGAGGAATAGGATCTAAAACTTCTATTAAAACAACTGTGTGAAGATATTGGAAGATGTTTCCATAATAATCATTTGTTAGGTATTGAAAGAACTTGGCTCTAATAGGGCCGTAAAATAAACCAAAAACAAAGAATAAACAAGAAAACAGAAATACATGAAATACATGAAATAGAATAAAGATCATCTTGTGACTTCAGCTGCACATGACTGTTTTTCTCCCCTAGCATTCTCATATACTTTATCTACTCACCTTCTTCCTGTATGCAGGGTCTACTTGGTTCATCAGGAACTTTAACCCTCAGGCCAACCCTGAAGGAAGAATTAACCTACTTATTGAACCCTAAGGCAGTGTGCCTGGCCAGGAAGCTGGGTATTTGGGGAACACACCAAGGTGATCTCAGCATTTTACTGCAATATCCCACAACCACTGAAGGAAGAGGTTAAAAGTGATTTACTATATTAAGAAAAAGCAGTGCATATTTATTCCTTGATTTAAGCTTTGCTGCCAAACGGAATTCTCAAAATACTTTGGAAGCACAAATGGATTTAAGTTCTGTTTTAGGTTAACATTATCTGTATTATAAGAGGACAATAAAATATTACTTAGTTTTAGGCAGGGGACATATCATTATTCAGTTTAGTACAAAAAAAGCAATTTTGGATGGCTAAATTCAGTTTTAATACAAACCATGTTCCAACAATGCATATAAGTATTGGTAGATTAAATGGGTTTGTCCTCCAACATCTTTAATAACACTAAAGAAAACAAGTTAAATGTGAAATATAGCCCTGAAAATAATTTGGGTATTAACAGCCTAACAAATACAAGCCCTTAAGGTGGTATATGCCAGGATACAATCCTTAAGGTGGTATATGCCAGGATTCCCCACAGTAAAGTTATATTTTTCCCTTTGTAATTAATTCATATCTCAGGATATAGCTTGAGATAGGATGGAGAAACAAGTAAAAGATAGTTTTTTTCTTGTCATACTTCCATCTAGCAATTTTAGCATCCATGGATGATTAATTATTGCCTGTAAAAATTATTTCTGTAGTATTTGACAATAGTGATTTTCTATTACCATGATTCTTTCTGAATTTATTTATTGGAATTTTACTATAACAAAGAGTTGTCCTTTTGCCCCAGATTATTAAATTTTTTATGTTAGTATAACTTCACAGAGATTTATTTAATGTTATGGTTTATAATCCATTACTTAAATTATACATTCTATTCACAGGGGTTCTTAAAAATTACTTTTATGGTTGATTTTGAACATGATTGTGTGTTGCTGAGAAAACACAATCTGAATAATATCAGTTTTTGACATTTATTGAAATTTCCTCTGTAACAAAGCATGTGGCTAATTTTTTGTAAATATTCATTGTGAATTATAAAACATATAGGAACATACCATATATAATTATATGCTTAGTGAATTATTATTATTATTTTATGTTAATTTATTTTGAGAGAGAGAGAAAGAGAGACAGAGAGAGCAGGGGAGGAGCAGAGAGGGAGGGAGAGAGAATCCCAAGTAGGCTCTCAGCACAGAGACTGATGCAGGGCTTGAACTCACAAGCTGTGAGATCATGACCGGAGCAGAGATCAAGAGTTGGATGCTTAACCATCTGAGCCACCCAGGCATCCCATAATATGATTAGTGAATCATTATAAAGCAGATACCTGTGTTACCACTACCCAGGTAAAAAATTGAATCTTGCTAGTGACAGAAAAAAAATATTAAGTGTTATGTCCCAATTTGTCACCCTTGCTTAACACCCCACCTCTCCCAAGTAAGCTAATGTCTTAAGTTTTCAGTTATCGAGTTACCTGCTTCTCCTAATAAATTTACCCCCTAATAATGCATTACTGAAAACCATGCTTTAATGAAACAAGATAGATTATGGAAACATGATTAATCAATTAATATCACACAAAGTAAGTTCTGAAACAAGGAATACTGCCAAAGAAAAACATTTCATGATGATAAAAGGTTCAATTTACTAAAAATGCATTGCAGTATTTAAAAAATATATACTTTTAAGTTTTTATTCATTTATTTTGAGAGAGCAAGCGGGGGGGGCAGAGAGAGAGAGAGAGAGAGAAAGAGAATCCCAAGCCGGCTACACACTGTCAGCGTGAAGACCAATGTGGGGCTCAAACTTACAAACTGTGAGATCATGACCTGAGCTGAAATCAAAAGTCGGATGCTTAACTGCTTGAACCACCCAGGCATCCTTATATTATAGTCTTAAATACATATGCATCTAATGACAAAACTTCCAAGTATATGAAACAAAAATGACAGGAATAAAGACACATAAAAAAGTACCAACTCATAATTGAAGATTTTGACATTCCTTCCTCAGTAACTGACAGAATTAGCAGAAAGCAAGTGAGAAAAGACACAGAATGTAAACAGATATCAACTGGACCTATTAGAAACATATACTTAACAACTGCAGAATACACATTTTTTTTTCAAATCCATGTGGAACATGTGGTGTATCACTGGATTTTAATTTTCATAACTAATGAACACAGATAACTTTTATATATTTATAGACCACTGGGCTATTGTAGAGGCTGTGAGGGCTCTGCCCAATAAAGGCTCTGCCTTTTGGGAACTCTATCTAGGACAGTTGTTACCAGGAATGATAGTTAGAAGCATAGTCTAGTAGAGGTCTTAGGGTCTAGCAGGTTGTGGTAGTGCAGGGGTTAAGATTTTCACCCATGGTGAATGAGATATGATAAAGGTGAAAATAAATGTACCAGCCTGTGTAATTTCTCTTGCATTTCAGAGCAATGATGAAGAGAGTTAAGTATTAGGACTGTGGAGCTGCGTGTTTATTGGTGAGCACCAGTGATTTACTGAAGAGAATGGCAGACTTAGGTCAATTAAGTACCAATAAGTGTGTGTGTGTGTGTGTGTGTGTGTGTGTGTGTGTGTATACATACACATTTATTTAATATTTATTTATTTATTTATTGTTTTTGAGAGAGAGAGAGAGAGAGAGAGAATCACAAGCTGTGGAACTTGATGTGGGGTTTGAACTCATGACTTGGTCCGAAACCAAGAGTTGGATGCTGAACCAACTGAACCACTCAGGTACCCCAATTAAGTATCAATTGAAAGCAAAGAATAAAAACCAAAGAGCAAACATGATTTAAGATTAGTAATGTGGGGTGCCTGAATAGCTCAGTTGGTTAAGCATCCAACTCTTGATTTCAAGCTCAGATCGTGATCTCATGGTTCATGAGACTGAGCCCTGCATTAGGTTCTGCACTGAAAGCAGGGAGCCTGCTTGAGATTCTCTCTCTTCCTCCCTTTCTGCCCCTCCCCCACTTATGCTCATACTCTCTCTCAAAATAAACTTAATAAAACATTTTTTAAAAAGATTAGCTATGTGACTTAATTATAATAGTGGCAGAGCTAAAGACAAGGCTGATTTCTCATCTCAGTCAAATCTTCTATGCTAATGTCAGGGCCCTGTTGGAGAAGTGGGACCCTGAGCCCTGAGGTAAGGATATTAGAGTTGGTGCATTTGAGAATTTTGAATACCAGATTACCCTCAATCCCTAGGAATTGTAAAAGGGACCTACTTTCACTTGTTAGAGGATAGGGACTCTATCTTGGTTGATGACCACATAGAGGTTTCAAATGAAGAAGGTGCAGGTGCCTTATAATGCTTTCCTTTATCAGAACCTGACTTCCTTTCATTTCCTAGGCACCAAAGGAGTGTCAAATCTCAGAATGACCCCATTGGAGAAATCTTGGGCCTGCTAAGGGAGGAGAGAGATTTAATGCCAACAAAGAATGAAAGTACCTGGCTAGTAAGTACTGCAGGAACTGGCAGAATATGCCTGGAAATAAATCCCAAGGGCGCTGGACCAGGGAAGTGAAATATAATGGACTTAATGTGGGATTTTTTCCCATGACTCAGACCTAATACCCTGCGAAGGACCCTTGGAATCAGTTTTTAATACACGAATGAGGTGGTTTTTGGAAATGCGAAGAGTGATGACCCATATTAAATAGAGATATGATAACTGGTGTTATAAACTAGTCAAAAAGTAATAAAAATCTTAGATAAGTGGATCTGCCTGGGTGGACATGATACATAAGACCAAATCCCAGTTTACTGTGTTCTCTGGAAGGATTTGCTTCATTAACCAACCTTGCTGAGTAGCTTAGTAGTGACTGTACTCTGGAGGTAGGGACTTCGATAGTGTTAGAGAAGAACACGTTCTCTAATTGTGAATGATATGATCCAGGAATGGTAGAGGTTAGGTCGCAGCATTTAATTATTGAGAATGGTGGAAATTAATACTATAATAGGCACCAAGTTTCAAATGGCAACCAGTGGGTACCTGATCCATAGAGATTTATGGACATGGCTCACAGAACCTGATGTTACAGAGGCAAGGGAAATAGTCAGCCAATAAAGGTGTTTTATATATATGACATATAATCAAAAGAGATTGAGACTGAATGAGCAGAATGATGAAGTCAGTCACTTCAATGGAAAGGCATAACCTCTTACTGTTTCCAGATCAGAACCAGTTCTCAGATCAAGAATCCATCAATTGAAAGAGAAGCTGGGGTCCACTTGTTGTCACAGACAGCAAAAGAATACAGTACTAGCTGACTTAATCTTTCTAGTATCTGGTTCTATGATCAATGAAATGTACTGTCTTATATTAATATATATACTCCAACTTTCATTTGATTGGTAATAATATAATGTATCTGTTCTCATCTCTTAACTTCTAAACTACTTGAATATTTCTATTTGAAGTAGTTTTGTTGTAGGCAGATGTTTGGATCTTGCTCTTTTCCACACAATCTGGCAATCTCTGTCCTTTAATTAGGGTACTTAGGTTTACATTTAATGTGACTAGTGAGGATGACGTTTATGTCTATTATCTTGTTACATGTTTTCAACTAATGGAGCATTTTTGATAACTTCACTTTCTCTTGCTAGCTTATTAACTATAGCTCTTTTAAAATGTCATTTTAGATTTTTAAAAAATTTTTGTTTTGTTTTCTTTTTGAGAGAGAGAGAAAACATGCACAAGTGCGAGCAGGGGGAAGGCAGAGAGAGAGGGAGAGAATCTTGAACATCCTCTGTGTCACCTGTGCACAGCCAGATACAGGGCTCAGTTTCAGTAACCCCTGAGATTATGACTTGAGCTGAAATCAAGAGTCAGGCACTTAACCTACTGAATCACCTAGGTGCCCCCATTTTAACTTCTAAAAGAAATTATAGTATACAACTTTATCAGTCTACCTTTGAGTGATATTATACCGCTTCATGTACAGTATAACAACTTTCTAATAGAATGCTTTCATTTTTCCATTTTCTTCAACAGCTTTTGTGCTACTGTTGTCATAGATTTTACTTTGTGTTATAAAAACAATATACTATTATATCTGCTTCAAATAAACAATCACCTTTAAATATTTTTAATAAAAAGTTAAAACAAATTACCAACATAATTACCATTTTCAAAGCTGTTCATTACATGGTATAATTTTCCATTTCTCTGAAGTTTCTTTTAACAGTTGTTGTTGTGTAGGTCTAATAAATTCAATTTTTGTACATTTGAAAAAATCTGTATTTCACCTTTGTTTCTGAAATGTATTTTTGCTGTTTATAGAATTTCAGTTTTACTTTCTTCTTTCAATACTCTAAAGATGTTTCTCCACTGTCTTCTGGTTTGCATGGACTCCAATGAGAAATCTGCTGTCATTTTTAATCTTTGTTTCTCTATACATACTATGTCTTCTTTTCCCTAGATACTTTTAAATTGTTCTTCTTTGTATTGACTTAAGCAATTTAAGTATCCGTGTTAGTATAGTTTTCTTCATGTTTCTTTTGCTTGGGGTTTGTTGAGATAGTTGTACCTGTTGGTTTATAGTTTTCATCAATTTAGAAAAATGTCAGCTCTTTCTTAGAATATGTTTTTTGCACTCCTTTTATCTGTCCTTCACAGGCTTCAAATACACATATATTAGGCCACAGGAAGTTATCCTACAACTTATACATGCTTTGGTCATTATTTTCTGTTATTTTTCTTTCTGTGTCACTTTGGATAGTTTCTTTTTATAAGTCTTGAAGTTGACTAATCTTTTCTTCTGAAATACCTAATCTGTGAATCCCTTCCTGACATGATGTTCTTCATCCTAGACATGACACTTTTAGTCTCTACAGGTTCAATTACAGATTTTTTTCTATTTAATATTTTCTTGATTTCTTCTAACTTAGTGAATATATGAAATCCAGTTTTGATGGCTGTCTTCATCTACCATTTCTACTGTCTGTGTTACTTTGATTTGGTTTAGACTGATTAATTGTTCTCTTAATTCTGGGTGGCAAATATTTCGTCCTAGTCTGTAGCTTATTTTTTTCATTCATTTAACAATGTCTTTCAAATAGCAAAAGCTGTCAATTTTGCTGAAGTCCAACTTTTCTTTTTTTAATTATGGTTCAGGTTTCTTTCTCCCATCTATAAAATCTTTTGCTTAGCCCAAGGTCATGAAGATTTTATATTTTCTTCAAGAACTTGTAGAGTGCTAGGGTTGTATTTTGTTTTATTTAAATTTTTTTAAATATCTAAATATTTATTTTTATATATATTATGTATAATAATATATATTATTATATAATAATAATATTAATTAAATATTAAATATTTTAAAAAATTTAAAATATTTGTATATAGGGAAAATTATTTATTTACTTGGTTCCAGCACCATGTATTGAAAAGACTATTCTCTCTCCATTGGATTGTCTTTGACCCTGTCAAAAAATTGTGTTTATTTTTGGGTTTTCTATTCTGTTCCACTAATCTTTAAGTCTATCCTTACATCACTATCACACTGTATTGGTACTGTGGCTTTTCCCTGAATACATCCAATGAAGTGATGATTAAAAATATAGTGATATGGTGCGTCAGACTGATTGTAGAATGTTGAACCAACCTTTGCTTCTTGGAAAAAAATCTGACTTGGTTATGATGAATCATTTTTTTTACAAATTATTCAACACGATTTGCTAATATTTGTTAAGGATATAAATATATATGTTTCTGAGAGTTATTGGTTTGTAGTTCTCTGCTCTTACAATGCCTTTGTCTGATTTTGGCATCAAAGTAATGCTGACATCATAAAATGAGAGGGAAAGTATTCCTTCATTTTCTATCCCCTAAAAGAGATTGTTTAGGACTGTCGTATTTCTTCCTTAAATGTTGGTAGAATGTGCCAGTAATGTCATCTGGGCTGGGTATTTTTTTTACAGGGAAGTATTTTAACTACACATTCAACTTCTTTAATAGACATAAAATTATGCAGGTTACTTACTCTTGGCTGCAGTTTGGTAGTTTGTTGTTTAAGGAATATTTCCATCTCATTTAGGTTATCAAAATTATTGACAAAGTTGTTATTTACTCATCCCTTATTATCCATATATCTGTCAGATATTTAGTAATGTCCCTTCTTTCATTCTTGGTTCTGATAATTTGTGTCTTCTCACTTTTTCTTGTTCAGTCAGGCTAGATGCTTATCAATTTCTGTATACTTTGCAAAGAACCAAATTTTGTGCATACTGATTTTCCCCAATGTTTTCAATTTTATTGGTTTATTGCTCTTATCTTTATTATTTCCTTACTTCTTCTTTTTGAGTTTGTTTTTTTTTTTAAGAGAGATTATTGATTAAAAACTTGTTTTCTAAAATAAGGCATTAAATCTGATTTCTCTGTAGGTACTTCTTTAGCTGTATCTTACATATTGCGTAGTGCATTTTCATTGTCATTCAATTCGAAATATTTTCTAATTAACCTGTGACTGCTTCTTTCACCCATGTGTTATTTAGAAATTTGCTTAATTTCCAAAAGTTTGGGATTTTCCCAAATTTTTGTTACTGATTTCTAGTTAACTTTGTTTGTGGTTACATAATATATTTTGTCTGACTTCAACGCTTTTAATTTTTTTTCAAGACCAGAAAGTGGTCTGTTTTTGTGAATATTCGAAGGTTACTTGAAAAGAATCTGTATTCTGCTCTTGTTGGGTGAAGTGTCCTTCTTATTTTTATTTTCTTAATAAAAAAAATAAAATCATTTATTAACTTAAATAAACTATTTAACTTCTGACTATTAACTTCCTGAAAACAAAATTTCACAAAGAGAAGGAAGAGGTCACATAAGGTTGGAATGAGAAATTTGATGGCTCAATGTATTAATCTGAAAAATCAAAAATTATATTTTATAAAACATACTAGAATGACAGCTTTCAATGCGAACTTAACCAAGTACATGTATATATAACTAATAGTGACATAAGAGACCACAGACCAGCAAATAAATGCAGACAATGAATAAGTGACCTCTTCACATGCTTACTTTCTAATCTGTTCCTGGTATGATCCAATGACCCACTGTCCACAATACTCTAGCCACACTGGTTTTATTTTAGTTCTTCCAAGTAGCCATGATCTCATTGTCTCAGTATTTACTGAACACACTCTCTACATGGAAAATATTTTCTCCCTCTTTTTGTCTAATTTCTCTTCAACTTTCAGTATTCACCTTGAATTCACTTTCTTCAGAAAATCTTTTCTGACATGCTCTCGAAAGCTCTGGTCCTCCTGATGTACATCTTCATGGCAACCTGTGTCTCTCTTTTACAGAACTTTCTATGACTGAAATGAAAAATATAAGGGCAGATTAGTTGAGATTATCAGAGATGTTACGACTTCTCAAACGTTCAGAATCATCACCTCAAAAAAGCTACTGAAATGAGACATGCAGCTGCCAACTCAGAGGACTTAATTAATTTAGACCTGGATTTTAATGACTGGCATTTCTCTTGTGAACACATCTTTGAAAGCAAAATTATACCTTCAGAAGAATGTTAAATGCATCTGGCTTCCATATTATATGTCTAACACAACTAAGAAAATATAATTTATATAAAATGCTGCATGATGCAGGGCACATACAAAACCAAACAAAATGAGAAATTTCAGTTTATTGCCTTCAAAGTTCCAGATAAATGGACAAGATGTCTGTTTCTCTAAGACATTCCTTGCTTTTGAAAGGAAAATCCATACATAAATAGCAAAAGTTTGACTCAACTTTTTTCTCCTCAAATTGAATCCAAAAATTAATGCTTTAGAATCTAATAGTTTCTGGTAAATTTTCAGGCAAAGAATTTGAGTGAAGAGAGTGAAAGGAAAATCTTTATCTTTCATGAATATTTGTAATCTTAATTTCTTTAAAAATAGCCCTTGACAAAATTACCAGGAAGCACTTATAGGAAAACATACAGAGCTTCCTTGGTGACAGTGTTGGAGGAGCTGCCTTCCCCATGTCTCTCAGACTCAGTTTGTAAATTATGTGAAACACTTTTAGACAGACACTGGCACTCATAAATTATACAGCTCATTTGCATATTCCAGTCATGAGACATTATGCAAAGTGACATGATTTGCATAATGGATTCCTCTTGTCGCTTCACTTGCTGCATGCTTTTAAAAAACAAAATGAAATAAAATGAAAGCATGAAAAGGTGAAAGCATCAAGTTTCCAGCTTTGCCTGTCTCCTTCCCAACTACAGTATCAACTGCTTTCATTTTCTACAGGGAAAGGGGTAAAGGGGACAGAAAGCAAAATCTACAAACATACAAACAAACAGAAGGAGCCTTCATATGAATTTTGTTCTTAATTACAGTGTACCTACTCTCTTAGTGAAATCCTTCACCATAAATAACCCATCTGAGTCAAGAGGAATGGGAACAAAACAAAACAGTGAGACACAGAGAAAGAAACTTTATGGAACTTTTTCCTTAAAAAATATCTTCTTCACATGTGATATTTAGGGAAGGGGTAGGCTTCCTCCTGTAACTTAAAAAAAAAAAGTCTTTCGGTATTTTCTTATTATTGGGGAAAAAACACATATTATGGATGAGATAAATCGTCTAGGGAAGGATTTTCTTTCCCCATAAGAACTTCTTGAAGGGGTCTCCTGGTTTGAAAGATGAAGGGAGAAGAGAGACAGGGTGTGTTTGATTATTTAACAAAATATCGAATGGCTCTATATACTGTAAGGATGAGGCAGTACCACGTCGACTTCTATCGGCTCTACTCCAATAAGCAGGCAACGTTCCCTCAGCAGTTGCCAGTTCTGCTGCGGGTTTTCCCTGCCCCCCTGCACCAGTGTGAAAGGCAGAGTGTGCCAAGCGGCTGGCGTCTGTACCCTGTGGGAAAAGTTAACTGTAATTCTTCGGCTTTTAAAATCAATTAACCCGTGTGTTAATTAACGTCAAGTCGACGGGAGGAGGAGAAGAAGGGGAGGGAGGGAGGAAAGAAAAAAGCTGCAAGGGCGGATGGCAGAAGAGTTGGCACAGTGCCATCCATTCAGGGGCAACGCCACAGTTTCGTGTGATAGCAGCAGCGGGTATATGTTACGAGGGCCCTGTATGCGGGCCAGACAGTGCGGTAAAGCCAAGGGAGATTATCCAGACCCCCAGGAGCGAACAGCAAGCAGCAACCGAAGGCGCAAGTGCCAGGATTACAGCCTAGGCTGCTCCAACTATGAGCCCTTCCTCGGACCCAGGGACTCGGCTACTTGGGGTTTGGGGGTCTTCCACACCAAAGAGACACAAAGCTGACTTTAATCACTTTCTTCCTTTAAACTTGATTCTGCCGCAGTGGAGCCAGCACAGCGGATGCTTTCACACCCAGCAAGACAAAGGCCGTCGTCTCCGCCATGACACTGTTCCGTTCCAAGCAGAGGCCGGGATCTTGGACTCCTTGAAAAATCAAAAGGAAATAAGGAAAACAAACAACAAATACAGCAACAAACAGAAAAAATTAACTACCAAAATCGTGTGCCCATTTGCCCATGCCAGGGGTGATCTGGGCATCTGTTGCAGCAGAAGGCGCTTGTGTCGGGCTATTTTTTTTCCTTTTTGGGCAAGCTGTTGGTTTGTTTGCTATTCAACTTCGTTTATAATTAACTTAAAAAAAACCTACCATTCAGCCTAGTCAACAACAAACAAAGAGAAAAAGCAGACATCGGAAGAGAAATGCCATAGGAAGCGGCGTGAATGCATGCCACAGCCGGTGCCCCTTGCCATTCGGAAAACCTCGGGGAAAGGTGCCAATTCTACAGCTCGGAAGAAGGCAGAGAAGGGAGCATAAAGGTCTACAAATAGAAATCATATGGAAAGAATACAGCTTGTACAATCTTGGATTGCAATTGCACACAGCTTCTGCTGAGAGAAGAGAGGGAATATTTAAATGGAGACATAGATGGGTATAAATTAAAAGATAGGCACCTCGATTGCATATAGACACAGTTGTCAGGCTGTATGTGTATGTGAATGCACATTATTTTCAGACAAATTAAACATTTAGATATGTAGATATTTTTGTGTTATAGGTATGGGTATGTATATAGGTATGTATGTTTATGCATATATACACATATGTGGGATGTATGCATGTGTGAGAAAAAGGAGACGACAGAGAAGGAGAGAGAAGGAAATGTATGTATGTGCATGTATGTGTGTGCATACAATCCCACTTTTTGACCCAGGTATATACAGAAGACAAAATAAAAATCATACTCGAGCAGCAAGCAGGCAGTCAGAGATTTATCTACATTCACTGCTATCACCAGGGAGATGAATGGGGCCGATCTGAAGCCCTTTTACAAGATCCACTATGGGAGTGAAGGAGGAGGAGGGATGCCACACAGACATGCACAAACTTGAAGGCAGAGGGATTTGGAAGGTGCTACTTAGGAAACCTTGGTGGCATAACGCAGGGGAGAAGAAGGGGAAAGAAGGGGAAAGAGGCTTGTCTCTTTCTATGTTTTAGGTGGTCGTTTAAAAAAATCTGAAAAAAGGTTTCAGGAAACAGCTGGTACTTACGTTGTCTGCGTTGCTGTGGATCCTGAAAGGTGTTCTGTTGGCACCAGGCGCTGAGCCAGGGGCAGGCGCTGGAAACAAAGGGGAGAGACAAAAAAAAAAAAAAAATAAAGTCATTCTATGGGAATATTAATTGCTGCTCTTGTGGATTTTACAAAACACACAAACTGTTTTCTTTTTCTTTCTTTCTTTCTTTTTTTTAAATGTGGATTGGCGCGTGTCCCTTTCGCATGGAATATACAAGTAGTATGGGATTTACAGCCCAGTACGGGACTCAGGATTAACCGCGCTGGCATCTTTTGGGCATATTCTTCCTTTTAATGAATGAGCTTTCGCTGTTAATGAGGAATAATCGTTTGGCTAATGAGCTTTGAAACATTAAGAGAAAAGAGGTTTTTTTCCGTTAATCGCTCTGGTGCGACTGCATGGATGGATTACAAAAGACAGCAATAGGAACGCAGTACAAAGGGGGGGACCTCTCCTGGAGTGGGAGAAGCACCGAGATGGGTGATGTGTCCCTGCGTCTTTCCTTCCTTCTTGTTCTTTCACTCTCTCTGCCAACTGCTATGGGTTTCCATAACTCCGCAATCAAAGTGGATGGTCGGGAAGGATTATTACAAAGAGTGAAGCCTCCGCTGTTAATGTCTCCAGTGTTTAATCATCATACAGTAGAATGGTTTTATGCATATTTCATTTGCATATCATTAAACCGTGTTAGCGAGGGGCATTCAGAGCCAGGAGAAGTACAAAGTTGGGGAGAGAGGGAAGAAAAAAAGGTCCCTATGATGCTTATCTTCAAACAGGGACTTGTTCCATGATCTGTCTTCTACTTTTGCTAAAATCATTATGACTTGGAAACCTTTGAAGTTGGATACAACCTTGGATTCTTCTAATTCCTGCAGAGTGGTATATTTTTAAAAACAGCAGAAATGTTCCTGCACTAGACAATTAAAGGAATATAAACTCCAGTGGGTTGAAACTAGTAGCTCTTTGGGGAATGCAGTGGCAGAGGCTTCTACAAATACCAACAGTTAAAAAAAAACAATAAAGAGCATCATATTAAAACAAAAGAAAATGAAGACAAGAAATATTAACATGTGGATTATATTTGTTTCTTTTGGGGGGTAATGAACTAAAGAGAATGAAGAAGCCATCGGTAATTTATCCCTTCCTTAATGAACAGTCACCTTTTTGTATGTGTTTGTTTTTGTCCTTTTCTTTTAAGGGGGATGTTGTCACTTTTGAAGTGATTAGTCAATTATTTTGTAGCTCTGATCTTTTTCTCCTGCACCCGACAGGAAAGAAAGGTGGTGGTTAGGGAATATATGTGTATTGGGGGGGCGGATTTGTGGGGAGAGAGGAATACAGTGAGTTCTTTGTAGATCTAATACATGCACAACATATTAATTGGGAGCTTTTAAAGCTCCCTCAATAGGCTATTTCATTCCTGGTAAAACAGCAGCTGGTTAGCCACTGTTGGTGACTCTTCAAATATCACTTTAAGTATTTTTATTCTGTCACTGTTGTTGTTGTTGTTTTGTTTCTCCATGGTCAAGAATGAGAATATAATGTCATCCCTTCTTTATCAAGTCTCTTCCCTCTTCCATCATCTTCTTCACTTCCAATTTCCAAACTGTAAAACAATGTTGGTTTAGTATTGAATCCTGGTGCACAGTCTAACTGGCACAACCTGATTTGGAAATGAGATGCTGTTTTATATTTAAATTATCCCCACTCCTCCCTTATCCTCCAAAGCTTTGTCTCTGCTATGAATATTCAGATGAGGCATGATGTGATTACACTGTACAATTACTCCTATCCATAGTGGTGGCAGGAGCTGCTGGGGAGACAGAGAGCCAGACAGCCTCCAAGCCAATACGGAGTTTGTTTTCGGTATTTTTCCTATCTCCTTGGCGCTGCGGCACATGCAGATGTCGCTGTTGTTCTTTATAAAGCCCTAATGATATGCAAAAGCATAACGACTTGGTTTGGATGCAAAGCATCAACGAAATATTATGAATGTCTTTAAGAAAAGGGGAGAGAAAATCCTGACTGAAGGAATGTCCACATAAATTATTTTTATTTAAATGAATTCAAAGGATGGGGTGAGGGCAAGTCAGAAGGAGTCACATGGAAAACATGCATAATATTAATATGCATAAAGAGTTCTCACCGAGGAGAAGAAGCTCCTCAGTACAGCTCATGGGACAAACTGTTCATTAGGAAATAGCTCAGAGTGACTACAGCCTTTTTCTATTTCAATTTTTTCCTTATTTTAAATGAAGAGTCAGACAGATGTGTTTTCTTTGCATGGCAGCATCGAGATGGATCCAATCTGTGAAATTTGCTGCCCAAATAGCATTTCTAATGGAAACTGGAACTAAACAAGGGCACGGATATGGAGGGGAGAGAAGAGAGAATATACGAAGAGGAGTATATTCAGAGCCACAGCATAATGTTTTATAGTACAGGAGGTTTTCAGAAACCATCTTTGTTAGTCTCAGATGGGGGCTCCTGTTGCAGTGAGCTATCAGGGTTTACCGAGATGAGCACCGAGACAGGCCCTTCTAGGTCTGAGGCTGAGGAAAGCAGCGGCAACTTGGTGCCTGTCCCCCACCAAGCTGTCTACAGCTCGGAAGCCAAAAGCACAGCTACTCCTAATTTGGGGATGCAATACAGTGCCTCCTGGTCCAGGTATTTGTGACAGAGGGAATTCTTGGTGCTATCATAAAATGCAATGCTAAAGAGCAGATGGAATCATCTGGGTGCTTAAGCAGGCCTGATAATGTTCACGCTGGTGAATTCTCAGGGTAACGATTACTGTGGTTTTCTAACATTTTCAGAATGCCGAAATTACCAGTGTGGATTAGTGCATGTTTGCAATGGATAAAAATGAACAAACAGTGAAAAAGCCTATTGGTTGGATTCAGAACTGATAAAATATTAGAAATATTACTAATAGCCTTAAAAGATTAATAAAGAAAAACAGAGCAAGAAATAGCAGTCAGAAATAAAGGGAATTTATCACTTCCTTGGTTAGGTGGACATAGTTCAAATTACTTTGATAATTCAGGTTAAAACAATTTTATACCTCTGTCATTTAAACAAAAGACAAAGACAGTTTTGCTCTAGTCTGTATATCTGTACAAATTTCTATTTGAATGCATGATGTTAAGCTGGAACTGGTCTCTATTTATATATGAGCACGTAACCATGTTCTAAATTTTGCTGCTCTTCATCCATTAATCTCCAAAACCTTCATTTATGAGTTTTCTTTATAACACACACACACACACACACACACTCTGCAACAAGATTCTCAAGTGGTACAGTGTACCAAACTGCAGAGTACAAGGACTTAATGATTATGTGAGGAACGGCTCTTTAATCTGAATCTGAACCAGGCCTTTAACCTCTTATCTTTTCCATCTCTGTTGACAGAATTATGGCTGTTAAATATTAAAACAATGCATGTAAAGAATTTAGCATTGCATTTGCACATAAGCATTAAATAACATTGTATTTTATTGTTGCTATGTTACTGTTACTTCACTGTAGTGGTTCGTATTTGAGAGAAATAAGAAGAAGGAAATAACATTCAATCTTTAGTAAACAGTGATGCATATAAAAAGTTTAATGAAAAAGCATTTAATATGTTTCCATGGTGGATAGATTGCAACTTATCAGTAATCAAAAGTTAAAATGCAGCTTATCTTAATGCAGTTCATAATAGATTCTTGAAAAGTTTTCTTAAAAATGTTATGTGTAATTCTGAAATGATCATGTTGCATAGGATCTATGATCTGCTAAAGAGTTCTATCCTGGTTGGTGTAGAGAGTTACGGGAACTGAGAGGAAGGCTATAGTAACTGAGAGATGCTCATAATTTACCACAGTGACAGGGCAATGACAACTTTTAGTGTTTTTCAAATAAATTATTTTTGAATAGGTAAAATATTAAATATTTTAAAAATATTAATAATTTAAGTAATGTGGAAAGTAGAAAGTCTCTCTCCAGTCCCTCCTCTAGGCATGAGTTTCTAACCTTACCCTTTATTGGTAATCACTATTACTGGTCTCTTGCTTTTACTTCCAGTCATACTATGTTATACCCAGATACTACTAAGATATTAATCTATTTACCCTCCCAGGCTTTTGTACATACAACATAGTTTATAAAAAGGTAACTTAGAATTTTTTACTAATCTAATGAATAGATTGCTTCACGTCTTTATTTCCAGTAACCATGTCTATTAATTTCGTCTTTAACTTGCCTTATTTTATTGGTGAGAACATCTATTACCCTGTTGTATAGAAATGGTATGTGGTGAGAATGCACATTGTTGCCATGCTTTCAATCTTAGGGGAAATCATTGCCTTGTTCCTGAATTTAGGCGAGAAAAAACACAGTCTTTTATCATTCAGATAGATACTTTTATCATGTGAAAAAGGTTTCCTTCTTGCTAAATTGCTAAGAACTGTTCTAAAATCATGAATGTTTGTTAAATTGTGTCAAATGTCTTTTCTGCCTCTATTGAAACAAATTAACAGCTTAAAGTTATTGGCATGGTGAATTGCCATGACTGATTTTCATGTTAAACCAACCTTGCAATCCTGGGACAAACACTACTTGGTCATGATTGATTTATTGAAGGACCAAACTATCAATCATATATATGTATATGAATATATTGCATATTTGACCTGCTACTGTTTTTTTGGTAAGGATTTTTCAATCCATGCTCATGAGAGATAATGGTCTATAATTTCTTGAAATGGCTTTGGTATTGTTACTGGGTCTTGTTGGCTTTATGGAATGAGTTGGAAAGTGTCCTCTATACGCTGAAAAAGTTTGTGTAAGATTGCTATTATTTTGTTCTTGAATGTTGGATACATACACCAGTGAAATTATTGGGGCTGCAGATTGTGGGCAATATTCTAATCATAAATTTGATTTTTAAGAAAATGATTTAGATCTTCAGTTTCTTGTCAGTTTTTACAAGTTTTGTTTTTCAAGGAATTTATCCATTTCAACTTAATTATCAGATTGATCAGAACAAAGGCGTTCATAATATCCTGGTATTATCCTACATTTGCCTGTCAAAACTTTAGTAATGTCTCTTTTTCATTTGGGATATTGGTGATTTTAGTTTTCTTTCCTTTTTTCTTGGTCAGTCTTTTATAAATAATTTTTATTTATCTTTTCCAAGAATCAACTTCTGTCTGTTGATTTTCCTTTGATTTCTACTCCCAATTTTATAATTTCCTTTCTTCTACTTACTTTGGGTTTAATTTGCTTTTCATCTTTCTAGATTCACAATGTTGAATCTTTGATAATAAATTTTACATTTTTTTTTCCCTAACATAGCTATGTAGAGCTATATATCTCCCTCTAAGGATTGTTTTAGATGCATCCCATACTTTAATAAGATGTGTATTCAGTTATTCGTTTATTTGAGATTAAAAACACAATTTCTCTTGCGATTTCTCCCTGGGCACTTACACTATTTAAAAGTATTGCTTATTTCCAAAAACCTGGTTATTTTATAGGCATCTTATTATAATGGGTTTCTAACTTAATACCACTGTATTCAGGGGATATATTTTGTATAATTACAAATTAAGACTTGTTTTATGGCTTGACATATAGTCTATCTTTTTGAAATTCCATGTGTACTTGAGAAGATATTCTGCTGTTTATTTCCCCTATTAGTTGATTTCAATTATCTTCTGTTCTTATCTTCTTCCTTTTATTTTCTTTGGGTTTCCTTTCTCTTCTAATTTTCTGAAAAGGTATTTATATCATTGACTTCCAGCCTAATTTTCTTTACAAAAATTTGTTTAAAGGCTACACTCTTCCCTCTAGGCACAGCTTTAGATGCAATTATCAGGTTTTCATGTCATATTATCATTTTCCCTTGGTTCAAAATATTTCCCAATTTACATCATAATTTTCTGTTCAGCCTATAGATTATTCAGACATTTATGGCTTAAGTTCTAGACCTCTGAGCATTCACAAAAATTTTAGTTATCTTACTGCTGATTTTTAGTTTCTTATTATTGCTTTCCAGAGTTCTGTCATCATAGTCTACTTTGAATGATTTAAACCTTTTGACTTTTTTTTCAGACTTGTTTTATGGTCAATTTGGGCAAATGTGTACTTCAAATGAATTAATCCTGCCATTGTTAGATGCAATGTTTCACATATAACTAAATTATGTTGGATATTATGTTTTTTAGATCACCTATATTCTTACTGATTTTTTTTGTTTGCTCTGTATTTGTTTTATCAGTTATGACGAGAAAGATGTGTTAAAGTCTTACACCAACATATGAATCTGTGTACATATTTTTTTTAGTTTTCATATGAATCTGTGTACATATTTTTTTTAGTTTTGTCAATTTTTGCTTCATATATTTTGTGACCATGTTATTAATTGCACACACATTAAAATATTGTTTCACTGACCCTTGAATAATTATGACATATACACCTTTATCTCTTGCCTTAAAATCTACTTTGTCCAATGGTAATATAGCTGTTCTAGTTATATTTTGGTATAGCTGGATTTTTAAAATCTTACCTTCAACTGTTTTTTTTAGTTGGATTTTACCCTCCCCACTTTGTTTGCTGTTGTTTGATACATTATGCTACTATCTTTAATCCAATCTAATAATTTTGTCTTTAACAGAATTGAGTCCATTTATGTTTAATGTTATTACTGATATACTTTTTAAAAAAAACTTAATGTTTTTATTTATTATTGAGAGACAGAGCATAAGCATGGGAGGGGCAGAGAGAGTGGGAGACACAGAATCAGAAGGAGGCTCCAGGTTCTGAGCTGTCAGCACAGAGCCCAATGACGGGCTAGAACTCACAAACCGCTAGATCATGGCCTGAGCCAAAGTTGGACGCTTAACTGACTGAGCCACCCAGGTGCCCATGATATACTTTAAATTATATATATATCACCTTATTGTTTCCTACTTGTTCTCCCTGATTTATGTTCTTCCACTCCTTTTTTGTGTCCCTTGAAGTTAATAAAATATTTTTTTCTTATTCCATTTTCTTTTCTGTTAGCTTATTAGTAATACATTATTTTGCTATTGTTACCCTAAACATTACAACATGTATCCCTGACTCACTATAGTCTATTTATTATAAATTACTGCTTTTACCAGTTCCCAGGCAATATTAGAACTTTATTTTCACTTTGTTTATTCCCTCTCACCTTTTGTGTTTATTGTTAACATGCATTTTAATTGTTAATGTATTTTAAACCTCACAAGATATTTTAGTTATTTTATCGTGCAGCTGAAATTCATTTAAACATACCAACATATATGCTTATGCATTGCTCTTTGTTCCTTCCTTCATTTCCACATTCCCTTCTGCAAATGCTTTTCTTCTATCTAAAGAATTCCTTTTGGTATTTTAGGACAGATGTGCTGCTCATAAGTTCTCTCA
This sequence comes from Crocuta crocuta, assembly GCF_008692635.1. NCBI lineage: Eukaryota > Metazoa > Chordata > Mammalia > Carnivora > Hyaenidae > Crocuta > Crocuta crocuta. The sequence continues at coordinate 1,988,544 of NW_027528867.1, forward strand.
GTTCTTGTTTGTCTATAAAGTTAATTCATCTTCAGTTTTGAAGGATAGTTTCACTGAGTATAGAATTCTAGATTGGCAGTTCTTTACTTTCAGTATTTTAAAGATGTCATTCCATTTGTTTTAGGTCCCCATCATTTCTGTTGAGAAGTCAGCCGTCAGTCTTATTATTGCTTCTGTCAGGTAATACATCATTCTTTTATCTTCCTTTAAGTTTTCTCCTCATCTTTCACTTTAAGCAGTTTTACAGATGTGCATAGGTGGGTATGCTCTTCTTTGTATATACTGTGCTTGGTTTATCTGCAGCTTGATATCTTTTCTATCTTTGGGAAACTGTTGTTATCAGCTTAAATATTACTTTTATTACAATCCTTCTTTTCTTGGAGGATTCCAATTACACTTATGTTAGACATTGTTGATATATGTCTCATATGTATTTTACACTGTATATCTGTCATCCTTTTATCTCTTTATGCTTTGGCTTTTTTTTTTTTAACTGATCATTAACAATCCTCTCTTCATGTATTTCTAATCTGCTGTTAAATCTAGTTACAGGTGCCTTAATTTCAGTTATTATGTTTTTCAGTTCTAGAATATATTTGATTTTTTTTGTGAGATGCATTTCTTTTGTTTTCCAAAGTATCATTTTGGGGGTAGATAGCTATTTCTGATAACTCCAGTATCTGGTTTATTGTGAGTCTGTTTCTAATGTCTGTTTTCTTTTTACCCTCTTGTTTGGTCCTGTTTCTTGCTATTCCTGGAAAGTATTAAATGAATGTCAGGTCTTTTAAGTTTTAGAGGCTCTGGATGATTATATTTTCCTCTGACGAAAATGTACTGTATCATCTAAAGCAGAAAGGCAAAACAAGGGCAGATCACCTCAATCCAGTAAGTGAATAAGTTGATTTAAAGCAAGATAGTTGTCTTTGTAAAGCTCAGATTACATCTGGTTCACCTTATCTCCTAGATCACATTTCTTTGACAGCTCTTGAACTCCAATTTTTGTCTTCCTAACACTATAAGAACGTGGAAAGCTCTATTTAGCTCTTAGCAGCTTTCTGATCTGCTTCTTAGCATCTTATCTTAAACAAGGAAAACTGAAAGTCTGAAATATACTCTTATAGAATTCTTCTGAAATAATGCCATCAGAAAAGGAAGTGACGGTCTTTGTTCTTTGTGAACTTGCATTTATTCCTAGTGATCAAAATTTCCTTTTCCAAGTGTTTACAAAAGTAACTTTCAAATAATGGATTTCACAATGAACACTTAACATTTTGGAAAACTGTGAATGATTTTTTTCCTTTTATTCAGTCTTCTGGCACCTCTCCAAATCTGCATATTTTCTAAAAAATCATGTTAATTCCTCAAGCCCAACTGCAGATGGAGTTAACATAAGCTCAGCTGCAAAATATCACAGTACTTTGGAAAGTAGTTTATCTTATTCTTGTCCTTTCTTATCTAAAGTTCATTCTTACTGACAGAGAAAAAAATAAAATAATTCATTCTTCTCTCCCTCAATCCCTCCCATTATCTCTTTTAGTAATCTCTTAACAGAACATCAAAATCCTACAAGTCTCTCTTTTATTTTTCCCTCAAAACTGCCCATTCTTGTATCTTTTATATTCATTATCTAAAATTAATCAAATAGATCCCTATTTGTTCTTCTTTATCCTCCTAGCCTTTTCCCTGACGATTTTTAAATTTTATTAATCAATTATTAAGTTCCTATTAATGTACTTAGTATGTTTCAGACTCAGTTAAAAAGAAAGACATAATCCAATATGCAATATAGGCAATAAGCCAATAACAATACAATGTAATATATGTCAGTTGCAATTTTAGTGTTATTTTGGAGGTCCTCCTATTTTTCTTGAGCTACCTTTTTAGAGATGATGTCCCTAAAGTTCTATTTATCTTTAATCTAAATACTTAAAAATCTGTGTTTGTGAAGCCCAGGATAACACTGCTAAAAAGATCTTTCTGCAATGATGGAAATGTGATGTCTGATAGGGTAGCCACTGGCTAGTACAAGTGAAAACTGAATCTTTAGTTTTATTTAATTTTAATTAAAGGAACTAACTTATTGGATAGGTAGCTGTAGGGCATATGTCTGATTATGTCCAATATTCTTCATTCTTGGATATTTTAAGCTCTAAGATTAAATGACTACTTTCTTAAAGGGTTCTTTTTTTTTTTTTTAAAACTCTTGGAGGAGTTCTCACTTGTTGAATAAAATTAGGTTCATATAACTAGTCTCCCTATCATTTCTTTCATCTACTGAGGATGCAAATTATTAGCAAAGCAAACCATGAATTTATCAGAAATTCTTCTTTCAGTATAATGAGACTTTGGGCATGCAACTGAACAGTTGACTCTATATGATCATTATATCAGAAGTTTGCACTTTTTTAAGGATCTGAATCAAGATTGCTAGATAGATAACCTTTACTTGTCCAAAGAAATTGTAGAATGTCTACCCTAAGCAATACTTATTTTTATGCTTACTTCTGACACCTATTTTTATACTTCCCCAGCTGCTTACTACCATGTTTCCACTCAAATTCTGTCCCCTACTGACATGATTGTTATTAATGAATGCTATGTCTAAAGTAAGGAATGCAGTTTGTGATCATGTAGAGATTATGGATTAACAACATGACTTTTAACTCATTAGCACAATGCCTGTATGTGCTTCTTTATGTATACAGATAGATATATACATAATACATATATTTCATAACTTTGTATGAAGCAGGAATAGTATTTTTGAGAAGGTTAAAATAAATGGCTAATAAAAATAATGAATGCAGCATAAGGAATTTAGTCTTATAAAGTGATAGGTGTCCTATAATGAGAATTAATTACCAACAAAAATTTAAAAGTTGTTATTGGGTTTTTAGAAAAGAACTGAAAAATCCCATTTTAATAGAGAGAATTAGATGTTTTTTGAGGATGAGAGAGAATACAGAAGTCACCTGGCCTTTCATAATTAAGTATTGTGCGTGTATATGTGTTCACAGCATCCATAAAATACTTGAGCTGATTTATAGACAGGGACTTAATTTTTTTCCTAATGTAGTAAGACTGGTTGTCAATATTTTAGTGTACATCACTGTGTAGAGATAATAGTTCCGGTTATGGATTAACATAAAGCTAGGATTCTGTAATGTGTAGCTCTAATTATGATGGTTTATGACCTCAAAAATATGTCAGTAGATTTTCCATGGTGTCTTGTGGCAATTATTTCAAGAGATTCTAGATGTCAGTAGACATTATTTAAGAGAATCTTGCTTTAAAAAGTTTCGTGCTAAAAAATTTAAGATTGAAAGCAGATAATTAGGCAACTAGTCACATTACAAACTAATTCTTTACTTTGTTATAGGATTCACCCAGAAATAATAAGCTCTTTTATTCACAGAAAATAGTATTGTTTTTAAAATTAAAAAAATATTTATAATCCTATACTTTTTCAGGAAAACTTTTGTTACACAGAGTAAGATACACCTTTTTTTTTGGGTATAAGAATGCCATATTTATTGACAAGGTCATAATAAAGGTGCCTCAAATTCATTATGACAATTTTAATTATAGCTATATTTATCTAGGACTTTATAATGTACAAAGTACTTCCATACATACGATTTTTTTAAAAAGAAAAGCATCACAAGAATATAAACTGACACTAAATTTTTGTTCTTTGAATAATGACTCTTTTAAAATGGGAAAAGAAACTATGCCTATAGTTTTATAATATAAAAACAGCACTTGTTATGCTGAACTTCTCAAAAGGCAATATGGCCAACCACAGGATTTGGAGTCATTAAGACCTCTGTTAGAAACCTAGTTTTATTTACTTACTAGCTGTGTGTCCTTAAGCAAGTTACTTAACTTATATATGCTTTATTTTCTTCATCTGTGACCTTGAATTCTAACCTAATAGAGTCAGATTAAGGAAAAACATATATGTATCCTAAAGCAATACCTCGTATACAGTAGGAACTCAATCGTTAATTATAATGATAATAATACTAGTTACTATTATCGTTAAAATTATCTACATTTTCTCACTGACTTTATAACATTTCAATAAAACTTAATATGCAAAGGAAGTGATTAATTTTTCAAAATGTTTTATTTATTTCTGAGAGAGATAGATAGCGTGAGCAGGGGAGGGTCAGAAAGAGAGGGAGACACAGAATCTGAAACAGGCTCCAGGCTCTGAGCTAGCTGTCAGCACAGAGCCTGACATGGGGCTCGAACCCACGAACCGTGAGATCATGACCTGAGCCGAAGTCAGAGGCTTAACCGATTGAGCCACCCAGGCACCCCTCAAAGGGAGTGATTAGATATGAGACAATGACTGATCTGATATAGATCAACTCAGGAAAAGAGTAGAAGTAAAAAATCTATTTCAGAAGCAAATTAGTACAACCAAGGGAAATGGAACTCATTAGGGAATCTGATATGACACCCACACAGGTTTGAATTTATGATGTTTCAATAGGGTAGAAAGCTATATCAATAGCCTCACAGGTAATTCTGTCTTAGGAAGAGTAAAATGGAAGCACATGTGTGATGTCAATGTTGAATAAAAGAAAAAGAAAAGGGAAGTCTGAAATAAGGAATAGTAGATAAAATGGAGCAGAATGCATGGAACATGAAGCTGGAATAATCTGACCTGTCTAAGCAAATTTTCCCACTTAGATTTATCATACAGATTATGAGAACAAGGAAAAAAGCCTGACCTACACAAGTTTTGCATTTAAAAAAACTCTGTTCCAGAGTAAAAGACCCTAAAGAGTCTCCTCACAAATGTGTGCTATCAATTAAACAAGGATCCTCAATTTAAAATATTTACTGCTTAAAGTAACCCATAGTTATTATATAAACTGAAATCGTATCTCCTATTTAAATAAAATTAATGACATCTTTGCATTAATAACACTTGCTTATTTTCATTTTGTCTTGCTTTTCTTCTGGAGAACATTTAGGTACAGAATTAACATTATTTGAAGGACCATTATGTAAGTATTCATATAAACTATAGATTTTTATTATGCTCATATTGCAGATATGAAAGACTAGGTGAAAAGCCTAAATTGATAGTTAATACATGGCAGAAGTAGATACAAACAAGATTTTTTAACTTGTAAACAAATGTTCTACCTCCATTCTCCTCATGCTTTTTCCAGATTAAATATACTAGGTTCTGGTAGAAAATTCAGAATGTATATTAAGTGAAGATAGTGTGCTAAAGAAATGCAGAAGTGAGTTAGTGGCATGGGATAATACATGTATCTGGTTAGTGACAGGCACTGAAGAAACATTATTTGTTCAAGTATTCCCCAATTCATCCTCTGTGTCCTACCCCAAAGGAGTTCACCATTTTTAGGGGTTCATAAATTATATTAAATATCAAGGAAAAATAATAATAGCTTGCTCAAAAACATCCTAACAGCTGTGCAGGGCACCCAATAAGCACTCAATACATGTCTGCCTTATTCAAGTTAAAAAGTAAGTCATTAAATATTGAAAATCATTTCACGGCACAGAAAGGAAATCGGCCAACATTCAAAAATAAAGTACACAGTTATAAAGAGGACAAGAACACTAAGGTGTTGGTATATTATCTTTGACTATCTTTTATGATTCCCCTAGACAAAGGATGTGAAAGCAAAGAGGGAACCATGTTTGCTCACTGTAAGCATACATTTAGTCTACAGATTTAAAGGCTGTTTTGCACTTTGGGTCTGTAGAGAGACAAGTGATTGCTCTCTGTTACAATTCCAAAGTCCATCTTCTTTACCTCATCAATTTGCAGCTTGGTAGGGGTGAGGGCAAGGGAAGAGTTATACTGGACTCCCAGGAGCAGGGGCTGTTTTTCTGCCTGTCATTCTACCAACCTCCCAGAATAAATTGCTACTTAGAAAAAGGAAAGTCAAACATTTATGAAACATATTGCTATTTAGAAAAAAAAAAAAAAGAATTGTTTTGCAAATAGTAGCACTATTAAAAGAGGGAAGGGAGAACAGCATCAGTCATTTTATATTACATATAAGCAGTTTATTAAAGAATTAAATATTTATAGACTATAAAGCAAGGCAGGCGATGAGTCGCAAACAGCTTGCTGAGAAGTACATTATAAAACAATGAGTCTGTCAGTGATTGATAAAGAATGGGGAGCGCAAATACTTTATAAAATCCCTAAGTTAGCTACGAATTTCCAGACTAGCAAAATAGGACACGATAGTCAGCAATGTCACACCAACCCAGGCTGTTGTATTTGCTGAAGGCCTTCAGTGAGTAAAATGTTTATTTCTGCTTTGATCCTTCCACCACTAAGATACGGGAAAGGACTGCAGAGCACACAGAACTCCTGGGCAAGGACTTTATGGATGCAGTTCCAAATGAATAGATGTTAGATCTAGATATCCACATAACTTCCTTCATTTTCTTTTCTTACTAAGTAAGGCTATGGACTTTTGAAGACAGATATCCATCCCTTCCTTACAGAATTATATACATTAGAAATCACATCATCTAATCTAATCCTTGTGTTCAGAAAGGAGGCAACTGAGCAGAAGGTGTTAAGTGATTCATTCACGTTCACACAGCTAGTTAACAAGAATCAGGATTAAAACTTGGGTCCACTATTTCCTAGATCAATATTCTCTCTATAGCATCACCTTCTTTCCCCAATCTCTTTTTAAAATTAGAATCCTGAACTTTTTTGTCCACAAAATCATCCCTCAGTTAGAAATCGTGAATTCTTTTTCTCATAAAATTATATTTCAATCCATTTGGATAATGGTTTCATGAAGAGAGAAAAACGCTTTAAGTGGATAAAACTTTAGTCTATATATTCTCTGCGAGAAGTGGAGAATATAATCTGCCTATCCAAAGTCATTCTAGAGAGAGAGAAGAGGATGCTATTACTGAAATGTTGGCTCTTTCTTGGATAAATTGATGATACGGCTTTTTTTTTTTTCATGCACTAACTAGCTGGGAGGATGGGTTCTTTTTCATTCTTTATGACAAAGACTGGTCGAGACCCTCAAAGTGTTCATAATTTTAAACGCCAGAGGAAGTCATCTCTTCTTGACTTTGTGAAAGTCATAGCATCTATGTGCTCTGGATATACTAATTTGGAATTCTATTCCTTTCTATTCTCTGTCTTCAAATTTAAACAATCATTTGGTTTCTACATAACTGAGTTTGAAGTTCCACTTGCTGTCTGTAAATTGAACAACATACACATTGTAAGTCAAATAAAATTACAGCTCAAGTCCGTTGTGCCTACTCAGAAGTGAAAGCACCAAGTAATTTGTTTGTAAAAACTGAACCACTAATGCCCCTGCCCATATCCTCACCACCATTTTTAAAGTATAACAATTCCTAGTTTCTATAAGATTATTTCACAGAAAATCCATTAAATTACATTCAGATACTTTCTAGGGCATGATTCAGAGGCTTCTTTGTGAGAAAGAATAACATGACTATTTTTGGTGTGTAAATTTCCTCATTCCCCCAATACTCATCAATATAGAAAAGCTACTTGTATCTCAAAATTCAGCACTGCCAATATAATAAAAATGGATGATATAGAGGATAAAGTGAACATTTAGTTGGTACTATAACTGAACATAACTAAAGACAATATTGGTTAATAGTTGGGAATAACTTTATCTTTCAAGGAGAAATAAAGATACCATATTTTAAGGCAAATCACTCTATGAAACAACAAAAGCCACTGTTCTCTGAAATTTTCCCTTCTGTAAATGTTTCTTTTAAAATATTTATTTTTGAGAGAGAGAGACAGAATGCAAGTGGGGGAGGGTCAGAGAGAGAGGGAGACAGAGAGTCCAAAGCAGGCTCCAGGCTCTGAGCTGTTATCACAGAGTCTGACGCAGGGCTCGAACTTGTGAGCAAGATCGTGACCTGAGTGGAAGTCGGACGCTTAACTGACTGAGCCACATAGGTGCCCCATTATTATTATTATTATTATTATTTTTCATGTGAAATTTTCCCTTCTAAAGTTTTCCTAACATGGGAGGTATCAAGGAAATTCAATTTACTTTGTGTATATTAGGTATGAATGAGTGTATGTACAGTTATAATGCTATTTCAAATGTCATGCCAAAAAAGTAGCTCAATTGGTTAAAACAAAAATGTTAAAATTCAAAGTTAATTTCTGTCAGAAATCAATCTACAGGCTGAAGAGACAAAAAATGAATATCAGAAACAAAGCTGACAAAAACATTAACTAATTAAGGTGATTCAAACTTTAGAAGCTAAAAAATAATCCATTATGTTAATGAGTGCTTTTCTTCTTAAGTGGTTACTAAGTGTTCCCTGAAGAGTTTGGCTCAGTGTGTTGCAGCAGCCAAAACTGTAATTAAAAAAAAAAAAGAATGCTAAAACCACTGAGAAGGCATGGTAAATGAGAATGAGTCCACTTGTAAGCAACTTCTTACATCAAACTATGGTACACCCATGCTTGATAGTCTATGCACAGATCTGGAACCTTAATACAAATACAACATTAAATGTCAGTAGAGTCAATGAATTGGGAGACACACTGGAAATGGTTAGGATGCTTCGGTCTGGAGAAATGAGAATAATAAAGGCTCTCAAGAGGATGAAAGATGATTTATCAAATCCTAGAATTTGGGGCATCTCTTGAAGTTTAGAAGTGGTAAATCTAGAACACACATGATTGGATTAAATGAAATGAAACAGTAGATTACTTGATATAACAAAGTAAAGTCTCAGCAAATGCTACTTCAAGAAAAAAAATAGGTTTTAAAGCAATTTAAACAAATAAATGGATGTTAAATGTATGGTTATTAAAGGGAAACTGGGATTTTTTTCTGGAATGACAACACAGCCATATTGCATTCTTCAATCCTTCTATAATGAGGAGTCAGACTCCTAGAATATTTTCAATATGGCAATTTTGTGTTGATATAGGTGTTATTTATAGTCTTTAATTTTCAATGGGGGAAAATAAGTGTGATTAAGTTTGATTAATGTATGTATGATTATGATTTAATTAATGCAAAAGTTAAAGCAAAATCTAACAGCTTTAAAAAAATCAAAGTCAAAGATTAGGAGAGTCCTATTTCGTGACTCAAACAATAATACGTCACAATGTTAAGATCTCTTCCAATAATCTTATAACAAAATTCTATTTCAGAAAATAACAGCTATAAGTTTTTGCTATTTGGTACTATTCTGAAGGAATTTATTAGGGCTCAGTTTCTGTATTTTCACACTTCAGAACCACAGTTCCAAAGGGCAACTAAAATTCATTTGTGTGGAGTATCGAAAAATAAACCCAAGATGAGTAACAGGACTGACAACCAGCTTTTTTACCATCTTGGACCCAAAGTATAAAGATCTATTATAAAAGGAGATGTATTAATGAAGATAGTAAATTAGTAGGTTTGAGAATCAATTTCTTGTGTCTTAAGGGTTTTCAATTCAAAATGATAAAGTTAAATTCAGTTCTGTGAAAATAAAAAGCAAAAGCTAAATCTGTAATTCTCGAGGCTGTTATTATGAGCTCCCAGAATCAATTGTTAACAACTACATAAGCCAAATGTCCAAAGACAACTGAAGACCATAGATTTATTTTGTTTTTGTTTTTTCTTTTTGCCCTTTAAAGAAAGGCTGTGCTTCCTTTTTCTTGTTTGTCCCTAGGAAAAATTAAGTATCAGGATAAAGTTATTGTCTCTAAAGAACGACCACGAATGTCAGGTTTCTCTCTGTAAAGTGAAACGGAAGGCAACTGTCTCATTCCCCGTAGTTCTAAGAGAAAGCTACAGCTTTAAGGCAGATAATTCCCATGTACACATGGTAAGAAGGGACAAGCTGTGTTGTATAGAGTTAATCCTCAGAGAAAGATACGGATCCTCAGGCAATGTTTGCAAACAAAAGATTCCAAGAGGTGAGTGGATGAGCCAAAATGGCCTGTGTGTAAAGTGAGCACCAGCATATGATTAACTGTAGATGACAGTGTAACTAAACTCTGGTGTGTGTATATGCTTGTGTATGCGTGACCGTTTATTTTCAAATACATCAAATTTGTAAAATATTAAGAAAGAGTAAAAACAGTAACATAAATTTAAAAATCTACGTTAATTATTGATAGATGATGTATGATGAGGAAAGTATAATTTAAGGAATTTAATACAAAAATAATGTAACTATCATACAGATGATTATTATTGCTACTGTTATTCTCTATTCAGAAGAAAATAAGCCACTTTTCACTATCTCCATTGCTATTATCAGGGTTTACCTGGATTACTGCAACAGCTCCTAAGTGGTCTCCTTGTTCTCACTCTTACCTCCTATAGTGTATTTTTTTTAGCATAATAGCCATAATCATCTTTTCATATCACTCCTCTGCTTAAAAACATTTAGCGAGGTCTCATCTCACTCAGAGTGAAAAACAAAGATTTTACAGAACTCTATACAATCAGGCCCTCCATCACCTCAAAGATCTCTCCCTGACATTCTCTACTCCTCATGCTGGCCTCCTTAAACTTGCCTCATACTCTTATCTCATAGCTTTGCCAATGCTGTGTCCTCTTCTTGGCATACCACTAGGTATTATTATGATTTACTCTTTACCTCCTTCAACATCATCTTCTCAGTGAAGCCTTTCCTTCAGACCCTAACTTATTTTATTAAAAAAAATTTTAACGTTTATTTATTTTGAGAGATAGAAAGAGAGACAGAGCACAAATCAGGTAGAGGCAGAGAGAGAGGGAGACACAGAATCTGAAACAGGCTCCAAGGCTCTGAGCAGTCAGCACAGAGCCTGACATGGGGCTCCAACTCATGGACCGCAAGATCATGACCTGAGTTAAAGTAGGACACTTAACCAACTGAGTCACCCAGGCGCTCCCTTCAGATCCTATTTTAAATCGATAACGCTCCCTATACCAGCATCATTCCGTATCCTCCTTTATAACTTTCTTTTTCTCCATAATAATTACCTAACATAATACTTACCTTATGTATCTAATGGACTCCTTTCTCCTTAACTAGGATATCAACTGACAAGGACAAAAATCTTGTCTGTTCCTGCTGTGGAACTGCTGTGTTCCTTGTGTTTTGACTGTGGTTTAATCAATGGAAGGTACTTGCAGTGTAGGGTTTAAGTCTTTGAAATTTGACTGACAGGGCTCAGGATCTGGTTGAACCACAACCTGCTTTCATAAAACTTCCATTTCTGTTCTATTAAAATGGGAAAATTATGATTCCTACCTGTAGTGGTCGTGTGAGAATTAAATTAGATGGTTCATATAAAAGCACTTAACTTCTTTGGATGACTAATGGAGTTACTGGTATCAGATCTGCCTTATGCTCATATTCTGCTTGATTTCCCCTCCCTAGGTTATGGTCTGGAAAGTGCCTCCAGACAGAAAGCTGGGAGGATTGTGGAAAAACTGGACAAAATACAGAAACAACTCATTACAGACCCTGGACAAAAGGCAGCAAAGAATTATGATCCTCAAGAGAAGCAAACAAATAAGGCAAGCCCCCAAATCACCCCAACTTTCTATTAGGAGGCACTTTCCATACCAGAGTCCTGGAAGGAGAAACCAAACAAAGCTTGACAGTTTCTGAAGTTTAGGAAACAGAAAAAACTTTAGGTAAGCCAAAGTGCCTGGAATTATTGCAGGGTGTCCAAGACAGTGACCCAATGAGAAAGAAAACCAAAAGGTTGCCTAATCATTCCCTAGAGTCTCAAACTTTTTGAGACTCAGAACCCCTTAACTCTCTTAAAAATTAAGGACCCCAAAGAGAGTTTATTTATGTGTATTATATCTATCAATATTTAGTTTATTAGAAATTAAAATGTAAATTTTTAAAATATTTATAAAATTTATCAATTTATGTAAACACAGAAGCCATATATAGTACATTTCTACGAAAAATAACTAGAATTTCTGAAAACAAACAAAAAAGACAAGAATAGTAGCACTGTTTTACTTTTTTTTGGCAATTCTTATTTTCTGGCTTCAGATTCAGAAGAGACATATCTGCTTCTGAGTTCAATCTGTTTCAGTATTATATATCAAGTAGCCTCTGGAAAATACCACTATATACTACACTTAGTGAGAGTAGAAAGGCAAATATCTTAGTATAATTATAAAAATAGTTTTGAACTTTTGGGCCCTGGTATAATTATACAGTAGTTTTAAACTTACAGACTCCTGGAAGACATTAAAGACTCCCAGAAGACTCTGGCACTTTTTGTCCTAGAGTCTTTGGTCAAATATTAAACTGCTAATGCATGGGGTGAAACTCCATAGGACTAGGGAAAGAACTACCAGGAAACTGCAAACTCATTAATTCTCAGAGCTCACACAAGATTGGAAGGTATCAAAATTGTGACCCGTTAGCATGGAGAGACTTGTTGACCATGCAGGACATTCAGTAAAGCCCTCAGAAGGATCGATCATGCCTCAGGTAGAAGTAGGGCTAACTTAACTCTTGAGTGAAGACTACTTTGGAATGACCCAAACAGCTTTTATTTACTTATTTATTTTTATTTTTAATGTTTATTTATTTTTGAGAGAGAATGTGAGTGGGGGAGGGGTAGAGAGAGAGAGGAAGACATAGAATCTGAAACAGTCTCCAGGCTTGAATTCAGGAACCACAAGATCATGATCTGAGCTGAAGTCAGAAGCTTAACCGACTAAACCACCCAGATACCCTGACAAAAACAGCTTTTAAAATCAAACTGCAAAAACATCAAACTGATTCATAAGTAATTTTGTTGCCTAATAATACAATTTTAACACACTTTGACAGAAGACAACACAATCTATACTCAATAGCATAATACTCATTCAATTAAAAAAAATCTCACTAGTTATGTAAAGAAGTAAGAAAGTGTGACTCAACACCTAGGGAAAAATCAGTAAATATAAGACCTAGAAACAACACAGATGATGGCAAGACATGGATTTTAAAACAGCTATTACTAATGTGTAAAGACTCAAAAAATACATGAACATAATGAGGGAATAAATGGAATATACAAAAAATAACCAAATAAAAATTCTAAAGTTGAAGAATACAATATTCAAAATGAAAAAAAAAATCATTAGATGGGCTTAAAAGGGGAGTGACTAAAGATACAGCAGTAGAAACCATCCAAACTGATGCACCAAAAGAAAAAAGAGAAAAAAAATGAACGGAGCTTGTATGACACGTGGGACAATAACAACTGATCTAACATATGTACAATTAGAATCCCTGAAAAATGAAGAAAGGCATAAAAATGTTTGCTGGAGTACTGGTTGAAAAATTTCCATAGTTGATGAAAAGTGCTAAGCCACAGATTTAAGAAGCTCAATAAATTTAAGCAAGATTAGCCCAAAGAAAACCAGGCCAAGGAAAAATATAATTTGGTTGTTGAAAATATCAATAATAATAAAATCTTAAAAGTAACTAGAGGAAAAAGATGTATTACAGACAAGCACATAGAGAAAATAGTTAAGTCCTGATTTCTCTTCAAAATCAATGAAGCCACAAAAATGCAGTATCTTTAAGGGGCTGTGAGGGTGGGGGTATGTGGGGAAAACTGTAAACTTGGAATTCTACATTCAGCAAAAATAACCTTTACATACAAACGTGAAATAAAATCATTTACAGATAAACAAAAGCTAAGGAATTCAATTCCCAAAAGACCTAAACTAAAAAAAAAAAAAAAAAAAAAAAAAAAA
>NW_027528867.1:2002295-2021717 GCF_008692635.1 Crocuta crocuta
GCAAGTTCTTCTGGAGAAGAAAAATGATAGCAGATGGGAACATGGATCTACAGAAGGAAATGGAAAATAAAAGAAAGGTTAAAATGCAAATAAATACAAAAGTTCTGTTTTTACTTTTTACCTCTTTAGAGGTAAAAAATAGTTTAGAGCAATGGTCAGCAAACTATGGCCCCAGAAACAGAATGGTCTCTGTTTTAGAAAATAAAGTTTCATTGGAAAATAGCCATAGTATGTATGGCTGATGGCTGAGTTGAGCATAGCAAACATATGGCTTACCAAGTCAATAATATTTACTATCTGGACCTTTATGGAAAAAGCTTGCTGACCTTTAGTTTAAAGTAAATATGTCATTGTATTTGTATGTCATTGTATATCATTGTATGTCTTAGGGTTTGATAATGGCACAGAGGTTAGGAAGGGGAAATAAAAGTATATTATCGTAAAAGAGTTCTGTTATACAGAAGTAGCAAACTATTATTTCACAGCAGATTGTAAGAAATTAAAATGTACCTGTAACCCTAGAGGAATCACTAAAAATATTAAACATACAGGTTTGGTTAATTAGCCAACAAAGGTAGTAAAATACAAAAAATTCGGGTAATTCAAAATAAAGCAGGAAAGAAAAGATAGATGAGACAAAGAGAAATTACAAAATAGGTGACTTAAACCACCTATATTGATAATATAAAATGAATGTAATGTAAAATTAAGTGCAAAAGTTTAAACAATAAAAAGTTAGAGATTGGTAAGGACGCCTGGGTGGTTAAGTGTCCAACTTTGGCTCAGGTCATGATCTCACAGTTCATGAGTTCAAGTCCTGCATCAGGTTCTCTGCTGTCAGTGCAGAGCCCACTTTGGATCCTCTGTGCACCCCTCCCCCGACCCCCGCCTCTCCCCAGCTGGTTCTCTCTCTCTCAATGAATAAATAAACCAAGAAAAAATTCAGAGATTGTCATAATGAATAAAAAACAAAACCTAACTACATACTGTCTACAACAAACCTAATTTAAATACAAAGACACAGATTAAAAGGATGGGAAAATATATAATGTCCATAAACAAATCATAAGAAAACTAGCATGGCTATAGTAAGTCTCAGACAAAAGGACACCAGGATGAAGAATATTATCAGAGAAAAAGAGGGCCATTTCATTATGATAAAAGGATAAATTTATCAGGAAGACATACAAATCCTAAATATATGTATGTACCTAATAACAGAGCTTCAAAATACAGGACCAAAAAATTGATAGACCTTAAACCAAAAAAAGAGACAAATCTGCAGGTATAAATTTATCTCCATACTCTTACATGTAGATACAGCAGTGGATTGAAGGTCAGCAAGAATAGAGAAGAATAAAAAAAAGTACTTAAAACACAGAAGTGCTCAAAATATTACTGTTATAAATATAATTATAGGTATTAAACATCTAAAATACGATAGAAACCCCCGTTACCTAAAGAGATGTGATATGAGCCACTTTTTACAGTGATTTAGGGATACAAATTCTATCAAAAGAGAAACTGTACCACATTTGGAGTTGGAAATAGTAGTATCGCTGATAGAGATATCTCCAATCTTAATACAGACTATATGAAATTATAAAAGCAAAACCTATATATGATACTTTTATAATATTTGAGGTGATAGGACTGAAGCTTAGAAGTCAGAGTTTAACGACAGTACTCAAAGTTATAGATTAGAGATTATGCAGCATGGTTTCCTACTCAGATGATAACATTCAAAATTTCAAGACAGTTTTTTATATAAAGTCTTTAGCCAATGTCACAATCTTATTTACTGTCTCTTTTTATTAAAAAAAATCAGGTTTGGGGCGCCTGGGTGGCTTAGTCAGTTAAGCGTCCGACTTTCGCTTAGGTCATGATCTCGCGGTTCGTGGGTTCGAGCCCCGCGTCGGGCTCTGTGCTGACTGCCAGCTCAGAGCCTGGAGCCTGTTTCAGTCTGTGACTCCCTCTCTCTCTGACCCTCCCCTGCTCACGCTGTCTCTCTCTCTCTCCTAGAAATAAGTAAAAAACAAAAAATAAAAATAAAAAATCAGCTTTAAAATCAGAGAACTCTAGATGCTGGCGAGGATGTGGAGAAACGGGCACCCTCCTACACTGTTGGTGGGAATGTAAACTGGTACAGCCCCTCTGGAAAACAGTGTGGAGGTTCCTCAGGAAACTAACAATAGAACTCCCCTATGACCCAGCAATAGCACTGCTAGGAATTTACCCAAGGGATACAGAAATGCTGAGGCATAGGAGCACATGGACCCCAATGTTCATAGCAGCACTCTCCACAATAGCTAAAACATGGAAAGAGCCTAAGTGTCCATCAACAGATGAATGGATCAAGAAGATGTGGTTTATCTATACCATGGAATACTACATGGCAATGAGAAACAATGAAATCTGGCCATGTGTAGCAACATGGATGGACCTTGAGGGTGTTATGCTGAGCGAAATAAGTCAGGCAGAGAAGGACAAATATCATATGTTTGCACGTATAGGAGGATTAGGAGGAACTTGACGGAGGAACAAGGGGGAGAAGAAGGGCGGAAATGGTGGGGGAAAGGGAGAGAGGCAAACTATGAGACTCTTGAATGCTGACAAAAACTGAGGACTGATGGATGTGGGGGGGAGGAGGGATGGACATGGAGGAGGGCACTTGTGGGGATGAGCACTGAGTGTTATGTGGAAACTAATTTGACAATAAACTATTTGTAAAAAAAAAATCAGCTTTAAGAGATATAGTTTATATACTATAAATTCATCTGTTTTTCCAATATTTATTTTTGACAAAAATAATAATGTACACATATTTTGATATCCATATACATTATGAAATGATTACCACAATCAAACTAACATATTTATCACCAACCGTAATTACTGTTGGTATATGTATGTATGGTGTATGTGTTTGTGGTGAGAACACTTGATATCTATTCTTTTAGCAAATTTCAGGCACCTGATTCATTATTATTAACTACAGTCAGACTGTTGTATGTTAGTTCCTCAGAACATATTCATCTTATAACTGAAAATTTGTTTACTTGGAATGAAAGTTTGTACCCTTTCATCAGGGTACATATTTTTTCCTTCTCCTCCAACCCCCTAGCCTCTGGTAACCACCATTCTACTCCCTGGTACTCTTTTGTTACCATGATTTCGACTTTTAAAAAATTTTAAGATTCCATATATAAGTGAGATCATGTGATATTTATCTTTTTGTATCTGGCTTATTTCACATAATACATTGTCTTCCAGTTCATTCATGTTATATAAATGGCAGCATTTGTCTTTTTTGGGTCAAATAAAATTCACCCTTTTTAAGCATACAGTTCTCTAAGTTTTGACAAATAGAGTGAGTCATAATTCCACCACTACAGTGAAGGTACAGAATATTTCCACCACCCTTCAAGTTCTCATGTCCCCTAATACAATCTCCTCCTCCCATTTCAAGCTTCTGGAATTTCTATCCCTACAGCTCTGCCTTTTCTGGGTTTTCACATCTTCTGTGTAAATACTGGGAAGTGGGATTTCTAGGTCATCTCTTAAAATGAATGCTCGACTTTAAAACTACCAAATTGTCAGTGAAAATGGACATACCATTCCATTAGCAATGTATGGCAGTTCCAGTTGTTCTGCATCCTCCCGGAGGCAGTTAGAATTGTCATGGTTTGAAAAACATCTCAGGCATTTTATTAGATGTAGTAGTGGTTTCTCACTGCAGGGTTTTTTTTTTTTTTTTTTTCCCTTAGAGTTTATTTATTGATTTGGTGGAGGAGGGCCTGAGTGAGAGGGGGAGAGAGAAAATCCCAAGCAGGTTCCACACTGTCAGCAACAGTCTGACACAGGGCTCTAACTCATGAACCATGAGATCATGACCTGAGCAGAGATCGAGTCAGATGCTTAACTGACTGAGCCACCCAGACACTCCTCATTGCAGATTTTCACTGACATTTCCCTAAGGACTAATAATGTTAAACATTTTCTCCTATGCTTATTTTCCAACCAACTACTTTAATATAATGTTTGTTCAAATCAGTCTTTCATTTTAAAATTTGTTTTTTTGTCTTTGTATCACTGAATTGTAAGAGTTTATATATGCTTTAGAGAAGTCATTTATCAGCTATGTGTTTTGAAATGATTTTCTGTGTAGCTTTTTCCTTTTGACACTCTGAAGAACAAGTTTTTAAAAATGTTGATGAAACTCAATTCATCAATGTTCTTTCTTTGATGGTTCTTTGTTTCCTTTTAAGGAAATCTTTGCCCAATAAAATGTCACAAAGATTTTCTTCTACATATTCCTCTACAGATTTCATAGTTAGCTCTTAATCCATTTAAGAAATTTTTTTATAGGTATAAGGTACAGGTATGAGTCAAGGATTAAGCTTTTCTGCCCTCCCTCCCTTTATTTTTGTATATGGATGCCCAACTGTTTCAGCATCATTTATTGAAGGTTATCATCCCCCATTTGACTTGACACTTCTGTCAATTATCAATTGACCATATTTGTGAGTCTCTTTTTTTACTTTAATTTGTTCCACTCATCTGTAGATCTTACTGTATGCAAATACCACACTGTCTTGATTACTAATATTAGTGAGTCTTGAAATAAACTGGCATAAACCCTCCAACTTTGTTCTTTCTCCCCTTGCTTTCCACATAAATTTGTCCATTTCTATGTTTAAAAAGTCTGCCAGAATTCTTACTGGGATTGCACTACATCTATAGGTAAATCTGGGGAGATCCAGCAACTTAACAATATTGAAAATCCTATTCAATAAATATGGTATATCTCTATATTTAGTTTAATATGGTATATCTCTATATTTAGTTTGGCTTTTAATTTCCTTCAACAGCATCTTATAATTTTCACTGTAACAATCTTGCAATCTTGCACATGTTTTGTTAAATTTATCCCTCTTATTTTCTGCTTTTTGCTGTTACTGTAGACAGTATGTTTAGAAATGACAATTTCCAAATTTTTATTGCTGCTATAAAATTTATAAATATAATTGGTTTTTGCATATTGACTTTGTATCCCATGAGCTTGTTGAATGCACTCAGTTTGTAGATCCTTTAGGGATTTTCTACATAGACAAATACCTTGTTTGGTTTATACCTACCATTTTGCAGTTAGTTTTCTCTCTGTTCCACTCTCCCTATCACGTTGTTTCCTATTTAACTGAGTATTCATTTATGGTTCCATTTTATTCCCACTACTGGCTTAATAACTGTGTCTCTTTTTAAAAAATGTAGTGATTGCTGTAGGGTTTATAGTATACAAACATACTCCGGTTATCACAGTCTTCCTTCAAAACATTGTATCACTTCATGTACAATGTTCAAACTTATGACAGTAGACTTCCATTTCATTCTCCCTATTCTTTTTGGTATTGTTGTAACAGTAAATATTTTAGGCTTTTGAGGCCACATATGGTTTCTGTCATATATTCTTTTTATTTCTTTTTATAACCCTTTGAAAAAGTGGAAAAAATTTCTTCATTCACAGGCTGTACATAAAACTGTCATGGATCAAATTTGGTCCATGGGCTGTAGTTTGCTGACCCTTGCTTTGCATAGCCACTTTACATTACTAGATTAAAAATAAGAAAAAAGGTATCCTTATATTTACCAACATTTCCCCATATCTGCTCTTCTTTATTTCTTTGGGTAGATCCAAATTTCCATTGGGTATCAGACTGTCTTTGCTTGATCAACTTCCTCTAATATTCTTGTAGCACTAGTCTGCTGGTAAAGAATTCTCTCAACTTTTGTTCACTGAAACATCTTTACCTCTCCTTAATTTTCCCTAGATACAGAATTCTGAGGGGTGCCTGGGTGGCTCAGTTGGCTAAGTGTCTGACTTTGGCTCAGGTCATCATCTCACCATTCATGGGTTCGAGCCCCGTTTCGGGCTCTGTGCTGACAGCTAGCTCAGAGCCTGGAGCCTGCTTCGGATTCTGTGTCTCCCGCTCTCTCTGACCCTCCCTTGCTCACGGTGTCTCTCTATCAGAAATAAAAAAACATTTAAAAAAAAGAATTCTGGGAAGATATTTTATTTCAGCACTTTAAAGGTGTTGGTACATTGTCTTCAAACTTGGACAATTTCTGATGAGAAGTCTGTTGTAATTTTGATCTTTGTTTCTTTATAACATTCCTTCTTTCTCTGGCTGCCTTCGAGATTATATCTTTGTTTTTTAGTAGTTCGAATATGATGTCCTTTTGAGCATGTGTCAGTGTTTTATCTTACTGGTCCTCTTGAGTTTGTGCTATTTAGTCTTTTCTTAATTTTGGAAAGCACTCAGTTTTCTATCTTTAAATTTATCCTCTCTCTAGTTTTCTTTCTCCTCTTTCTGGGACTCCAGTTACAAATAAATTGTACTGTTTGATATCATCTCACTGTTCTAGCATACCATTCAGTGTTTTTTTCCCATGCCTTTTTTTTAAAATTATTTTCACTCTGGATAATTTCTAATGATCTATCTTCAGGTTCACTGGTTGTTTCCTTAGTTGTATATTATCTGTTGATAAGCCATCAAAGGAATTCTTCATCTGTCCTGAAATTCCTTACATGTTTATGAACGTCATCTTCCTTTTCTACTCGATCCTTAAACTTATTACTCAAGGTTATTGCAGAGTCCTTGCATAAGCTTTCCAACGTCTGCATCATCTCAGAGTCTAATAGCTCTCCTTGTTTGAAATTGTTTTTCCTTGAGTTTGTGTGTCTTGTAATTTTTTAAATTGAATCCTGAACACTGTGTGTAGTAAAGACTTACATAAAAAAGGACATATTTGTCTTCAACTACTGACTGAATTGACTTAACTGCTCCATAATGATAGCTCTTATCCTACAGAGAGTGGTAGCTTTCTTGTCTACTCCTCCTCCAGCAAATCTTTGCTTGAATCTTAAGTTAGAGTTTCTTGTCACCCATGCCAGTGGCTTAAGACTTTTTCTTTGTGTAAGGAAAGTATCCAGGAAGTAAACAGAATTTCATGCCTGAATGTATCCAAGAGAAGCCCTCTCCCATCTACTGATCTGCCTCCTATTCTTATCATAAGCATGTAGTAGAAGTCTATGGAAAAGAACTTGCAGCTGAGTGCAGAAACCCCAAGACTGTTAGGGATTATAAAATGTCATACTTACCCACACCAGGCCTTTAAGAAGTTGGTAAAATTTTACTTTTATTTTTATATACTCTAATGGAAGCCATGTTTTCCTTACTCTGACAAAGTTGAGACAACAACCCATTTCTTTGGATAAGCTTGTCATTCTTTGGAATTCAGTTTAGCTAGTTGCCTTGCAAACTCAACACTCTGATGGGTTCAAGAAAGATAAGATTTTGTAGATTATCTGGCTTTTGCTCATTGTTAAAATGGGGTGATGTCTCTTTGACTTCCTACACTGTCATGTAAGTTATTAAAGCACTTTTTGATAATTTCTCTTTGTGAATATTTTGCCTTTGACTTTCTTTTCCCAATTTTATGGTATTGAATAGATTCTCTCAAACTTCAGCCTGCAACTTAGTCCTGTCATTTTTTATGCCATACTTCAATATATAGATTTTGTGGTGAAAGGGGATAAAGGCAAGAAAGGAAGAACATATATTCATACATGCATACATATCCACATATATATGTAAAATTACGTGTGCATGTATGTATGTGTTAAAATTAGTTTGGAATGTAATGGAGGAATAGGGCAATTGAAGAATAGATAATAAATAAATTACTAGCTACTGAATCATTTGGTCACAGAGTAATTGCAGTAACTCCTAATGGTTCATTAAAAAGAAATTATGGAAACCTAACTGATTAGTTGATAGGTTGTGGGTGCTTATTCAAGAGACTGGCCCTGCCTTTCATTTCTATGACTATGATCTATTCAAAGCTTTTTTCCAAGATAAAATTTCTATCAGAGGAAGATATATACCAGTATGTTGCTTCCTAATCTACAAAACAAATATATATGATTAAATGCTTTCTAAAGTTTCTTTGTATCTAAAGATCTAGAATATTGCCATTCCTTTATCGAGTGTGATTACTTTCTTTCTCTCTGTGATAATATTTATTATGTTCTAGCCTTCTTTGTAGGTACAGGTCAGAATACCAGACATAGATTCCACTCCCATATGACTTTAATCAAATACTTATATAAGTATATGGTCAAAAATTACATAAGTGGTGTAAAAAACATGACAGGGATCTATGAAAGCATAGAAAAGAGCAAAATGATTTAGTTTGGTGGTGAAGGAATGACAGTACGGGAAGATTTGAGGAATTCAGTGCTAGCTAGGATCTTAAGAATGATTGAGTTAACTAGGGAAAATTGAGGTGGGAGAAAAAGCTAATTGTAGACAGAAGGAAAGACTTGGATAAAGATTTTGTGTAACAGGTAGTGACTGAAATACAAAGGAAAGGGAAGAAAGTGATAATAATGAAGTTGGAGAGTCAGACAAAGTCCAGATTGTGCTTAGCTTGGAATCCCATATGAGGGATCTCATATCCTCATCCTGGGAAAAATGAGAAGCCTTTGAAGAGTTTCATAAACAGGAGAGAAATAATCAGAGTTGTGTTTTTAAAAAAAGATTACCCTGTTGTGATATGGAGAAGTGATTGTCAGAAGCAAGACTGGATGTGGAAAAACCAGGAGGCTCTTGCAGTGGGCCAGGTGAAAGATGACAGTAACTTGGCTTAGGATGGTAGCAGTGGATATGGACAGAAGTGGCTGAGTTTAAAAGATATTTGTAATGTAAATTTAACAGAACTTGAACTGGACATGGGGAGGCAAGTTAAAAAAAAAAAAAGATTCTTATGTTTCTGCAATTGGATATATAGTGAAGTCATGTATAGAGGGTAAGGGATGCAAGACAAAGAAACAGCTTTTTGTTCTTATTTTTCAAGGTGGGGGGTTTGAAGGTCATGAGTGCAGTTCTAGACACGCTGATTTTGGGCTATGTTTAGAAATGTCAAGTAGAATAAAAATCTAGATGAGAGATAGAATTTGAGAATCAAAAAAAAAATTATAGGCAGATGATGTGAAGCCTAGTTATGGATGAGATCTCCTAAAAGACAGAATATTCTCTAATTATTTAAAATAAAAATTTAAAAACCAAGTAATTTTAATAACTTTTGGGGAAAAAGAATACATGTACTGTACCAAATTCTCATGAACTTTCCCATGTCAAACAATAATTAGCACTTTAATGTTTTATCTTAACTACTGTAATCACTTTATGGGATAGGTGTTATCATTACTCTACATATGAACAAACTAGGACTTTCAGAACAAATTCAACTTATTCAAGAACCAGAGTTCAAATTCGGGCTGCTCTCCTAATCATTCTATAGGATTATTTTCTCAGTACACCTTACACTAAACATCCTTTCAGAAACAGAAACTATATCAGTCAATATCCTTTGAAGACTTACTGTGTAGAGAGTAAACATTATGTATTTATAGTAATAGTGTAGGAACAAATGATGACAGCTTTAGTCTGATACAAACTATAAGGAGAACAAAGATTTTAAGAATATCAAATGAGTTTGATGGTTTGTTCAAATGACACAGAAATTAGTCTGCTGCTCAGTTACCTTAAATTGTGTCATGTTATACAACTATGAAAAATATAATCCACAGTAATGTCTTATCCAATAGGAACTCTGTTGAGGACTTCCTTAAAAGTCATCAATTTCAAAAGACTTAGTTTTCTTGGGCTACATGAAAATCTAACTCAGTTTAATAGACCCAACAAGGATCACAGACAGAGGAGAAGAAAAGCTTACTAAATGACAAGAACTTGTAAATCAAGAGGACCTAGGAAAGAGTTCTAGGTAGATGGCCTTTGGTATTATCATGTAATGGAGAAATCTTGTTTTATGCTTATTGTCTTTTTTACACATACACTTTTATCTTTGCATTTGTTGATAATAAGGAGGTCCCCAAAAGTATGAGAAGGGGGTCAAAAAATATATGGGTTTCAGAGTTAGATTTAAAACTAAAGTAATGAACAGAATAAGTGTTTCCACTATTAGTATAAGGAATGCTTTGGCACTGAGTGTGACGTGGAGGACATATCGTCTCTGAAGAGCAGGAATACCAGTTTGCTGATCAGATATAAATTTTTAGTGTGGCAAGAAAATACTAGAAGGCAATCTTTCTTCCCTTATAGATGTATATCTCTCAATGATGACCAAAACAAACACTAGCATTGTCACTTTACTAAATTGCAATGCAGCTATTTACAGTCTAAACCTGCATGTAATTTTAGCTTCTGGATATAACACTGGTGATTCTTATTTTACTTTAGTCATTTTTCAACTGAAATGACTTGTGTGCAATAAGAATGATTGGTAGCCTTACTAGGATGCTCTAAAACATGCTGTGTCAAAGATAAATTTAATCCCCCAAAGGATTTAATGGCTAAAGTTGGATTTTTAGGTATAATATACCTGACATAAATAAACATGGTTATTATATCATATTTAGTATTCAAGATATTTAAGGGATTTTATTATTATAAGTTAAATACCCATATGAATGACAAAGATATTTTGAATCTTCAAGTCAGTCCATAGATTGAAAGGTCTTGGAAAAATAAGATTTTTTAAACTTTTCTATGCCCTGATCCTGCATACAGACTAAGCCATATGCAACTTACCTTTTCGATAAGCACTGATTCCGCGAACTTAAAGCAAAAGCCAAAGTGAAAATTAACAGAGCCAGGACTACAGTGAGGCAAGAAGAATGCCTAGAGTCCAAAATTTAAGGAGGCACTCAGTCTTAGCATCATGTAAGTACAGGCTGACACCTAAGAACAAGTGCTTCCTTAAGTTTTACTAAATACTCACCTTGTTACTGCCACCCTGGCCCCGGCACTATTTTATTCCCAAAGGAATCAAGGCAATGCAATCTCGTTTTTGTTGTTGTTGCTCAACAGTTAACAAAGTCAAGTAAATAATTTAAAGATTTTATAATAAAAAGGTATTGCATAAAAATAGATAAGTGGGAGATTATTAATAGAGGTCACAGCTAAATATAAATAATAACTAATAGCAATGTTTTAAGTGTTTATCATGTGATACATGTTTACCTCCTTCAGTACTACCTCTTAAAGTATTACTATTCTTGCCCTTTTACACAGAGAGAAACTAATGCTTGCAGTGTTAAATAATTTGCTCACACTCACAGCCCATAGGAGCTCAAGTTGACCTAAGTCCAAAGCCCAATCTCTTAATTGCTATGCTTTGCCACCTCCTAACCATAACCATTTAACACTGATAATCTATCAACTGTATCTCTACTGTCCGTAGAGATCTAAATGCAATTGCTGATAAAGATTTAGAATTCTTATTAGAAAAATTAAGTTAATAACTTCTAGATACTACTCTCATTCCTGCAGTCTTACAGCACAGTGTATTAAAAAAGAGAATAAAAAAATGTAGGAGAAAAAAAAGGGAAGGAAAAAAGAGTATAAGAGATTTAGAAATCATACCCCCTTTGTGTACTAGAATAAAATAAAAATGGGGATCAGAACAGATGCACAAGTTTCTTCAAAGCAAACTCGAAAGGAGAAAAAAAGGTTTTCATCTACAGTAGAGGAAATGACAAGAAAAAGGTTTGTCAGAAAGGATTAAAAATGTTACTTTGGGTTTAATTCAGCTGTTTTAAATTAAGAGGGGAAAAAAAGACATTTCTGTTTTTTCAGAAATGAAGTACCAATAGTAATTTTTTTCTATTCACCTACTGTAGAAAAAGAATATTGACATAAACAGAAACATGGGGGAATAACTTTATGATATTTAATTAAAAATATTCAATTAAAAATATGGTATGTCACCCTTCATTCAGGTAGAAAGGAGAGACACTTGGATGTAGTTGAGATTACGAATTTCTAAGAGATGAATGCTTCATGGAAAACTCTAGGAATATGGTTTAAGGGATATAGTGTTGTATTACTGACAATGA
The DNA here is from genome assembly GCF_008692635.1 of Crocuta crocuta. Lineage (NCBI taxonomy): Eukaryota > Metazoa > Chordata > Mammalia > Carnivora > Hyaenidae > Crocuta > Crocuta crocuta. Next base: position 2,014,276 of record NW_027528867.1, read on the forward strand.
TTATGATTTTCCAGTCTTTTAGAAAGGGCAGATCTTCTAAAAGGTTAAATGCCTTTCCCCTGCTCTCCTTCCTCCTAGCTCCTCTAACCTTCATTACCAAGTCAGGCTCCCTTACCAGTAGGAAAGGCCTTATCTTGCAACCTGCTGAAGAGCGCCCTCTAGTGCTGTCTTGCAAATGAAATGCAATCATAATTTTTTTTCATGAATTGTTCTGGTTATACTGGACCTTAGTTTTTCTTTGAAACCTTAGTCAAAAGAGAAAGATAAATGACACTTTGGGACAATTTCTGGCTTGTAATTCCAACCAAGTAAGACTACCACAATATATTAAAGAGTGAGAGGGTTTTGATTTTTTTTAACTTCTATGAAATGAGGCACATCTATTTTTAAAATAACATGTTTTTTGTTGAAGGATGAGTTTTTAAAGAAAATAATTTGCAAAAATTTTAGTATGCTTCACAGTATCTAGAAAACAGAAGTATTCTCAATTTAAAAAAGTTAACACTGATAGTAACTGCTTCTCTCAACCTCTTAATCTCTGGAAACTTATCTAGTTAGACTGTATCCTAAGAAAAATTTTTAAAAAACTTATCTGAATTAAGCTTTTAATTTCTGGTGACATAAAGTAAAAATTTGTTCATCAAAATCCAGAAGGGAGAATGTAGAAGAACAAACTACCTGACTATAAGGCAAGTGTATCTTTAAATTCCAGGAAAAAGACAACATAAAATATTCCAAAAGGCAGCATTAACTAATGGCAATATATTCCTTTAAACAGTTTTGATACGAGTAGAAAGAAATTTAAAGAAGTGAAGGAAACCAGTGTTTTCATTGTTTTAAACATACCAGTGAATATGAACCAGGAGACTGGTATAACTCCATAAACTATCCCTTTATTCTGGGCATAGTTCCCCNTACAATGAATTAAAGCCAGAGTACGAGAAATATTAGAAAAAGCTAAATACTCAAAACTACTGTTAAGAATGTTAAGGCATGTATGCATGTGGGTGGTCTTGTATGTTTGCATGTTTATGTATTGCTGTCATTCTGTTTAATAATTAAAATGAGGATCAATCAGACATTTGGCCCAGAACATGTGTAAATATAAGATCTCTGGAATAGTGGTCTGACAAGTGACGAAATGAAGAACACAGAAAGAAGAATTAATATTCATAGATCTTTTAGTTTTGTTTCACTTTTTATTTAGTTTGTTTTGGGGAGGTATGTTATTCCGTGCACATTAAGTAAGGTTAAATGTGCACAATGTATGAAAAAGCAATTAAACAAAATGTTAACGCTAATCCCAAAATAAAAGATGCACAAATAGAAGGTAACATGTCCTATGGTTTCTATAATAGGACAACATTGAGAGATGAAATATTTTTCAAAGAGGGCCTTCAAGTACTTGTGTTATCTAAATCCTTGAATGGTGTCCAAAGAGAACAGGGGCTCTAGCAAATCGATGGCAACAGTAGACACAGAAAGAGGTATAAAAGGGCCACGATACTTGGAGTAAAAAACTGTGGGTTCTATTTCTGTCTCTGACTCACCATTGACCTTGACAAAGTCACTGATCTCCACTGTGATTCAGCTTCTCCATCAAACAGGGGCAGTAACTCTTGCCAGAAAACCGCACAGGAGTGTTGATAATGGGGAGGATTAGTGTAATAATGTACAGAGCTTAGAGAAATTTTACTGTGCTGTAAACACTTTTGGAAAAGCTCTTGGTCTTTTGATATCCCACAAAAGGTTCAAAATCTTAAGAAGATAATGGATGTATATACAATATTAGGTTAAATTCTGCTTAACATCTTCATTTTCATTTATCCTGACATTTTCTTCAATGCACTGCTTTCATTACCTGTTATTTGTTAATATTTTTATGTCCAGGAATTTCTAATTCTAGTTCCATATTATTTGCCTTATTTTTAGGCTCCTATATACACAAAATAATGATTTATTTTTGCTTTGAGTTTCTCCTTTCCCTCACTCTATTCATATGTGTAAATATGGTTTATTTTTCTTTTACTACTTAACCCTATGTTGTTCAAATATAATAAAAGCAACCATAACAATGATACTAGCCCCTAATATGTATAAAATGCTTTGTAAACAAACTATAATCTCATTTCATGTATTTATTCAAGTTGCTCTCAATCAGGAAAGTTGTTGATAGTTTATATATCTTATTTGTAAGCTTCAAGCAGGTAAAATGTTCAATAGTAGAAAAATGTTTACCCTGTCACTTTGAAAAAGGAAATAACCTCTGGACATAAAATAAACATTATAATTTTGCAGAGACTTCCTAGCAAATAATTGTACAGATATTTCAAAAACATTTTCAAGCTGTGAAATGTATGTTTACCCCCATTTATAGAATACCTTACGTTTATATTTTATAGAATCTTAGGCTAAAGAAAATGCTTCACAATTCTATTTTCAACTCTCTTGCTTTGGTTGGATAACAGTAGAAATCAGTTAACATATATAAAATATGGAAAGGACTACCTCATTGTGCTCTTGGAATGATTAATTATGCTTTTTCTTCAGAACAAAGGCTCTGTGAACATATGGTATTATTACTTTAATACAGGTAATTCATTGTAGTATGAAACAGCCATATATAGACCGAACAATAATCACTTATTATATATGATAAATAAAAACCCCACTGAAAAATGGAGAAATGCTTCTTTCTGTCCCTAATTAGTTTTTAATAAATGATACATAATAAATGGCAAGATTCTAATTTATCACAGTTTAGGGATAGTCCTTGAATAGGGGATAGGAGTGTATGAACTCTGACAGCTGTTTACATAGTCTGTGAAGCCTTCTCTGTTAATGGGTATTGTTCGCAAAATTTGAAAAGGTACAAGCTCTCAAAAGGTTCTTTCAGGTAGTTGTTATGGCTAACAGGAAGCAGTCCCAATAGAGCACAAATTCTAGTGGCCATAAAATGTTTCTGTTCTTGGTCTACATCTCTATAAGCAACCATATCATTTACCATTGATTTTAAAACACACACACACACACACACACACACACACACACACACACACACACACACAGGTTTAGAGAAATTAATACCTAGAATAGGGCACAGCCCTGTTTACCACACAGATGTGAGAAATACATTTGTATCAATAGTCTGATTTTCTTTTCAAATCTACTTTTTGGGACCTGACATTAAATTCTATAAACCAGGCCTATTAATTTTTTCAAGTATATTTCCTTGACTAGAAAAACTAAGTTTGTCTCTAAGAATCCAGGTGGTATTTATTTTCCATACCTTGTCTTTGCTTAAGTTCAACTGTGTATTTTAATAATTTTTATTCTTGCTCAACCACTAAAGACAAAGGGCTACATTTTAACCACAAACACTTGACAAGTATCTAATAGTGGGTATTCTACTTAGAGTAGGCTGAAAATTTGTGCTCTTCTCACTGCAAGTCTCTTCTAGACTTGCCTGAGAAATAAAACAGGTGGGAAATGGGTTTTAACCCATGATAAAACTCAGAAAATGATCTAATACATCCCTTGAATGCCCTCCTCCCTCCATGCTCGCAGCTGGTGTATCTATCCACTGCTTTATCATACTGCTTGCATGCATGCACTTGTGCATACAGGACAGAGACTCTAATGCCTTGCATCATCTTGGAAGAAAAGGACCTGGAAGGAAAGCAATTGCTTCCTCTTAAAAATCCACCCCCCCCAAGTCCCCAGTGGCTAGCCCTATGAGTGACTGCCTTTGTTTACAAACAGTATGCATTTCCTATGCTGAAAATTTTGTGGAAAGCTCTGCTATGACCAGTTAGATTTAGGGGGTTTATTTTCTTAATCATCAGTACAAGTACGCCTCTTTCTGTGTGTTCTTTATGGAGTTAAACACACACACACACACACACACACACACCTTCTTCACAAAATGGACATTCACATAAAGCAAGGCCACCTTCTATCATATATGGAATGGAAACCATCACATCCCTTACAAAAATACAGGTGTATCCTTATATACACTTTATATAAGTATACCGACAGCATTGTGCCTTGCCACTCCTTCACCCTGCTCTTCATGTGTCCAGACACACACACATGCATGCATGCAGACATAACACATGCATAACTCCATTTCTATAAAGTCAAATTCATCCAACATTACATAGTCTGGTTGGTATTTCTATATCGTTTCCTCCTTTAAATGTGACTAGCTATTTACACCCTAACAATTCTGGTACAGAGCTGATTTAGCATTTTTATTGGAATGTGAAAGCTCTTAAAAGAAGAAAAAATCTAATCAGGCAGAAGAGATAGAAAACTTGCTGAATTTTCTCTCCCTCCTCCAAGACCCCCCTGAATCCTATCAAAAGCACATCTTCCATTCATTGCTTCCCGGTGTCATTATGACAAGCGGCTACAAATCAATAGCAGAGGGAAAGGCAGGACCAACCCGCACTCACCAAGTGATAAAGATTCACTCTCAGCCCCGATTTGCTAATAGCCCATAATAGCAGCCATTGGCGCCCTGCATTAAATCATACATTTCACTCTGCGTTTATTATGGGATTTTTAAAACTCCTCACCAAATTGGATTTTCTCGATGGTCTCTAATTTCCACATTTATCATTTAAAATTAAACTCCTCTGTGGAGAGGGGGAATAGAGAAGGAGGAGAAGGTAGAGAGAGGCCAGAGAGTACTGTATTTTTTCTTCTCACCCCCCTCTTTTTTATGAAAACCCATAAATAATACCAGGTATCATAGCCATAAGCAGCATGGGTTTTTTTTTTTTTTTAAACTATAAAAAATTCTAGAAATCAGGCTGGAATGGTTTGTATGTGCTGGTCTGTAAATGGAGATGACAATTCAAGAGGATAAAATGTATATACATAAAGTAGGTTTTAAACAACAGAAATTTGGTCAAAAAAAATCTTAGTAACATTACAAAGAAGGTGAATTGCAAAAGCAAAGGAAAATAAGTTAATGTTACATCATGCAAACACTCCAAGGAGCTATAAGGAGAGTATTTAGCAAGATTATAGTATTCTAGCTTTAAGAAAATGTTTATCTTATTCCAAAGCTCAATGACAGATGAAAAATAAAAACTCTTTTATCGGTTTCTAATTATTTGACACCCTGCTTTTCACTCTATACATTCTTAGTTTAAAAAATTATTTTAAAATTTCATGGAATTCTGTGGCTAAAGCTGCCTCTTGGCTGTCACAGCAAACCCCAGACAAGTTCTTCAATCTGCGTGTAACACTTAAACAATGGAATCAACCTGTGGGAATTTAAATCACTACAAATTTAAATATACGGTATATCTTTTTGGATAAAATTAAAAAAATATTTGGATATAAAAACGGACAATTAAACTTTGGATCTGGAGCATAAAATGAAAAGGCTCTATTTTCTTAAGGCTGCATGGCTGGGACTTTAGTATGACCTACTTATAACTAGAGTACTAGCAGGATCCAAAGACATCAGAAGGGAACTAATCAGTCCATATTCACAGACACTTGAAAAGGCTAGAGGTTTAATGAAATGTCAAATGATGCCTTGATTTTTTTTTCCTTTTGGAAATTTCCTCAGCAATGAGGCCCATCTATATCATTTTCCTTAAGAAATAAAGAAATGACCTTTTAAAACAGTGTTTGATGAGAAGTTAAAAACTTCAGCCATTTTATATTTCATTGCATGTTCACCAGTTCTCTTTTGTTTTGGAATTTTGTGTATCATTGATATAATTATTTAACTTTTTCAGGGGTCCTTTTAAAAAATATCTACCATTGATTGCTGTGTCTTTTCTGTTTTGTGTACTTTTTTTCCTAGTAGGAAACTGCTGTTGTATATACCTCTTCCCCCCACCCATCCAATTCACGTAACAGTCTCCCACTACAATAATGTTTTTATTTAAGTAACATACATACTGAAAAGGGCTTAAATCAAAATTGTAATCTATAAATTTTCACTATGTATACCCACTTGTTTAACCATCATCCAGACCAAGAAACAGAATATTTTACTAATGTCCCAGAAGTCCTTATGCAGTCACTATCAACTATCCCAAGGGTAGTCTCTATCCTGACTTCTAATGTCATGATTAATTCTGCCTACTTGGGAATTTCATGAGTGGAATCATCCAGTATATATGTCCAGTATCTTGCATCTAAATTTTTTACTCAAAATTACACGAGATTAATTCACATTACCATATGTAGTTGTGGTTCGTCCATTTTGATTGCTGTAGAGCAGCATCTAGCAAACCATGGCCAGTGGGCCAAATGTGGCCTTGTTGCCTGGTTTTGTATGGCTTGTGAGCTAAAGAAGATTTTTACATATTTAAGTGGCTTAAAAAATCACAAGAAAGATAATACTCATGAGATGTGAAAATGAAATTCAAATTTCATTGTCCATAAATAAAGTGTTGTATTAAAAAAAATACAGCCATGCTCTTCTGTTTAAGTACTGTCTATGGCTGCTTTCATGCTCCAATGACAGAATGGGGTACTTGGGGTAGAAATTTGTACGGCATACAAAATCTAAAATATTTACTATCTGGGTCTTTACAGAAAAACTTTGTTGACTTCTGTAAAGTGTTCCACGGTGTGATTACCCCATATTCACCTGTTCTTTTGTTGAAGAAGATTTGGGGTGCTTCTGGTATTGGCAATTATAAATATATGCTATAGACATTCTAGAACATGCTCAGGAGTGAAACTGCAGGGTATAGATAATGTATATGTTGTTTTGTAGTTGCTGCCATAGTACTTTTTGTCGATTTACACTCCCACAAACAATGCATAAAAATTCCAATTGCTCTTTTTCTCACTGACGGTGGGTATTTTAGCTATTCTTACTGTTTTAATATGCATTTCCCTTATGTCTAAGAATGCTAAGTGCAGTTTTTCATGTTTATTGCCATTTAGGTATTTTCTTTCTGAAGCATCTAGTTAAGTCTTTTTGTCTTTTTTTTCTACAGGATTATCCTTTTGTTTGTTTAAAGAACTTATAGGAGTTCTTTGTATATTAAAGATACAAGTCTTTTGTCAGCTTATCTTTTGTAATTATCTTCTAGGTTGTGGTATGCCTTTTTGTTCTTTTAAAGGGTATCTTCTGATAAGCAGAAATTCTTCATTTTAATGTAGTTCAGTGAACTCATTTTTCCTTTGTAGTTAGCACTCTGTGACCTGTTTAAGAAATATGGACTATCTGAAAGACATGAAGATTGTAAATTCATTCGGATTTTTCATGTATACTAATATCATTTGTGAATAATGATAACTTTCTTTCTTTTTTGGTTTTGGTTTCTTGTCTTATTTTATACATAGAAGCTTTAGTACAATATTGAATAGAAGTGATGGTAGCACGCATCTTTGTCTTGTTTTGAATTCTGCTCTGGATTTTTCTAGATCTTCTTAATTAGGTTAAGGAGCTTGGTTAT
>NW_027528867.1:2021821-2293909 GCF_008692635.1 Crocuta crocuta
CCCCCCCCCATTTTTATTAAAAAGTTTATCAAAGATAAAAAAAATTTACAAAGATGATCATGTGATTCTGATTTTGTTAATATGGTGAGTTACATCATTGATTTAAAAGTGTTAAAGCATCCATGCATTCCTGGAATAAATTCCATGTGGCCATCATCTATAATAATTTCTATATATTCCTATATTCAATTTGTCAGCATATTGTTAAGGGATTTCTATCTATATTCATGAGAAAAATCATTTTGTTATTTTTTTCTTATAGTAATTTTTTTAAATTTTGATTTCATTTTTACAGAGCATTTGGTGAAATCACAAGTTACTTTTGGTAAACTGCAAATTTTGGAGGAAACTGAGGCTGCTATGCTTTTATAATAATGGCATAGGTGTGGTGTTTATGGGTTTTTCTTACTCTGCTTTAAGTCCCCTTATTTTTACAACTCATGATTCCTCAGTGCCTGCTTCTCCTACATGAAAGCCTACACAGGCTTCTGAAGATTCTAAATTTTCTAAATTTTATTTTACTTCTCCCTCTGGTGAATTCTCTCTCAGGTCCCTGTGAGGGTTTTGTTTTGTTTTGCTTATTAACGATTATGTATTAAACCACTACTATCTGTCAGAATACCGTGGGCAGTTATAAGAAGTAAACCATATATTCTCTGCCCTCCATTAATTTGTAATGCAGTAAGTTAAATCAGTCCATTAAAAAAATGACAGATTATGGAATCATCTGTAACTAAATTTCTTCACTGAAACTTATGAAGCTTTTAAAAAATAACTTCTATTATAATGGAGGAAAAAGTTGGTGAAAGAAAAATGAGAACTCAGGAAGAGCACAAAGAAGGTGCAAATTAACTCAGAGATACACCCATAAACATAACCATTACTAACTTTTAAATTTTGTTGTAAATAAGATAATCTTAAATGTGCTCATTCTCATATTTTATTTATAGTAGGTACCTCCATAGTTGGTATTTCCTATTTTTTCATCAGTGTATACCTATTTCTTTTAAAGCTAAACTTAGAAAATGGCTTCTATGGTTTGTATTAATACAAAAAAAAGTATAGAGTTTAGGAAACTTTTGAATGTATGAAATGAAATTCTCTTTTCCCCAAAAATCAAATATGATACTACATCAAGGCTCCCAACTCAGAAAACTACTATTACATGCTTACTATGTCCTATACATAGTAAGGTAAGTAAATCTTGGCGTATTTATATCTTTAAAAACTTATCCTCATTTCTGACACAAAACTTACTAAGAGTTGTACAAAAATTCTTTTAAATTTGATGTAAAACATTAAAGTATAGGACTGTAATCTTTTTATTTTTTAAAATTTTATTTAAATCCAAATTAGTTATCATATAGTTTAAGACAGGTTTCAGGAGCAGAATTTAGTGATTCATCACTTCCATGTAACACCCAATGCTCATCACAAGTGCCCTCCTTAATGCCATCACCCATTTAGCTCATCCCCCCACTCAACACACCTCCAACAAACCCTCAGTTTGTTTTCTGTATTTAAGAGTCTCTTAAGGTTTGCTTCCTTCTGTTTTTATCTTCTTTTTCCTCCCCTTCCCCTGTGTTCATCTGTTTTGTTTCCTAAATCAGGATGGCAGTCCTAAGAGTTGATTTAGCCTACTGGTTAAGGCACAGGCTCCAGTGCTAGACTGTTTGAGTTTGAAACCTAATCTTGAAGTTACTTATCTTCTCCATGCCTCACTTACTCATATGTAAAATGGGAGAAATAAAGGGAATGACCTCATATGGTTAAATAAAGTAAAGTAAATAAAGACAAGTACTATTGGGCATATAGTGGGTACTCAGGGAATGATGGCTTTACACAGGCAAGCTAAAGGGCTGCTCATTTTGAATACACACAAGGAGCGGCTACACTTATTGTTTTCATATTGAAAGACCTTCAATTTGTCCCCATCAACATCCCCCTTCTCTTTAATCCTGAAGACTGTGTCTTTTTAAACCACTTAGTTCATCTTCATTCCTACTGTCTCCTGTCTACTGTCATATTTTCTGTGTTTCATTGCTGAAACAATGAAAAAGTTCTCTGCTTTTAAAATTCATTTCTAAAAGCTTACTTCTATTATGAAGTCTCTATCTAAGCTAACACCACTCGATTTAAGTGGATAAAAGCCGGAATTGAAGAAATGAAGACAAGTGACATGTTAAAACTGGAAGCATTGTCAGGGCTTTCCTAGTTTTCTCTTTTGTTTGGCTAATCTAGAATTCACAGAGTACAGCCTATATCTGTTCAATTAAAGGATCAATTAAGGAGCTGGCAATAAAAGTGTATCAGTCTGAGTTATGCAATTAAATCTGGAAGAAATTAAGATGAACTTGAAAAATCAGGCCAGGGGCAAGAAGGAATTTTAATAAAAATATATAAATCCTAAACAGTTTTTTTTTTTTTTTTTTTGAGGTTGTGATGCTTTAGGTCATCACATCACAAGAGGCTAGAGGGATCAGATGAACTGGTTTAAAGTCTTAAAATCTGAGCCTGGGGGCTCTCTTTAATCTGTGCGCAAGACAGTTTAATGTTGTAGCATTAACAATTTGCAAACTACACCGTATTTGTTTATTCCTTTACTAAAGTGAATTGTTATTTTGTAAAACATTAATTTTGTAAATCATTCAGATATGGTCAAGGTTACAGGTTCTCTCAGGATGTCTATGTAAAGGCAGTTATAATGAGACAGGGAAGCTGTAATTATGGGCTGGGTCCTTGCACTTGGAATACCACCGGCTTTAGACAATTACACTTTCTGTGGACTCCACATAGTGGCCTCACCTTTTTTCACTGTTTCAGAATCTGAAGCATCCTGTGGTTCATTGATTCTTGCAACCACACACTCTGCCACTAATGTTCATCATTTGTGTTTCTCCTGACTCCTGCCTCTTGAGGAGAATGAAAGGTGGAAAATGTGACACAATAGTCTCAAATCGGATGACTCAGTTTAAATACCAAACAGGAAAAAAGGGTTTAAACCACCACTAGAAACATTTACCTTGAAAATGGAACTGATCTTGAAACCCAGTTCAATCCAGCAAACAGGTAAAGCATTTTTGAAGGAGGTACTTTCAGAACATGTTGTGGCATACTGAAAGCTCATTCTTCTAGAAGATGACAAAAACTTTGAGTTCTTTAGTTTTTTTGTGATACTTGCTGATCTTATCAAATTTGATTTTATCCACAACAATTTTCACCCAGCGTAAATACTGCCATTTAGATTATAATCCTTTCTTGTCCTTTAAGTTAGCATTTTAAATATTTAAAGAAATATTCTTCCTTCAATAAAAATTATCTTCACAGACTACACATATCATTTACCAGCCATTTTCCCCTTCAAGTCAATAATCTACCACAAGCTTTATCCCCTGCCCTTAAAACTACTTATAGAATTTATTTGAATGTTTACAGAATTTATAGAATTGTAATAATCCTATTCCTTCCACTACTTCATTGGTTTTATATACTTGGTGGATTTTAACATTTTAAAGATATATACACTCACACATTCTTCATAATAACACCATGAAGTACATACAGGAAACAGTTGGACACTTTTGTTAATTAAGAGTGGAAGCTGTGAAGTTAGAATGCCTGAGCTGGAACCCAAGCTCTGTCACTTAGTGGCTGTATGGATTTGGGTGACTTACTGAACCTCTTTCACTTTCCTCTTTAGTAGAATGGGAGATAATTATGACCCTATTTCATAGTGTTGTGGTAATGATTAAATAAGAGAATGTTTGAAAAATATACTATAATTTTTATTAGCACATATTCTGTTACTTATTCCACTAAAATTCCCTATATTAGTTTTTTAAAATGTATTTAATGTTTACTTTTATTTGAGAGAGGGAGAGAAGGCAGAAGAGGGGCACAGACAGAGGGAGACACAGAATCTGAAGCAGGCTCCAGGTTCTGAGCTGTCAGCATGGAACCTGAAATGGGGCTCAAACTCATGAACTGTGAGATCATGACCTGGGCTAAAGTTGTATGCTCAACCGAGCCACCCATCACCCCCAAAATTCTCTAAATTATAAAGGAAGAATCTGATAGGCATCTTGTCTTCCCCACAACCAAAGTGATTCTTTTAAAAACGTAAATTGTTGGCCATCTGTAGCAACATGGATGGACCTTGAGGGTGTTATGCTGAGCGAAATAAGTCAGGCAGAGAAGGACAAATATCATATGTTTGCACGTATAGGAGGATTAGGAGGAACTTGACGGAGGAACAAGGGGGAGAAGAAGGGCGGAAATGGTGGGGGAAAGGGAGAGAGGCAAACCATTAGAGACTCTTGAATGCTGACAAAAACTGAGGACTGATGGATGGGGGGGAGGGGGGATGGGCATGGAGGAGGGCACTTTGGGGATGAGCACTGAGTGTTATGTGGAAACTAATTTGACAATAAACTATTTGTAAAAAAAAAACAAAAACAAACGTACATTGTATCAGGTCCTTCCTTTGATTAAAATCCTGCAGAGACTTTATCATTCAAAGTCAAAGCCAAAGTTCTTACCTCGGCTTACTAGGCCCTACTTGATCCGACCACTTCTATCCCACCCCTCTGACCTCATTTCCTACTATTTTTCCATCTCCTTTATTCACTTTATTCCAACTTCCATTGGTCTCCTTGTTCCTGAATGTGTCACGTACATTCTCACTTTCAGAGCCCTATAACTGTTGCTTCCTCTAGCTGAAATATTCTTTCCTCAGAATCACATGCCTCCCTTTCTTACGTATTTCAGGGATTGTCCCCAATCATCGATACAAAAGGGCAATCGCTCCCAGCCCTTGGCACTCTCTCTCTCTTTTACCTTAATTTATTTTTCTCCATAGCACTTATCACCATCTAACATAAATAATCTAGATTTGTCTATTGGTGACAACAGAATCTATAGGGCTTAACTAAATATGATTGCTCATTGAAAATTTGTCCTATTACTTATTATGCTGGCTTAAAAATCCATGACATTAACAAAGTCCTTCAATTTTTAAGATGAATCAGGCAGAATCGTCACAGAATCAGATTCTATGTAATATTTGCATTAAATGGGTCTGATTTTTTCTTATAGGAATTAAAGGATTTTATGTGTGCACGGTTAAGAATTATATATTATCAAATTAGTAGCTCTTTTAATAGATAACAAACACTTGACACACATACCTGTCCTGGTAGTGAACTTCAACAAAGAGAGCTTTCTATGTAAGGAAAGCTAGAGATAAAAAGGAAAAGAGAACTGGCTTCTACAGGAGGATCCTGGAAATGTTACCTCCCACTTTTTGAAAAAAAACCTCTTTGAGGATTTTTATAGGCATAGTGACTTGGTTTAAGTCTCTCGTGTGTGTGCCCTTTGACTTAGAAAAGGGATCAATTGAAATAAAGAAATGTTTCCTGCTTCTCATCAACAGATGAAAGGGTAAAACATTACACTGGCATCACATCTAGGAATGAAGGAAAAAAAGACATTGGAACACACATAAAGAGAAACACCAAAAGAGAAGAAACAGTTGTAACATGAGGCTCAGCCTGTGGACTCCATAAGTACTCAGTACCTAACATAAAGAGTTTAAAGTGAACATTTATTAGCCCGCTATAAAGGTACAAACCGATTAACTTTACATACACTGACTTTGTCACTCTTCTTTCACAGAGGTCTTTATTAATTTTTACTAACCCTTTTTCTGTGGGGATTTCTATGCTTAAAATAAGCTGTATGTGGTACCTGGGTCTATTAACAAAATACTTTTGCTGTTTTCATTTTTTAATGTTTATTTATTTAAAAAAATTTTATTAATTTTTTATAGTTTATTTTATTTTTGAGACAGAGAGAGACAGAGCATGAGCAGGGGAGGGACAGAAAGAGAGGGAGACATAGAATCTGAAATAGGCTCCAGGCTCTGAGCTGCCAGCATAGAACCCGATGCAGGGCTTGAACCCATGAACTGCGAGATCATGACCTGAGCTGAAGTCAGACGCTTAACCGACTGAGCCACCCAGGTGCCCCTTTATTTATTTATTTTTGAGAGACAGAGCACAAATGGGGGAGGGTGGACAGAAAGAGAGAGACAGGAGACATAGAATCTGAAACAGACTACAGGCTCTCAGCTGTCAGCACAGAGTTGAATGCAAAACTCGAATCCATCAACCATGAGATCATGACCTGAGCCCAAGTCACATGCTTAACTGATTGAAACACTCAGGTGCCCTGTGTTTTTATTTTCTTTAAAATAACAAGCAAAAATACAACATATCAAGCATTCCAAGCATACAAAGAAGTAAAAGGAATAATGGCACGGAATACCTTTATAACCATTATCTAGTTGTCAAAACTAACACATTTCTATTTTGCTTATTTTTTTTAAAAAAAGAAATAGAACATTATAGTTACAGTTTAAACCTTGTGGAAAATGCGTCCTCAACTCATTTTCCTCTCTCTCTTGCCTCCCTAGACGTAAACTGCACTTTGAATTTATGTCCATAATTCCCATTCATGCTTTTTCAAGTTTTAAGCAGGTAGGAAAGAAAACTACAGATCAACATCCCTTAGTAACATAGATGCAAAAGTGTTTAACAAAAGATTAGTAAATACAATTTAGCAACACACAAAAAGATTATACACTAAAACCAAGTGACGTTTATTACAGGGATGCAAGGTTGGTTAATATTCACAATTCAAGAGGCTAAATCACAGGATCATATCAATAGATGCAACTCCCCACCCCAGCATTTGACAAAATTTAATACCCATTCATGATAAAATGCTCAGAATGAAAGGAATAGAGGGATACTTCCTCAAGTTGATAAAGAGCATCTATAAACAACACACAGCTAATATCACACTGAGGAGTCAAAGTGGAATATATTCCTTCTAAGACTAGGAACAAGATAAGGAGTCTGCTCTCACTGGTCTTACTTAACACAGTGCTCGAAGGTCTATGCAGTAAGACAAGAAAGGAAATAAATGGCATATACATTGGAAAGGAAGAAGTTTTAAACAGGTAGCAAAGAAGAAAAGTATAGACCATACACCAGTATCTCTTATTAACAAAGATACAAAAGTGCTTAACATATGATTAGTAAATACAATTCAGCAACACATAAAAATGATTATATACCAAAAACTCCTACAAAAAACAATAAAAAACTCCTAACTATTGAGTTTGGCAAGATACAAGATAAACATATATATAAGAATCCACTGTACTTCTATATACAAGTGATGAACACATGGCACCAAAAAAAATCAGTACCATTTACAATGAGTTAAAAAAATTAAATACTTAGAAGTAACTCTAAGAAAATGTATATAGGACTTGTATGCTGAAAACTACACAATGATAAAAGAAATCAAAGAAGATAAAAATAAATATAGAAACATACTGTGTTCATGGATTGGAAGACTTTAACATACTAAGGCTGCCGGTTCTCCCCAAATACAGGTTTAACTATAAAAATCATACAGAGTTTTTATATAGACAAGGTTATTCTTTTTTTTTTTTTAATTTTTTTTAATGTTTTTTAATTTATTTCTAGGGGAGAGAGAGAGAGAGAGACAGAGAGACAGCGTGAGCAGGGGAGGGCCAGAGAGAGAGGGAGTCACAGACTGAAACAGGCTCCAGGCTCCGAGCCAGCAGTCAGCACAGAGCCCGACGCGGGGCTCGAACCCACGAACCGCGAGATCATGACCCAAGAGAAAGTCGGACGCTCAACCGACTAAGCCACCCAGGTGTCCCTAGACAAGGTTATTCTAAAATTCGTGTGGAAAGGCAAAGAACCTAGAAGAGCTAAAACAACTCTCAAAAGGAATGAAGTGTGAGGTATTAATCTACCTGCTTTCAAGACTTAACACTTACCACTGTAAGTTGTGCAGTATTCATGGAAGGATAAATATATCAATCAATGGCAGAGAATAGAGAACCCAGAAACAGACCCAGAGAATAATGCCTAAATGATTTTTTAAATTGCCAAATGTAGGAAAGACAGCTTTTTAACAAATGGTGTTGGAGCAGTTGGACATCCATAGGCAAAAGAATGAACTACAATCTAGGTCTCATAATACCTTACTAAAAATTCAAAACATATCATAGCCTTAAATATAAATGTAAAAGTATAAAAACTTTTTGGTTTTTTTTTTAATGTTTATTTTGAGACAGAGACAGAGAAAGAGAGAGGGAGAGAAGGAGAGAGAGAGATTGAGAAACAGAGCATGAGTGGGAGAGGGGCAGAGAGGGAGACACAGAATCCAAAGCAGGCTCCAGACTCTGAAATGGTCAGCACAGAGCCTGACACAGGACTCGAACTCACAAGCCGTGAGATTGTGACCTGAGGTGAACTCGAATGCTTAACCAACTGAGGCACTTAAGTGTCCCAATTACAAAAACTTTTAAGAAAAATACACAGTGGTAAAATCTTCCAGATCTAGGGCTGGGAAAAGAGTTCTTAGACTTGAAAACAAAAATATGATTCATGACAAGAAAAATTACTCACATGAATCTCATCAAAATTAAAAACATTTGCTTTGCAAAATACCTTGTTGAGCAGAGAAAGGCAAGCTACAAAAAGGGAAAAATATCTGACAGAGGATTAGTGTCCTAGACTATATAAATAACTCTTAAAACTCAATCATAAAGAAAGCAAATGATCCAATTAGAACATGAGCAAAACATGTGAACAGATATTTGCCCAAAGAAGATATACAGAAGGCAAATAAACACATAAAAAGATAGTCAGCATCATTGGCCATTAGTCATTAAGGAAGTTGAAATTAAAACAACAAAAAGACATCACTGTACACCTATTAGGATGACTAAAATAAAAAACAGGAACAACATTAAATGTTGCTCAGGATGCAGAGACACGAGACTGCTCACACAATGCTAGTGGGAATGTAAAATGGCAGAATAATTCTGGAAAATAGGCTGGCATTTTCTTAAAAAACAAAAAAATAGCCAAAAATGTAACCATGCAGTTACTATACAACCCAGTACTGACATTCTAGGTCATATATCACAATGAAACAAAGATTTAATTTAAAACAAAAATGGATACATGAATGTTTGGTGTAGTGGGTTGAATACTGTCTCCCAATCTGTCCATGCCCTAATTCCCAGAACCTATGAATGTTAGTGTGTTTGGAAAAAGGAGTTTTGCAGATACAGTCAAAAATCCCAACAGAAAGAGATCACTCTGGATTATCTAGGTGGGCTCTAGACCCAAACCCAAGTGCCCTTACAGGAGACACTAGGAGATATTTGACATACTGAAGACAGGAAGGCAATGTGAAGATCAAGGCAGAGACTGGCTACAGGCTGAGGAAGCCAACAAAGCTGGAAGAAGCAAAGAATGGATTCTCCTCCAGAGCACTCAGAGGGAATAAGGGCCTGAAAAATTTGAGCCTCCAAGCCTCAAAGAACGGTAAGAGAATAAATTTCTATTGTTTTAAGCCCAAATTTGTGGTAATTTGTTGTGGCAGCCACTGGAAACTAATATAAACAGCTTTATTCATAAATAGCTCAAAATGAAACAACTCATATTCTTCAAAGGTAAATAGTTAAACTGTGGAACATCCACACCAATGAGTATCACTCACCAATCGAATGAAAAAAGCTACTGATACCTGCAAAACCCTGAATGAATCCCCAGGGAATTATGCTGAGTGGGCGGGGGGGGGGGGGGGGGGGAGAGAATCCCAAGNCAATTCCATTTATATAGCATTCTTTTAATCTTGCTTTTTCATTTAACACTACAACATTCATTTAACATTCAACAAATACTAATGGATTGTTATAAATCAGAGCTGCATTTGTCTCTGAATATTATGAGCATTTTCTGATGACATTAACTACTCTTCAAAAACATGATTTTTAAAAGCTATGTAGTGTTAAAAATTTACTTTTATATGACATAATTAACTCAGTCAATTTTTGAATGTACTTGTTATTTCTTTGGTTGTAATAGCTTTATTAAAGTAAACTGCACATATTCAAAGTGTACAATTTGTAAGTTATGACCTATGATTGTACCTGTGAAACCATCATCACAATCAAGATAATGAATATATGCATCACCCAGAAAACAAGAGTTTTCTTGTGCTCTTTTGTAATCCCTTCCTCCTGCCTTTCCCTGCCCTCACTCTCTTCTCCAGGCAACCTCAGATCTGTTTTCTGTCACTGTAGATTGGTTTGGATTTTCTTGATTAAAATTTTATGAAACAATACTCCATGTATTCTCTTTTGTCTGACTTCTTTCACTCATCCTAATTATTGAGAATTCTTTATGTTACTGTGCAATCAGTAGTTTGATTCTTTTATTGCCAAGTAGTATTTTACTGTATGGATATACCAGAATTTATCCATTCACCTACTGATCAACATTTTGGTTGTTTCCATTTGTTAATTACTACAAATAAAACTCATATGAACATGTATCTTTGTATAGCTATATATTTCTTTTTCTCTTGCATAGTCTATACAAAGACTTATATACAAATGTTCATAGCATCTTAGGATGAAATGTCTTGTTCATATGATGTGGGTGTGTTTCTAAGAAACTGCCAACTGTTTCTCAATGTAGTTGAACCATTTTCATCCCCACCAGAAGTTCCAGGGCTGAAGGAGAGTTGGAGGCAGGAGGGAAGTATGTAGAACTATACAGGCAACATGAGGGCTCTTGGTGGTGATGGAAATGTTCTGTATGTTGACTGTATCAATGTCAGCATCCTGGTTGTGATATAGGACTACAGATATGCAACATATGACCATTGGGGAAAAGTGAAGAAAGGGTACATGGGATCTCTTTATATTATTTCTTGCAATGAATGTGAATCTATGAGCATCTCAAAATAAAAAAAAAAATTAAAAAGTTGATCAGCTTGGGTAGAAAGTAAGAAGTAAAAAACTTAACAAAAATCAAGTTATTAAAATTTTAAAATATTTATTTTTGAGAGACAGAGAGAGACAGAAAGTGAGTGGGGGAGGAGCAGAGACAGAGGGAGACACAGAATTTGAAGAAGGCTCTAGGCTCTGAGCTGTCAGCACAGAGCCTGACACGGGGCTCGAACTCACAAACCCTGAGATCATGACCTGAGCTGCAGTTGGATGCTTACCCGACTGAGCCACCCAAGTGCCCCAACAAAAATCAACTTAGAAGCATCATCTTAAAGATTCCAATGTGCCCCCAAAATAAAATTTAGTCAATTTAAAATTACAGTTTCCCTTCTGACAAGTATTTTATTATATTTTATATAAATGAAATAGCTTTCTTGTTTTTATTCTTTTCTATTCTTCTGCAGTATTAAGAAACAAAATCATCAGCATGCTGAATGTTACAAAATTTCCCTCTGGTAAACTGCTTCAGACCCAGTTTTATAATTAACCCCATGGTTGTTCTCTCTTTTCTCTCAGAAATTGTTTTTAACTCTTATTTTCCTAATGAATTAGAAAAATGCTTCACATCTTTTTTTCTGTATTTTACTCTGAAGTACAGGCTACTTGAATATCATAATCCAGTTCCCAACCAGTTTACATTTATTGCTTTACTTGTCCTTACTTGATCTATGTCAAACAACTATCTATACACAGTCTATTTAACCTTGCTAGTTTCCAATATCCATATCCATGATGCCACCACTTGCCAAATTACCTGTTTCTAACTTTAGCTTTACATCAGGACTCCAAATACCTTCGTAAACGCTCTCATGCTTTTAGTATTTTTTTCAATCATTCACATTTTCTTTAACATTAAGTCAGACCACCAACTTCAAATATGGGTCAAATTCTGTCCCTTTACAATACCTCATGAGAATTCATATACTTCAGGACAAAGACCAGATGCTTTATTCTTCCATTTTTGTTAAAGCTTCTAACGCCCTCGGTTTATATTAAAGCCTTATTTGGACTCCAAAAGTTGTTAAGGTCTGCTAATTCTTCTTTCACAATATTCTTAACTGATTTTCAAATAATAAGACCACTATATCTAGCCAAATGCAACAGCTTTGCATCTGGTCTCCCTGAAACCACAATCGTTTCACTTTAAAATAGACTGTAAACTATGGTCAAATACACGTTTGTTTTGTTTTTGTTTGCATTTCATCACATTACCATTTTAAGGCATTCAATTGCTTTCCATTTTCTAAGAACAGGGTTTTCAAACAGTGCATAATCTTTTGTGAGACCTTTTTCCTAGTCATCTGTTTTGTCACAACATAAATGTACCCTTTGCATCATGGCTAGAAAGAAAAAAATGGAAAAACAACAGACTAAAGAATAAGGTCTAAATTTCTATACTAGACATTCAAGACCTGTAAGAAGCATACTCCTAAATATCCTTATGTCTACTATTTGCTTCACAAATCCATTGCCTTTCTTAATCTTCTTACCTTGCCTTAAAACACACCCCATATTTTGCCAACTAAATCTTTTTGCAGATATGCTACAGGGATTTTGTTAAATATATAATGAAAGAAAGAGGACAAAATAGAACCCTAAAAACAATTCTATCAGAATTCTACCCAGATGAAATGCCTCCTCCCTCTCCACAAAACTTTCTTTTATTACAGTAACAGAAAAGGCATTGTCCACTTACCTAAAATCTTATAATACCTGTTCCTTTTACTATTCTTATGGTGATTATGTAATGCCTTTCAATATAATTTGTTACAATCTTAGAGCTCTTGTTGTAATATAAGTAGGTTAAAATTGGTATTTCAACTTATATATCTTTAATAAAATGTTTAATGCTTCCCAAAAAGTTAAATTTAACCAGTACCCACCTGAAGAAATAAAACATTAGAGATAAAACTGAAGCACTCTGTATAGTTCTCTTCATCTAATCCTTGCTCCAAAAGAGGTAGCCATTATCCTAAATTCCCATGCATGCTTTTATACTTGTATTATATATAGAACTATCTCTGCATATTAAAACTTTAATGACATACCAATGTACATAGTATATTTGGGCTTATTTTGTCCTACATTGTTTACCATATTTGTTCATATTGATACCAATAGCTCCAGTTCATTCATTAACTGGCTGTGTGATTTTCTTTTACACTGATCCATCATAGATTTATTTATTCTCTTTTTGATGGATGGTTTCTTTCCAATCATTCACTCTTAAAATGAACATTATACAAGTCTCTGTGTGTACTTATGAGCATTTCCTTAGGGTAGTACCTATAAGTGCATTTGGTCTACCACGGGGTATGAACATTTATGCTTTTATTACAAGTTATCGAAATGATTTCCCTGTCTCTGGATTATATTTTCCACTGTTATTTCTATCAGTGAACAAAAAATTAATTTCTTAAAAAGTTATAGGTATATTAATTTCTTACAGAGTTACAGTACTAGTTGTGTTTCCTAATTGCTCTTGAGTCCATTTGGAAAAGTTTTATTTTTCTGGGAAATGGTCCATTTCAGCTAAAATTTCAAATTTATTGGCATAATTTATGCCCACCAAGGGAAGTTTCTTGAGCTTAACTAACAATTAGACTCAAGAAACTATTATAGGCCATTCTTGACATAAATTCTTTTAGCAGAGTACAGGTCAGGATAAACAGCATATGGGCAGAGCAATGTCAGGCATTTTTCTTCAGTAAGAGTAGTCATCACAATAGGCCACTAATCCAAAGAGAAGCTAATCTCACATACGAAGGAACATAATCACACTGGATGGGTGCAGGAGTCATTAATATTTCCTTTCATAATTCTAGAGGTATAGCACAAAGTCACTATACTCAGGCAAGTTTAGAGCTATGGTTTCCTAATTTCTTATTTATAGCCTTCCCGGGCCAATGCGATTTACTCATCATATGTGACTTTTCACATTAGGAAACGTGCCTAGTATACACAAACATATCTCACATTCCAAAAGTCAGCTACAATTATTATTTGTAACTCTAGGTAGGGGAACAGAGATAGGTAACTCTTGAATCACAATTGTACTTCCTTATTGTTTAAATATTAATGTACCTGCAGCTATGGACTCCCTTTTTATTCCTAATACTGATTATTTGTAGAATTCTTAATTACTGTCATTTCAGGTTTACTATATGAGTCTCTTCAAAGAACGATCTTTTAATTCTATCTTTATTTTCTAATTCCTCAATTTCTGTTCCTTATTTCCTTCCTTTTACTTTCTTTTGGTTTATTCTTTTTTTCAAGTTGAATATTGAGTTATAACTGCTCCCCTTGTACTCTCTTAGCTTTATCTCAGAAACTATGGAATGGTGTAGTTTTATTATTGTAACATTCTAAATATTTTCAAATTTCTATTACAATTTTAATTTCTGACCTATGAGTTTAGAAGTTTAATTTTAAATTTCCAAAGCTAAGGGATATTCTGAATAATTTTTAATTTCTAATTTTGTGGGTTAGAGAATGTAACTAGTGTGACACTGATTTTTTAAAAGCTTTTGTTAAAACTTGCTTTGTGCCCTAGCATATGGCAAATTTTTCCAAATATTACTTATTTGAAAAGTATATGCATGGATATTAGAATCATTGCGCAAATCTTCCCACTAGATTACACTGTTAATTGTTTTCTTCAAATTCCTCCTAGCCTTACTAATAATTTGTATGCTTGAGCATTTATTTAGAGAAGGGTATTATGTCTCTCATCACAAATACAGATTTGTCATTTTATTCTTGTAACTGTCAATTTTTGCTGTAATATAATTTGTCCCTTTGTTAATAGGTACAAAGTTTTTTGTACATACTTGGAGTTTTTCATTTTATAATTTGTAATATGACAAAACTTATACCTCTATAACACTGGATCTGATATCAATGTATTAGCTTTCTTTTTAATAGTATTTGCCTCATACATCTTTTTTTTAACTTCTAATCTGTGTCTTAATGTATCAAGTATGCCTCTTATAAGTAAAATGCAGGTGAATTTAAAAAATTCTGACAACATGGTTTTCTGATCTGATAAGATTACTGTATTTTACATCTCTGAAATTCAAGATTTGAGCATATTTCTATCATATTTTATATTTAATATTTTTATTTGCTCTTTCTTAGAACTTCCTTGTCTTTTTCTGCCTTCTATTAACTTGACAAAGTTCTCTTTAATTAAAAAACAGTTTATATTAAGTACTGAGGGAATAAAAATGAGTATCTATAAAATATGCATAAGGTATGACTAGCTCTTGATTTTAATGCGTGGATATACTAATCAACTAATTAATACTGGATAGATCTTTCAAACACTGAGAGATGTGTTACACACTTCTGAAATAGGTTGATGAATTTATTTATTTCTGCTGATAGCTCTGCCAATTTTTGCTTTATTTACTTTTACATCCTCTTATTATGTGCACTTAGAAATGTGTCTTCTTAGTGAGAGGAAAATTTTATACTTATGTAGTAGCTTATCTTTATCTCTAATACAGCTTTGCCCTTAAAGTCTACATGACATTTATACAGTTCTTCAACCTTAAAAAAAAATTTATATTTCCTACCATTATCTTTCTTTCAGTAATTTCACATAAATTCTTGCATACATACCTACTTTATCACAGTCTAAATATAATAAATATCTAAATATCCAATCTTACTTTCTGAAGATTAGATTAGAGTGACCTTAACTTTTAATTCCAATCACTTTGTACCCTCCTAATAGTTCTAGTTTGTGTTCTCAGCTTTAAGGAGATATTTACTTGGGCAGTTTCTAATTTCTGATGACTGCTCTTTCTACCTTGGAAACTCAAAAACCAAATTTACTCAATTCAGTGAATGTCGTTAAGGTGAAAGTCAGCTGCTTACTGGACTCAAGTTCTTGCTTTTATTTAGTTTTAGGCTTGAATTTCCCTTCTTTTCTTACCAATTCCTGGATGAAATTAAATTGTTTTTAAAGTTTCACTCAGCATTTTTAATTGTTTTTAGTGGGAAGGTGGTGTTCGCATTTAGTTAACCATACTGCTATAAATAAAGTTTATCTAAATTTTCTTTACTCTGCCCCTTTTCCTTTCATGTTTGGAAATAACACATCATAGTTACATATATTTTAATGGATACAGCTAAGCTTTTACTATAGAAAACTTACTTAGAATCTAAAAACAATTTATCTTCTCAAAAAAATTTTTAGCTTCTCAAATAATACAAGGAGTTAGCACTCTAAGGCAAAATTTTCTTCCTTCTTACATGACATTATTGTTCAGTATTTCAGTTCCACTCTAATATTTCCTTTTTAAAAAACTTTAAAAAATAATTATAGTTTTAGAGGCACCTGGGTCCAACTTAGGCTGAGAATATGATCTCGCAGTTCATGGGTTTGGGCCTGTATCAGGCTCTGT
Source organism: Crocuta crocuta (assembly GCF_008692635.1). Taxonomy (NCBI): domain Eukaryota; kingdom Metazoa; phylum Chordata; class Mammalia; order Carnivora; family Hyaenidae; genus Crocuta; species Crocuta crocuta. The sequence goes on from NW_027528867.1 coordinate 2,038,142, forward strand.
GTCTCCTCTTCTCTGTCCCTTCTCCATTCGTGCTTTGTCTCTCTCTCTCTCTCTCTCTCTCAAAGATAAATAAAACAAAAAGTATTTAAAAAATAACTATAGTTTTAAGGACGCTGCAGTTGTAAAGATAATACAGGGAGGTTCCATGTTCCCTTCATTAAGGTCCCTGACACGGTTATATCTTAAAATAACTACTGCAAAATTTACATTGTTACAATGTGTATGTACAGTTCTAGGTCATTTTATCACATGCACTCCAGTAACCACAACTAAGATACAGAATGTTCCATCACCACAAAGTTCTCTCTCGGGATTTACAATCACCCCACTCCTTTCTGCCCCTCTCCCATCCACCATTCTTAACCCCTGGCAACCATGAATATATGCTCTGCTATATAATCTTGGAATTTTGAAAATGTTGTATATATGGAATCACACCTTATATGACCTTTAGAGAATGGCTTCTCTCTCCCCCCCGCCATGCCTTTTTTCTTCTTGGCTCATTTTTCTGTTACTTGAAGTATCCTTTGGTAATTCTTTCAGAGAGTCTTTAAGTGAGCAAAATGTTTCACTTCTTGTTTGTTCTTAAAATGGCCTTGATATACCCTCATTCTTAAATAAGAGCTTAGGTGATAGTATTTATCAGTCACGGGTCAGTCGAAAAAAGAAAAACCACTTCAGATACTTAAAGTTTAAAAGTAGTTCATACAGAAACTTTGGTTCTTACAAACCTGTTGGGAAAAGTATTTATCACTTCTTCATCAAATATGATCTGTCTTTCATTTTTCCATGGTTTCCATCTGGAACTCCTATTACATATATGTTGGATGTTCTTTTATTTGCCATGTCTGTGAAACTCTATTAGTTTCTGTGTCTATAATTCTGTACTGCTTCTAGGGTAATTTCCTCAGATTTATCTTCTGATTGTTAATTCTCTCTTCACTGGCCAAATTTTTCATGGCTTGATATCCTGCTTTGTTTTGGTGTTTTGTTGAAAATATTTTATATTTTTTAATTTACATTCTCTATTCAATTATCTTAAGTTAATTTAATTGATAATGGCTAATTCTGGTGTGTTTGGGGTCTACTGACTTTGTTCACATTGGCTGTGTTCTTGCATATTTTGTAGCTTTTGGATAATAAGTCTATGTTAATAGTGCATTTTTTGAGGAAATACAGTATAGCCTAGGTTGGGGGTGCATTCTTTTAGAATGGCTTTTATTTTAGCTTCTTGTAAGGCATCTTGAGAATTCATTTTAAGTCACTACTTTTATATTGCTTTCTCAGCATATGGACTGTAAGGAGTGTAAATTTAAACCTTAAATCTAAAGAATAATATGCCTATGGTTAAAAATTCTCAGAGAAGCTTTTTTATTTATTTAGAAACAGAACCCAGGCCAATGGATTTGAAAAAAATCTTCCTGTGCTCTGCCTATACGAGAGAGATTTATTTTATTTTAAATGTTTATTTATTTTGAGAGAGATAGAGAAAGAGCAGGGGAGGGGCAGAAAGAAAGAGTAACAGAATCCCAAGCAGGCTCCACACTAACAGTGTGGAGCAGGACTCGAACTCACAAACTGTGAGATCATAACCTGAACTGAAACCAAGAGTTAGACACTTATCCAACTGAGCCACCCAGGCACCCTGAGATTTTTTTTTTTTTTTTTTTAAATATCTTGTTCTTTGAGTCTCCCTTCACTGTGTAGGCCCCAAATCTTGTCTCCTGATCTTGACTGACTATTAAATCTTTATCCTTTGGCCAGGACATTCCCCCACCCCCCCATTCTCAGGATAGCCTATTGTACTCCTTATGCTTACCACTCTATTTTTTAAACCCTCTCCATTTTTAGGTTTTAAGGATCTTCCTAACTTTCTCACAAGCATAGCTACAAATTCAAAAGGAAATGTGCTGCATTTTATTCACCATTTCTGGTTGTTTAGTAGTGGGAGAGTTTTCAAGTTAATTCTAGGTTGCCCATTCAGGAATTCTCTTATAAATCTTTTTATTCTTCACATATCCCCTAGCAGTGTCTGACAGAGAGCAGTACACAATATATATGTGGAGTGACTGCTTGAACAAATGACCAATTATATTTTATCAGCATTCCTTTCTTTCATGAATTCTTTTTCTCAAACTTTCATTTCTGAAATCTCTCATTATAAATTTGTGAATTTATTATGTTTTATGGACTCCATTAAGGTCTGTATAATTTTCTCACATTGGTTACTGCAGTAGTCAGGATAATCTTCCCTTCAGCCTTTTTCTCCTTCTCTTTGCCTCATATGGATTTGCCAGTCATTTTTTTTTTTTTTTTTTTTTTTAAAGTTTTTTTTTTAATGTTTTATTTATTTCTAGGAGAGAGAGAGAGACAGCGTGAGCAGGGGAGGGTCAGAGAGAGAGGGAGTCACAGACTCTGAAACAGGCTCCAGGCTCCGAGCTGGCAGTCAGCACAGAGCCCGACGCGGGGCTCGAACCCACGAACCGCGAGATCATGACCTAAGCGAAAGTCGGATGCTTAACCGACTAAGCCACCCAGGCGCCCCGCCAGTCATCTTTTTAACATGAAGCTCTTCTTATGTCATTTTGTGACCAATGGACTTGCAAAAATCTTTTTTTAAATCATTTTTAACATCTTAAATCCTTCTCTTATCTCAACAGCTATACTTAACTATATTTTCCAGTAAATAAAGCAGTGTCAAATGTGAGTAGCACATAAGACGATTCTTAATCATTTACTGCTATTATATTCTGCTTTATTCTTGATAACTCATTAATTTGAGGAAGATTTTATCTAAGGATTTGTTTCAGTCCAGAAGTAAATACAGAAATTGCTTCATATACATCCTTGAGAATATTTTTGCCTGTTCACATGTAGTGTACTATATATTTGCTAAAATATACACTTACAATCCAATCATATAATTTTTTCATATTTATATATGTATAAAATTATATTCACAAGAATCTTCTCCTGTTTACCCCTCAGTCCATCCCTGAATGTCACATACTATGATCTACAGTGGAATCTTTGTAAAACCTAGTAAAATGTAAAGAACCCAATGGACATTTAATAAATATTCATTTGTGACAAACATCATCTCATTCAGGCTTTCTGAAAATGAATTCCAGAAATAATGAGTTATTCTTTACATAGATTAAAAAGCGGTCGTCTAAAAACGATTGCCTTTCAGTCAGAAAAGAAACAAAAGTATAGCAAAATAAGTGAGATCAAGTTTTTTAATTAAATAAAAATTTTGAGCTAAAGATCCAGAATAATATAGCATTAGGTATATTTTGGATAAATAAAACTATATGGAAACTCAAATTAGTGTCCTAAAATTATATATAGCTTGAAAATTTTCCATATACTGTGGTGCATACACTATGAATTTCAGACTTGTGGTTTTAAACATACTAGCATCTAGGCACTGGTACAGAGCTGCAATTATGACAATGGACATTCTATGAACATCAGTACTGAAGATATAATTCACTGTAGTAGGCTGATTAGCAATGCTAATGTGCACAGTACACAGTCATATAATTAGAAAGAGTTTTACTCGCAGTGATGTTGAGGTTATGGGGTTAGGACAGTTTCCATTTCAGAAGACGTAAGAATCCGGGTTACCATGATGGGAAAGAGTAAATCATGTAATTTAAGCTATTGAAAATATGATGGCTTATTTAAATAAAAACAACTTTTACCTTTCCTTATGAAAATTAGGGTAAATTATGAGTTAATTCTTCCCCAGCTAAAGGAGAATTAAAAAAAAAAAAAAAAGCAGACCCTCTACAGTCTTGACAGCTAAAGAATCTCTACCATGTAAGACTACATTAGTACAACAATGTTGTCACCTCATTGTTCACTTAACAGAGAATGGAGCTTGATTAGAGAAAAAAAAATCACAAAAATTTTCACTCCTCCTGATATGGAAACATGTACAGGGAGGTGGAGAAGAGAAGGCAGTTAGTAACAAACAGTTGGTTATAATGATGAGATTCCATTTCCTTTGTGCAATTTTGTTACTGTTTCTTCTTTATATTCCTTCTCAGCTGTAACAATCTATGAAACTTACCAAGGTTTGGCCTTCTGTAACTAGCTATGGTTATTTCTGCTTTCAATGGGGGAACATGTTAGCCGATCACTTATAATATTTGCAAATGAGTCCCACTGTCTCAAAATTTAGTTGTAGATACACTTAAAGTTTAAAGACAAATTATTTTATTTCTGACATGATTTATCATAGTTGGAATACATCACCCTTATCATGATACTTTGTGGTGGAATAAAGATGTGTTATTGCTCTGCCTTAGAGTAAAAACCTGGATCATTTCTTTTAAGTCTTGTGATATGTGAATTTTACATATATCCCTTGAAATGAAAGTACATTCTCACAAATCCTTGCTTTATATAGGAAAATGTCAACTACAGTTTTAAATAACATTCCGAGAGACAAAAGGAAACCCAAATTATCTGCTCTTTAGAGGATGAAAGGCTAACACACACATACAGACACATACACACTCCTCTTGCCTCCTTAGATTTCGATTTTCATAATTTACTTAAGTTGGATTACCCTAAGAAAAAATTTCAAAGCATTTATCATTTAACACTTTAATGGAGTTACTAACACAAATTATATTGAAGTAGGTCATGCCAAAATCCACCCTAAAACTGTAACAAGAGATCCTACATAACTCAGCAACCAAGTCAAACACAACAGCCACAGAAAACCACAATTACCTGTATATGTGGCCTACTATACTGAGGACCAGAGATCTGCACTGCGACCCAGACTTCTAGTTACTATCTTATTAATGTCTCGGTTAATCACCTCTAAAATAAGTAGATGCTTTAGTTAGTGTAATTATATTAACAAAGTAAAAACTTGCTTTTCTCTCAATTCATGATATAGCTTCCTACAAAATAAATTAAAGCTAGAGAAATACAAATTTAACTTGAAGACATTAAACAAAGGGAGTTTGTCTTATATAAACGAAAGATAGAAATAATTTTCCAGGTTGCAAATTCTTGTTGTTCATGGAACATATTTGTCTAATCTTTTGGAAAGTACTTCTTAACTAATTCACAAAGAAGACACTGTGAAGTATTAATTAACATTAATGATGAAATAGTTTTTAAAATCTGAAGAGGACTGCTTATCAGGCTTTTCTCACTGACCTGTACATACATGCCCTAAGTTAATTTGTGGAGAAAAAAAGTCCTATAAGCCTATATTATTTTCCAGCAAGGGAAGAAGCATTATAAGTAGGGAACTTGCTAAAGAAATAAATATATACAAATCCTTTTTATTAAACAAATTTATTCATGAACTAAGCATAAGATATCAGAAGGTCTTTCTCTTACGTTCTGCCTTCATACCAAAATTCTTAGTTTACGATTCTTAAAACTGGGAACTGGACAGATGCTTATTGTTATCTCAAGAAGTCACTTACCCCTATTTCTGATTTGTGCTTTATGTGGAAGGTTTAACATATTTTGGCTATTACACATTACACTGGGCTGAAACTGTAACCAAGAGGATAACTTGTCCTTCAGTTCACTAACATCAAGTCACTCAAATATGTCCAATATGTTCAACTACTTGTGATTCAGGGGATGTGGTAGGGGGAGGGCTGGAGGGATTCTCAGGGTTAATATGCTATACTATTTCTAAAAATTATTTCCATTGTTGAACAAAGTTTCAAGCTTAGCCCTGGCCCAAAACTTGCTTTTAAAGAGTTTGCATATTTTATCTGTGATGAAATATATTATCCTCACTTCTAGTCAGAGACACTATATCCTCCTTATTTTAACAGACTTCTATGGATGTGTGGGCTCTATAAGAAAAAAGTGTAGTACATTTGTTTTTGTTTTTTAAAAGGATTTTAATTTATTCTCCTACTGAGATAGTAAGGTCTGTTATGCAAAAGTCAAAATGCAGGTTACAATGCCTATATAGACTATTCAGGAAAGCTCTTTATAGTTCTGTCAGTGTTTTTCTTTCTTTTTTTTTTTTTAATATTTTTTATTTATTTCTAGGAGAGAGAGAGAGAGCGTGAGCAGAGGAGGGTCAGAGAGAGAGGGAGTCACAGACTGAAACAGGCTCCAGGCTCTGAGCTGGCAGTCAGCACAGAGCCCGATGCGGGGCTCGAACCCACGAACCGTGAGATCATGACCTAAGCGAAAGTCGGACGCTTAACCGACTAAGCCACCCAGGCGCCCCCTGTCAGTGTTTTTCTAAATAAGATTCCTTTTCATTATGTCCCCATTGTAACAGGTTTGACTCAATTCTCCAGAATGAATGAAAACTACTTAAATTCCTATTTTCCCTTCAAATTCATAACTTGCCTTTAATTGTGGCACCTGATAAATCCTCTTACTGACTGAAAATACATCTACACCCAATAAGCAATTTTAAGCAGTGGGAAGAAGAAAGCACAACTGGATACTTGTGTGCATTAAAATTATACTAATGAAAAATAATTATCATAGTGATCAAGAATATCTATATAGATATACTCTTTATGTATTTCCCAATCTTAATCTTTTCAATAACTCTATCATTTAAGCAAGGAAAGAATTATTATTTCCATTTTCAGGTGAGATCCAGAAGACACACAGAAAGGTAAGTGACTGTCCCAAAGTCTCAGAGATTAAGTGGTAGAGCTAAGACTAGAACTAGTCAGACATGCTTCTCAGTATGCTTCACTGTTACGAAATTATAAGCACAGCTAGCAATGTTTCCTTTTTGTTCTTCTTCTTCTTTTTTTTTTTTTTTTTTTTTTTAAAAAATTTTTTTTTTTAANTCAAGTTGGTTTCCATATAACACCCGGTGCTCATCCCCACAAGTGCCCTCCTCCATGCCCATCTCCCCCTTCCCCACCACACCCATGAGTCCTCAGTTTGTTCTCAGCATTCAAGAGTCTCTCATGGTTTGCCTCTCTCCTTTTCCCCCACCATTTCTCCCCTTCTTCTCCCCCAAGGTCCTCCGTTAAGTTCCTCCTAATCCTCCTATACGTGCAAACATACGGTATCTGTCCTTTTCTGCCTGACTTATTTCACTCAGGATAACACCCTCAAGGTCCATCCATGTTGCTACACATGGCCAGATTTCATTCTTTCTCATTGCCATGTAGTATTCCATCATATAGATAAACCCCATCTTCTTGATCCATTCGTCTGTTGATGGACAGCTAGCAATGTTTCATAAAGACTTAGTCAATTTCCTTAATTGAATATTTCAGTGAAAGTTTTTAGCAATATCTGCACCAACTACATTTCATAGTAAGTACAAATATTTGTATACACATACACTTGTATATAACAGATGAACTTCAGAAAAAAACCACTGATGTTTACAAAGATTGTAATATAAGCCACTTTGTAAATGATATGTAAAATCTCATTCAAATAATAAGAATTATTTAGTATAAGAGCATTGAGACCCATTATATTAAAAATCTGGATTTTGCCCCTTAAGTCTACGTGTATATATGCGTATGTATGTGTGTGAGAGAGAGTGACTTTAGAAAATATTTTGATTTCTTTGTTTGGATTAAGATACATAATTCCTGGGGTGTTTGGGTGGCTCAATAGATTAAGCATCTAACTTTTGATTTTGGCTCAAGTCATGATCTCATGGTTAGTGAATTCAAGACCTGCATCAGATTCCATGCAGAACCTGCTTGGGATTCTCTCTCTCTCTGCCTCTAAGATGTGGCTTATATACACAATGTAATACTACTTGGCAATGGGAAAGAATGAAATCCTGCCATTTGCTGCAATGTGGATGGAACTGGAGGGTATTATGTTAAGTGAAATAAGTCATTCACAGAAAGACAGATATCATACATCTTCATTCATATGTGAAACTTGAGGCATTATGGGATCTCTGTAAAGGGCTTTGAGGAGACTTAACTTACTAAAACAGATAATTCACATCATTTTTCCTTTTGTTCATGCCCACATAATCAGCACTGATTTACAATTTTTCTTTAAGAAAAAGTTCATTTATTTATTTTGGGAGAAGGAGAGAGAGAGAGAGAGGCTGCAAGCAGGGGAGTGGCAGAGAGAGAAGGGAGAGAGTACCAAGCAAGCTCTCCCCTGTCAGTGCCGGGCCCAAAGTGGGGCTTGATTTCACGACCTGTGAGATCATGACCTGAAACCAAGAGTCAGATGCTCTATTGACTGAGCCACCCAAATGCCCCAACTTCCTTATGAACCATGAGATCATGACCTGAGCCAAAACTAAGAGCTGGACACTTAACTGACTAAGCCATCTAAACGCCTCAACTTTCATTTTTTTACCATATCCTTTCCAAAGAGTTCAGTGTTGTTTTCACTTTATTACTATTTTCTCCTGACATCTGTCTACTACTATCTCATTCTATCCATTCTTCCCTATCATTATCTCTCTTACATTCTAAGTAATTTCAACATTACAGAGCAATTCAATAAAAGGTGTAAGTATAGCTATAGCTCAATCAAGCCCAGTAAAATTCAGAAGCCAAAGTCCACCAGAAACTAAATTGAAAGTAATGATAAAAATATGTATTTGAGCAATGTTTTAAAGATTTTTCTTATATATATAAATTTTATTAAAGATTAGAGTACTAGTCTTTAGGAAACATTGCAATTACTTACTGTACCTATTGTTTAAATTATCTAATCCATTATATTATAGTAGGAACCTGAGCATAACTTCCTAAAAATACTACCATTAACTTTCAGTTTAGTAATGTGTGACTCAACATGTAGGTTAATCAGGGTTCCTTGATTTTAATACCCCTAATTTGAGCTCTGGAGAAAGGAAGAAAGACATGGCAAAATATTACATCAAGAAAGGCTGTAAAAGGGCTTTTGAAACAGATGAAATAACATAGATAAAACAATCTGTTAAAAATCTTGTTGGCCTGGCTTTGGTACCTTCTATTGAAGTATGGATAAAACCAAGTAGAATGGGTACCAATACTGTCTACAAAGATAAAAATAATAACCTAAGGATCAAAATAAATGGGTAATATGACTTCCTAAAATGAAACTCTTCTCGTTTTTCAAAATCACCATTTTGCCACAAACACACACACACATAATATCATTAAGTTGAGTAAGCATAAAATATAAATTTTTTTGTTGTTTGTCAGTATGATACTTAATTTATTCTATGGGGCTTCCCATTCCCATGCATGAAATTTAGGACAGATTTCATGTTTCTGTTCATTTACAAGTACCCAAAATACTCAACAATTGATACATCTTATCTAGTAATAAAAACTTTAAATTTCAAAGTTGTGGTTACTTTTGTTATCCAATTTAGTCCTGCTATAAGCTGGTCACTTGCAGGAGGAAAGAGAATATCCTCTTACTTGCAGATCCTTTGATTTAGGTGGAGCTCTCATTTTGCTTACTGCTCTTGAAAAGATGCTAGTTCGCCTCACCATTCAGATCACTGGGCTCCTCTAGGAAGTCTATGAGTCTAACACAACCTTACATCATATCTCTTGTGCATATGGCCTACCTTTGATCCATGACATAAACTTAAGCAAAATATGCTCCAAAAAACTCTGAGAATGTAGGTCACCTTCACACACCACCTCTTCGTCACAATGCTTTCAAAGCAGCTGGCCAATCGCCTCAAGCTCTAGATTTTTCAGTCATGGGTCAGACAGCAGTTCTTAAGAGGCAGGGGTCAGTTATTAAGCTTTCCAAGTCATCTCCTTCAAGCCTTTCTCTCTCTCTTAATGAAGGGAGATGCATCCTTACTTCTTCCATTGGATATGTGTCGGGACACTCAGCCTATCAACTCTCTCCAAAATCTTCCTTTCCTCAATTTCCAGGTTATTGATTCATTTATATCCTTACGTGATTAAGTACCTTAAGAATCACATAATTGTTTTTCTCTTTTCTCTTCATGTATCAACTAGAAGGTGTTTTCATTTATTACTTTGAAATTTTTCTCTGAGGGCTCCAGCTAAGACAAACAGGGAGAGCCCCATTTTAAGAACCTGTTACACACAGTAACAAGAATGTGTAAGTTTAGGAGTTGAGGAGAAAGAATTATTTTTCATCAAATAAAGAACAGAAATTCCACCAGATGGTTTGAAAATGTTTATGGGTGATGTAAGATTATCCAAGGAACAGTATTTACTTACCACCACGTTTTAATTTGCCATGTATGCTCATCTTCATAAGAATTAAATAAAAATGTAGAGTTACTGGTGATTTTCAGGCACCAAGGATAAATTATGGCTCAAATTGTCAGAAAACAGACACGCTACTCTGTTTGCAAAACTAACCTTATTTCCACAGAATGTTCCATCTAAGACATAAACAAGAGCCCAAGGAGAGAAAAGTGTCTTCTCTCTTGGCTATGTTGGTTTAGGAAACTTGTAAGATCTTAAGAAATAATTAACATTAAAGAGGTCAAATAGAGATTTTATAGCAAAGAAGATATTAGCTCTAAGAAAGCCCCAAAAGAATTGACTCTATATAGAATGAAAAATTAGAATCTGAGTTTACGTCAACAGGTTTATAATGGGAAACAATTTCAAATAAACTTTCTTGAGCTTAAAATTTTTAAGAATTTTAGTAGTACTTGATGAGAATGAAGCTTTTGACTACTGTGGCATTTGGGTTTAAAATTCTTTCTGGAACATCAGAAATCTTACTATTTCAACATGACCCTTTTCCATTTTTCTGAACATCTGAGGTACACTAGCCAGACCTTGATGGAATTGTTTCCCTACAATTTGCCATTTTAGTAAGTCTTTGTTTGGCCTTTTCAAATTTTACTTGGTCTTTTACCATTATCTGTTTCTAAGTTGGCTTGAATTAGTCTGAATTTTAAGTATTTGTGCAAATCTAGCCAGGATAAAAGAACAATCTCTAGGAAAAATATTAAAAGCAATAATTAAAACTTCATTTTAGTAAATACCACCAAAACCCAGACAGAATATAATTTCAAGTGCAATCCATCCAGAAACTAGTTTTTGGCTAGTGATAGTTCTTTAGACCAGCACCTGTTTTGGCTACTGATTGTTCTTTAGACCTGGAGAAAGAATTGTGAAAAATACAACAGGGTGCACAGTAGGCATATTAAAACTAAGAGTCAACATCAACTTAAAATCTTAGCCAAAGTCAAATCTTTACTCATAATTTGAATACAGCTTTTCATATTGAATTTCATGAAGGCATTTATTTATTTATTTATTTAGCCAATCTCACATTCTAATATTACTTTACTTCTACATTCACTAGGTCTTTCACAAAGAGAATGACAGGCAAATATAAGCCATACATTTGTCATAAATTTGATCCAATCAAATGATTAATAGGTATGTTCTTATTGCTATTTTTCTGTCTCTTTTGGAAATGCATTGGAAACTTTGATTTTCTTAATTTTAAATCAGCCAATTTCCTAGAAAGAATTGAGGTTTCAGGGCCCAATGGTAAGCTGAAGGAATCTAATGCTGCTTTTTTTCCTCCTTTTTCCTCCCTTGTACAGGTATGTGTGTATATGTTTGTGTATGTGCATGAGTATAGAGAAAACATTATTTTTGCAGCTTTGCCTGAATGCTTGTCATTCTATTTGCTGTAATTCAATTTGCCCCCTTACAAAAAGATAGATGTTTCATTTGGAATCCCTGTCTCTTTAGAATCTTCATACAGGCAAGCTTAGCTAATAAATTTTGATTAATGTGGCCAACTACCAACTCCCACCTCAAGCCTCCTTTACTTGGAATACTATCATCAGGTTTACAGAGAGCAGGAAATAACAATAAGGTTGAGAGGGATGGAGAAAGGGGTAAGACAGCAATAAAAAGTAATTATATAAAAATGCTAAAGATATAACATCTGTTTTTTGCTTAGCCCACTGATCTTGGCATTTGCAGATATATGCTATTGTCTATGTTTAAACAGATACAGAAATGGGAAAACGAAAAACGTTTATGTGAGATTATTAAATAGTGTAGGAAAAATAAGAGTCGTTATTACACTGGTGAGGAAAGAGAAACTCAGTGAAATTTCTTTCCACAGATTTGCCTTTGTGATCTGCAAGGTGCTGTTCCCCTGCTTACATTCCGTTACCCTAGCAACGCACTTCTGTAAAATAAAGATTATTAAAGCGCATATGATTATTTTGCTGCTGAGTGAATAAGACAAGCCGCTTCTGAAATGCCTTATCAGAGAAATTCAATTTTAGGCCAAATTGTGTTTTTGCCTCCTTCTAGCTTTCTTCTCCCTCCCCCCACTTCAAATAAAACCATCATCTCCACAGTTACTACATGATATTTTGTTACTCATTCACACTTTTAGGATTTTAAACTAGCTTTATTTTAACTTCATGAAAGCATTTCCCCAGTTTTTTTAATAACTCTTATTTTCCAGCCATCTACCATCTGTTTGCAAATCAAAATTAGAAGGCAATGTGTCCTTGCCTTGATTTTATTATACAGTAGTAACAGAAAGATTGGGTTCTCTACCAAATATAAATGCATACATTATATACTGAATAAGCAATATTTGGCCATGGAATGATGCAAAAAGCTAAGATAAGCCATACAGTCCATTTTAAAGGCTGCATATCCAACTGTAGCAGTTGTCCTTGCCCTTAAATTTAGTGACTGGTGCTTTCCCATTAGACACTGCACAAAGGTAATGTTATAGAGATGGGTAGTTTCACAGCGACTTTGATGGCCAGTCATACCTTTGTTGCCCAATACATTTGCTATTCAGTTACTGAAGACTGTAAGGACTACTGAGATCTCTGAAATTATTTAATAACAAACTTCATAAGGTTTCCTAGAACTACAGCTCTATCATGGTCACTGTCAGTTAAAAAAAAGCACATTAATAATAGTAAATTCTTATTATATTCATGCTGTGTATGAAAAAGCTGCATTTGAAATCTTTTAATAGAAGAGTTAAATTAGCTTTGAAGTAGAGTGGAAGGAATGAAGTCTCATCAGAAAAAAAGCAAGGTTCCTGGGAGGCTACTGAGAAGACTCCTTTCATGTTTCTTAAAACTGATGAAAGGTATGGGTAGACAAGAATAGCTCTGGATAAACCTTCATCCTACATGATTCTAATGGTAGATGGTCATGATAGAAGACATTGAACCTAATGAAATTTTTCTTATAAGACATTTTCCCACTGCTATGAAACACTGACATGTAACCGGATGTAGTTGTACCAGAGCATGGCAAAAACAATAGCATACAGTGCTGATATTCTAATAACATGCAATCATTAACGTTTTCTTCTGCTGACATTCATTTTCAGGCCCAATCAAACACCATATCCTTTACATTGATTAAGGAGGCCGGTCCACTGGCTTTTTATTTAACTAGCGACAAATCTCTTTCATCGGCAAGAAAAGATATCAATATTTAACAACTTTTAGAAACTCTGAGCAGAAGTGGAAGGTTGTATGGATTTGTTTGATGACTCGAACTAAATTTAGCAGTATATATCTAATCGTCGGTATGCTTAAACACCACCATGCAACTTATGGCTGTAATTCACTCCCATAACTGCCCAGAAGGTGTCACCACAGCCTCATTGGCTTAAAGGAGTTGGGGACATGTGGGGGAGTAGAAAGCAAAGGGAGAAAAACAGACACAAAGAAAAAAAAAAAAAACAACTTCATGCAGACAAAGGAAAATAAGACAACTACCAGGAAGTAATATTCTCAAATGAAGAAACACAAACATTCACCCCCTGCTAAAAATACAAATCACTACAGGTGAAAGCAAATTTCCACGTGTCAGTAAGAACAGAAAGTGGGAGATTCAAGGAAGGTGCTACTACCTCAAGTAAAAAGCAGGTAGTGAATAGGAAATATCCATGCACTGAACCTGGCCCAACCTTCTCACCTGAACTGGTTTACCTAATTATCACATACAGCTGCACTGGACCTCATGAAAGGAAAGATAAAAGAACAGGCGGAAAAGCTCTAATGCTGTGTGCTTCAAGAACACATCATAGAGTGATGGTTAAGATACATGATGGGTATGTCTCCAAACCAACTAGAATACAACTTTAAAAAATATCTGTTTTATATAAGGTTTTACTTGGAGAAATAAAAATTATCTCAGTGCTAATAAATAAAGGGAACTAGCATGTTGCCAAAAAAAAAAAAACCCACAAAAAACAAAACACAAAGAAAACAAACAAAAAGCAGGGAAAAGATGCCAGGAAGTATCAAAGAATATAAAACATAAAGTCTTTTATTGAGAAGCTGCACAAATTAACTCCAAATTACTGCCACAGTCAGACAAGAGGAGGCTTCAAGGCACAAAACTTGTTGCTGCACTCCATCTTGCTTTATTGTGGTGTCTTCACTCATGTACTAGTAGCTAAAAGCCATCCCCATTAGAGTACTACATCTTTTAATTTCTGCTCTTCCCCCCCATAGTTTAATTAAAAGACAATGAACCTTTTAGAGTAGTCAAATGGAAAATATAAAATTGCACCATTCTATCAAAGCTTAAGATATTCCTGTTCTCAGAGCATGAGAAGAATTCAAAATAACACACTTGGTATTTTATTACACTCCAGGCCTTCTGTGTCATTCTCATTAGAACGCTCTTGGTTGGAAAACCTATTTGGAACCTGAAACACAGTTCAAACCCAGACGGATAAACAGAGGAAACAATTTTAACAACAATGATTAAGTTGGATCAATTCGATCTGTTCTGTAGATCATTGCACTTGATTTTTTAATTTCTAAAATAATATTGTTGTAACTCTGTATATCTCCTATATTTAATTGACACAGACTTAAAAATTAGTAGCTTTTCTTATTTAAGTATAATTTGCTCAAAATGTTGTCAGTTTTAAGGTATCCTGGCTAAAATAAGATAAATATAGTAAAATACCAATGGATGATAAGTAGGCCTGAACGCTTAGCTTTCCTCTAGGTCTGCAGCCCAAATCTATTAATTTTGGCAAAGGGCACCAAGACAAACCCATGCTGTTTGAAATGTTCCATGGGAGTCTTTAAAAATGAAGGTATCGTCTACTCTTTATGGACATTAAAATGCTTCATCCCAAGGACCCCTTTATAGCAAATTACAGGCTCTTCTGTTTTATCTGCTTTGACAGGATGAAGGGCTGAGCTGGCCCTAGAGGGATGGGATACGGAGTCTGAGTACTTCAAACTTGAGATTTCCAATAAACCATCTCCCACAATTAGAAGAAAGGCATGGAGGAGATTCATTTCAGCAGATAGAGGTTTCCCCTGCTATTGCAAAGTAGAACACTCCTATGGAAACTTTTATAAGCCAAAATGGCATAAAGTGAAGAAACAATTACCATTAATTTATGTGGAAAAATTTTTGAGCATTTCCAGAGCCAAAAAAAATACATCTCTTAGGCTTTTCTGATACTTAGGACACATCTTGCTAACAGATGCACAAAATAAATCGAGATAAAGCACACATGCTTACACAGATGCAGTTCAAAGCTATGGTAGCTTAATGCTGAGATGCTGAATGTAATTCCCAGGGAAGGAGCTTGGTGGTGGCACTCTTGCTACTTAGGGGTGTGTGCTGGTTGCAAAACAACTGCTGAACGCCATTTTTGTTTTATTCCTTTTTCATAAAAGCAAACATCCTCTTCAGATTTCTTTCAGATAGCAAAAAAAGGCACTAACCTAAGTCTTTCATAAAAGCGAAGTGGCATAACACAAACTTTAGAAAGGTAATTTCAATCTATTAAGAATTACTTCATCACTAAAAATCTATCTAAAATCATGTTCCTCCAATGCTCTACTCCAAACTAGAACTAAAACTCATTAAGCCTAGCACAGCAGTGGCATACACATGTGTCCTTCTCAGTCACTTGATTCTGACACCTGCTATCTTAATTCTTGATTTCTCACAAATCAAAATCTTTACAACCACTACTCTTACCCAGTTATTATTATTCTTTATCCTTAAGTTCAATTATCCAGTATAGAGTGAAAACTTCTCTATCTTCTTTCTCTCTTACTGGAAATACCTGCATATTTGAGTAAGTTAATACATGCTGGCAGAATATGCAATTTAGCTTTAATTCTTCATCTATAGATTCATACTATAGGCCTCTTGCTAAAAACTTCCAAAGCCATCATTGGATTCATTACTGCCAACTCTACCTACTTCTGTCCTTCTGTAATTAGGTTTGCCTCATATTTCTTTGTACTTCCATTAGAACATAAAATTATAAGGTGCCTGGGTGGCTCAGTTGGTTAAGCATCAGACTCTTGGAATCCACTCAGGTCCCAATCTCATGGTTCGTGAAATCAAGCTCCATGTCAGGCTCTCGGGATTCTCTCTCTCCCTCTCAATCTCTCCCTCCCCCACTATCTTGCTCTCTCTCAAAATAAGTAAATAAACTTTAAAAAAATTGGGGCGCCTAGATGGCTCAGTCAGTTAAGTGTCCAACTCTTGATTTCAGCTCAGGTCATGATTTCAGGATCCTGAGATCAAGCTCTGCATTGGGCTCTGCACTGAGAGCATGGAGCCTGCTTGGGATTCTCTTTCTCCTCTCTCTGCCCCTCAACCTCTCTCTTGACATAAATAAACATCAAAAAAAGAATTAACGCTATACCAAAAAATAAAGCTACTAAGACACATGATCATAAATACCCCTCCATGTTAGTGATCTTAAAATAGAGAAGTAATGAAAATGTTGAAAGCGCTGCTATAAACATTGGGGTACATGTGTCCCTATGAATCAGCACTCCTGTATCCTTTGGATAAATTCCTAGTAGTGCTATTGCTGGGTCATAGGGTTGTTCTATTTTTAATGTTTTGAGGAACCTCCACACTGTTTTCCAGAGCAGCTGCACCAGTTGACATTCCCACCAACAGTGCAAGAGGACTCCCATTTCTCCACATCCTCACCAGCACCTGTTGTTTCCTGAACTTTTAATTATGGAAAGAGTCTAAATGTCCATCAACTGATGAATGGATTAAAAAGACGTGGCTTATATATATAATGGAATACTACTTGGCAATGAAAAAGAATGAAATCATGCCATTTGCAGCAACGTGGATGGAACTGGAGGGTATCTTGTTAAAAGAAATAAGTCAGTCACAGAAAAGACAGACAGATATCATATGTCTTCACTCATATGTGGAACTTAAGAAACGTAACAGAAGATCATGGGGGAAGGAAAGGGGAAAAATAGTTCCAAACAGAGAAAGACTCTTAAATACAGAGAACAAACAGGGTTGATGGCCGGTGGGGAAGAGGGGAAAATGGGTGATGGGCATTGTGGAGGGCACTTGTTGGGATAAGCAGTGGGTATTTTATATAAGCGATGAATCATGGGACTCTATCCCCAAAACCAAGAGCACACTGTATACACTGTATGTTAGCCAACTTGACAACAAATTATATTAAAAAAAACTTTAAAACCCTATTTTAACAAAAAAAGAAGTAATAAAAATGGAAAGACAGAAGAGAAAGTCTCTCACAATCACCTCTGACAGTTTAAATAATAACAAAAAGAGTAACATATCAGGGAAGATCCCACCAGTGTAGGGAATGTCACTCAAATATATTCTGAAATTCTATATTACAGCAAATAGATAAAGCTGTGGCCAAATGCTGAAAACATCGGGTCTATTTTCTTCTCAGAGAAAGTTTCTTAATTCTCTGTACCAAAACATCATTCAAATTGTTCTAATGGGTCAAGAGGGAGAAGAGAATGCAAACACCTCAACAATTAAAATATAAACACATAAAAAAGTGATTTAAAGTATAAGGAAATTAGACAAACCTAGACATGAATATCAGTTCTACTGACTACTTACAAGTTCTTTAACAGTCTAAAATTCAACTTATTATTCTATAATAATTACATTGTCAACTTTGTAGGATTGTTGTGACTGAATGTTATAGGTAAAATACTCAGCAGAGTGATTGCAATAGAACAAATAACTATTCAAGTGATACTTATGACTGAAAAGATTTTCCTATAGGGGGGAACTTATCTGATAATGTAAATATAATACTTATTTTAAATTACTTATTTTATAATAATAAGATAACATTCCATATGAGAGAGACAATATATGTTTAAACCTTTTGACAATTTAAAATTAACCTAAAGAATAACCATTATTGCAGGGATCCCAGGTGGCTCAATTGGGTAAGTGTGTGACTTGATTTTGGCTCAGGTCATGGTCTCACAGTTCGAGTTTGAGCCCCGTGTTGGGCTCTGACTTGAAAGTGCAGAGCCTGTTTGGGATTCTCTCTCTCTCTCTCTCTCTCTCTCTCTCTCTCTCTCTCTCTCTCTCCCTCTCTCTCTGCTCCTCCCTGCCTCTCTTAAAATAAATAAACTTAAAAAACCAATAAATATTATTAGGATTTCAGTAATGAAGATGTAGTGACTTCATAATTTGATGTGAAATATGACATACATTCTCTGTTGAAAATAGAAAACATGGTACAAAAATATAAATATGGATAACTAAAAGCAAAAGATATAAAAAATCTTATAAGCTATGGACCAGAATGGAAAAAGAAAGGCAAAACTTTTGTAGTGCTGAGACCACTGGCTTGTTGGACTCTGCAGACAAACAGTGGTAGCAAGGAGTTAGGTTCCTGTAGGGTACACAGGTTTCACAGAAACAAGGAATACACAGGTTTATGGTTTAACATTGGTGGATGTTGTGGGGTTCCCCCTCCCATGAAAGGTGGTTCAGTGTCTCAATCTGTCTAACTCATAATATCACTCTGGGCTGAACACCAAATTGTCATTATAAGATCTATGTCTAGGGAGCCAGATGTAGGTAACTGAAAAGTCATCATAGGGAGGAATGAACAGAGTCAAATAAACAGAACAAAACACTCATAAAACCATAAAGCCTGCAAACCAAAATTCACAGAAATCTAATTTTAACAAAGGTAGCCAATAAATCAAGTCTGAAAACAAATTCACTCAAGATAAAATTAGTTCCACTGATACAGTCAGAAAGACTTCAAAGTATTTAAACATTCAGAATGTTTGAAGGTATAAATAATTTCCAGAAAAAATAAATTATAAAATGAAAGACAAAGGAATAAAATAAAAACAGGTAGACATGGAAAAAAAATTAGAAGTGAAAATACAGTCTCTGAAGTTAAAAATTCAATAGCATGTATAGATTCTAGACTGGATCTTGTATAGAAAAAGCTATTAGATCTTTTAAGTGAGTTTATCAAGATCACAGGATATGAGACCAATATATAAAAAGTATAAAAACCAGTTTTAGCTACCAATATAAGGAGAAGAGTTTGAAAAAAATATTAAGTAAAAATCCATTTACACTAGAATCAACAGGAATAAAATATTTAAGAATAATGTTACAAAAGAAAGCAGACTACAACTTATAAAACATTGTTGAGAAAGTTTTTAAAGAGATAATAAGTGGAAATAATCCAGTGGCTATGGACCGCAAGACTTAATGTTGCTAAAATGGCAGTACTACCCAAATTGAACCCAAAGTTCATCACAATGCCTAGCAAAATCCCAGGTGCTGGTTTGTAGCATCTGACAAGCTGATCCTAAAATTCACATAGGAATGCAAGAATAACTGAATAACTAGAACAATCTTGAGGAAGAAATATAAAGCTCTACAACTCACACTTTCTGATTGTGAAATTTCTTACAAAGCCACAATAATTAAGACCATGTAGTGTCGGCATAATGGCAGACATATAGATCAATAAAAGAGAATTAAGATCCCAGAAACAAACCTGTATGTTTATAATCAGTTGATTTTCAACAAGCATGCCAAAATAAATCAATGGGAAAAGAACGCAACAAATTTTGCTGTGACAGAGATCCACATGCAAAAGAATGAAGAAAGCCCCTAATTCACACTATTTATAAAAATTAAGTTAAAATAGATCAAAGACTTAAATATAGGAGCTAAAACTATAAAATTCTTAGAAGTAAACTTAAGAGTAAATATCCATGACATTGTTTTTAGCAGTAACTTTGTAAAGATAATCTAATAAAAGCACAAGCAATAAAAGTTTGATAAATTTGACTTCATCAAATATAAAAACTTCTGTACTTCAAAGGTTCACCATCAAGAAAGTGAAGACAAGCTATAGAAAGGAAGAAAGCATTTGCAAATCACCTATCTGATAGTGAATATATATTCAAATGTGTAAAAAAACACATAAAACTCAATAATGAAGACACTAAAAAAACCAATTTAAAAATAGGTAAAAGATTTAAATAAAAATTCCTCCTAAGAACATATAGAAATGCTAACATGCATGTGAAAAGATGCTCATTAATCATTAAGAAAATGCAAACCCAAACCACAACGAGATGCTATTTCATACCTATTAGGATAATTATAATAAAAAGACAAAAAATGAGTATTAGTAAATACGGAGAACAAATGGAACCCTTGTGCACTGCTAGTGAGATTCTACAATAGTGCAGTCTACTTTGGCAGTTGTTCAAAATGTTAAACATAAGAGATTTCAATATGATCCATCCCAACAACTCCATTCTCAGGAATACAAACAAGAGAAATGAAAATATATATTTACAGAAAAACTTGTAAATAAATGTTCATAAACACATTACTCAGAACAGCCACTGAAAGTATGCTTTAAACAGGTGAACTTTCTAGTATGTAATTATATCTTAATAAAATGTTTGCAAAATGGCTGCAGACAGGGCTGACATATAAATTGGTACAACCATTTTCTAAAGTGTTTTTTTGTTTTTGTTTGTTTTGAGAGAGAGAGAGTGGGTGAGCATGAGAGAGGGAGAGAGAGATGGACAGGAGAGAGAGAATCTTAAGCAGGCTGCATGCATGCTCAGTGCGGAGTCTGATCTAACAACTATAAGATCATGACCTGGGCCGAAACCACCAGTTGAACGCTTAACCAACTGAGCCAACCAGCCACCCTAGTGCCGCCATTTTCAGGAATAATTTGGAAACATCTAATAAGGTTAAATATACACATATACCCAGCAATTCTACTCAAGTATATACAAAAATCTTATATGTGAGCACAAGGAGGTGGGCCCAAGAATGTTCATTGTAGCACTGCTTTTTAATAGCTAAAAATGTTCATGAGGAGATGAATGGATAAATTGGAGCACATTCTTACAAAATATAATACTATATAAAAGGCATCAATGTAATTAAATATCAAAAATAGGATATTGAGGGAAAAGCAAACTGCAGAATAACAAACAGTGTGATACCATTTATAGGTCAAAAACATGATACATGATATCACATGCCAGTTTGGGATACAAAATTATATAATAATAATAATGTTAAAATTCTTAGTAATAAAAACTAATTTCAAGGTATGAATTACTTATGAGAAGGAAGATAATGGGGTTTAGGATACATAAATTATATTTATAATGTGTTGTTATTTAATAATTCTGTAACAGTCATATAAAATTATAAGAACTTATTAACCTACAAAATAGGCATATGGGTAATGCTTATATTAGGCTCTTTTTCAGTAGGTTTAAAATACATTTTAACACACAAAAATGGCATGATCCCATAAATTTTAAGTTTCCCTAAGCAGTAAATCTCCTCAAAAGGAGTTTTCTATTTTTCAATCACTATATTGAGGGCAAATATTACTTACTTGAGCCAGCAGTAAAGTATCACTAAAAGTCAAAGGACTCATTTAGTCAAAATGTTAAATTTTTAAAAAAGGTGAAATTACTATGCATGAATTCAAACACTTTGAAAATCAGATGCTCTCTGGCCTTCCCATTAAGTGTCATGTGACAAGGTCACTGTTTCAAAAAATTTAATAATTATTCAAGAATGAGAGAGAACATTCAGTGGGGTATTCTCCCTACTGTTTCCTCAGTAGAAATCACAAAAATGACAACTGTAATTAAATCTTTTTTAAAAATTACCTATGAGTTTAAGTCTGGATGAAAATTACTTCTAACCTTATGAACTTTCATACTGCACTGCACTAAAATAAATTCTTCCAGTTTTCCTTTATACCAGCAATGCATATGACAGCTAAATAAATAGGAACTCTTCACTTTCGACCTTTCTTAGCTATTCAAAAGAAGTAATTCTGTTTGCTATTATTCTACTTACCAAAGATATAAATGAAGCACGTATAATATTTAACACTAAGTCATCTCTTATCCAAAAGGGCTGAATGCTTTAAGAAAAATATCACTACATATAAAGGGAATCAGACAATATATGGTCTTTTGTGACTGTCATCTTTCACTTAGCATAATGCTTTCACTACTTCATTCATTTTTATGATCAAATAATGTTTCATTATATGGATATATCACAGTTTATTTTTTCATTCATCAGTTCATGGGCCTCTGGTTTTTTCAGTAAAAAAATAAAATATTTTATTGGAGTTGTTAAGTAACATAATTCTCAAATAATTTATCTTATAATTTCAAGGTACTTGATAATTGATACCTATATCATCTATGTAACTGGTATTACTAGCATATTTTATAATTGTTGGAAATGAAGGAGAAAAATCTATTCTGATTTCCACTGGTAAAACCTAAAAGTAATCCAGAATTTCTGAGACTAAATTTACCAAGTCACCCTAAAAATGAAAACAGAGTAATCTCCCAGGTATTTCATCTTTCATAATCTGTTACTTAAGAGATATTTAAGAGGTTCAGAATATGTTCTAGTACATAAATAGGGCCAAACAGCTTCTGCAAAAGAATTATTAAAAGTAGAGAGAAGAGACCTATTATTCATATTGTATGTAAAAGGAAAGTTCACCTGACTCATAGTCCAGAAAAGCACCGGTCATACTGGGCCTTACTACTGGCAGAAGCTGGGTTCCCTTAACACTCAATGCACTATAAACTGTTCTCAATATAATGCCCAATTGCCCAAAATACACCCAGAAATAATGACTGATTCTGCCAGTTCCTAGGAAGGCAGTTTTGACATATTTACTATGTCTACTCAGGCTATTTTCCACTTCTGCCTCTGAGTATATTTTTACTTTTTGACACTATTCAAAATGTTCATAAGAACATGGCATTTTATGTGGACATGTTTTCATTTCTCTTGGATATATTCCTAGGACTAGAATTGCTGGGTATTTGATAATTCTATGTAATATTTTGCGAACCTGATTTCCAAAGTGGCTGTGCTATTTACATTTCCATTAGTATATATGAGGGTTCCATCCTTGAAAACCCTTGTTAGTGTTTTATGTTTTATAGTAGGAACAAAGTGGTATTTCATTGTGGTTTCAATATGGATTTTCCTAATGACTAATAATGTTGAGTATCTTTTCACAGACCATTTGTCTTTCTTCTTTTAAAAACTTCAAATCTTTTGCAGATTTTTTAGATAAAGTGGTTTGGTACTCTTTATTATATTAGAAGAGATTTTTTAAATAATGTATTATACATGTCCCTTATGGGGTATGTGATTTGCAAATAATGTCTCCCATTCTGTGGGCTGTCTTTTCACTTTCTTTACACAAACCTTTAAACCACACAAGTTTTAGTTTTGATGAAGTCCATTTTCATCTATTTTTTTCTTCATCACTGTTGCTTTTGGGGCCTAAGATACTATCACCTAACCCAAGGTCATCAATTTTACTTCTATGGTTTTTGCTAAGTGTTCTAGCTCTTGACCTTTAAGCATACAATCTACTTTGAGTTATTGTTTATGTATGGTTTGAGGTAGGGGTCAAATTTCATTCTTTTTTTTTTTTTAATTTTTAATGTTTTATTTATTTCTGAGAGAGAGACAGTGTGAGCAGGGGAGGGTCAGAGACAGAGGGGGAGACAGAATCTGAAGCAGGCTCCAGGCTCTGAGCTGGCTGTCAGCACAGAGCCCGATGTGGGGCTCAAACCCACAAACTGTGAGATCATGACCTGGGCCGAAGTCTGACGCTCAGCCGACTGAGCCACCCAAGCACCCCTCAAATTTCATTCTTTTCCCAAATTTCTCTTAGCACGATTTGTTGAAAATACTTTTCTCTTTCCCCACTCAATTGTCTTGGTCATGGTCAAAAGTCAATTAATCATAAATGCCAGAGTTTGTTTCTGGGATTTCAATACTATTCATTTATTTGTGTATCCTTGTCCATACCACAGTCTTAATTACCATAGCTCTATAGTGAGTTCTGAAATTGGGCCCATACTGTACGAATGAGTGTACAGAAATGAAAATTATTTTTGCATTTTCATCTTTCATTTTATAACCTTGATAAACTCATTGAATAGATCTAATGGGCTTTTTGCAGATTCTTTATGATTATCTATATACAAGATCATGTATTTGCAAATGAATTTTACAACTTTTCATTTTCCAGTATGGATGCTTTTTTTCCCCCTTTTCCTCAACTTGCTAGAATTTCCAGCACAATGTTAAATATGAATATTTAGAGTGGACAACCTCATGTTGTTCCTTATCTTGGATGGAAAGTATTTAGTCTTTCACCATTAAGTATAATGTTAGCTGTAGGTTTTACATAGATGCTTTTTATTGGATTAAGGGATTTCCTTTCTATTTCTAGCTGGTTAAGTGTTTTTAAGAAAGGATGCTGAATCTTGTCAAAAGCTTATTCTGAACCTATTGAAAGAAACATGTAGAGTTTTTTTCCTTTGTTCTATTATAATTGATATATTGCCTGATTTTCAAGTGTTAAACTAACCTTGCCTTCCTAGGATAAAATCCCATTTGATCATAGCATATGATTTAAAAAAATATATTGCTGGATTTCATTAGGTAGCATTTTATTGAAGATTTTTGCATCTATATTTGAGAGGAATACTGGTCAATAAGTCTTCTCATTTGTCTTTGTTGAGTTTTCGTATAAGGGCAACATTGTTCTGATAGGATAAGTGACCAATACCAGTCACTTCCCAATGAGTTGGGAGTGTACTTCCTCAGGTATTTTTTTTTTTTTAATAAGCATTTGTGAAAGATTGGTGTTAATTATTCTTTAAACATTTGGTAAATTGCACCAATTAAGGGGTACTTGGGTGGCTCAGTTGATTGAGCATCCAACTCTTGGTTTCAGCTCAGGGCATGATCTCTTGGTTTTGTGGGTTCAAGCCACATGTCGGGCTCTGCGTGGGCAGTGAGAACTCTGCTTGGGACTCTCTCTCTCCCTCTGTGTCTGCCCCTCCCCCACTTATGCTGTCTCTCTCAAAATAAATAAATAAACTTAAAAAAATTTCACCTATTAAGCTACCTGCGCCTGGGCTTGTGGGAAGCTTTAAAATTCCTAATGCAATTTCTTTTCCTTTTTTATAGATTTTTAAAATTAATTTATTCTCCAGTTAACATACAGTGTACTCTTGGCTTCAGGAACAGAATCCAGTTCTGTTCAGATTTATCTCCTACATATAACACCCAGTGCTCATTCCAAAAAGTGCCTTCCTTAATGCCTATCACCCATTTAACTCACCCCTAGCCCCGATCTTGCAACCATCAGTTTGTTCTCTGTATTTAAGAGTCTCTCATAGTTTGCCTCCCTCTCTCTTTTGATCTTAGTTTCCTTCCTGTCCCTTATGTTCATCTGTTGAGTTTTTCAAATTCCACATGGGTAAAATAATATGATATCTATCTTTATCTGACTGACATATTCTGCTTACATAATACCCTTTAGTTCTATCCACATTGTTGCAAATGGCAAGATTTCGGGCTTTTTCATTGCTGAAAATAAATTAATATACAATTTTTCATTGTGTATATCCTACATCTTCTTTATCCATTCATCAGTTGATGGACATCTGGGCTCTTTCCATAATTTGCCTATTGTTGATAGTGCTGCTACAAACATTGCGGTGCATGTGCCCTATGAATCAGCATTTTTGTATCCTTTGGATAAATTCCTAGTGGTAACATTTCTGGGTTGTAGGGTAGCTCTATTTTAGTTTTTTGAGGAACCTCTATACTGTTTTCCAGAGTGGCTACAGCACATCCTGGCCAACAACTGTTGTTTCCTGAGTTAATTTTAGCCATTCTGACTGGTGTGAGGTGGTATCTGTGGTTTTGATTTGTATTTCCCTGATGCTGAGCATCTTTTCATGTGTCTGTTTGCCATCTGGATGTCTTCTTTGGAAAAGTGTCTATTCATGTCTTCTTCCCATTTCTTTTCACTGGATTGTTTTTCAGGTATTGAGTTTGATAACTTCTTTATAGATTTGGATACTAACACTTTATCCAATATTTCATTTGCAAATTTCTTCTCCCATTCTGTTGGTGGCTTGTTAGTTTTGTTGATTATTTCCTTTCCTGTGCAGAGGCTTTTTATTTTGATGAGGTCCCAATAATTCACTTTTGCTTTTATTTCCCTTGCCTCTGGAGACATGTCAAGTATGAAGTTGCTGTGGTGGAGGTCCAAGAGATTGCTGCCTGTTTTCTCCTCTAGGATTTTGATGGTTTCCTGTCTCACATTTAGGTCTTTTATCCATTTTGAATTTATTTTTGTGTATGGTGTAAAAAGTAATCCACTTTCAATCTTTTGCATGTCACTGTCCAGTTATCACACCATCAGTTGGTAAAGAGACTTTTCTCCCCACTGGATATTCTTTCCTGTTTTGTCAAAGATTAGTTGGCCATATATTTGTGGGTCCTTTTCTGAGTTCTCTATTCTGTTCCATAGATCTATGCATCTTTTTTGCCAATATCATACTGTCTTGATGATTACAGCTTTGTAATACAGGTTAAAGTTCGGGATTGTGATGCCTCCAGCTTTGGTTTTCTTTTTTCAACATTACTTTGACTATTTGGGGTCTTTTGTGGTTCCATAAAATTTTAGGATTATTTGTTGTAGCTGTGAAGAATGCTGATGCTATTTTGATAGGGATTGCAATGAAGGTGTAGATTGCCTTGGATAGTATCAACATTTTAACAATATTTGTTCTTCCAACTCATGAGTATGGATGTTTTCCTACTTCTTTGTGTCTTCTCCCATTTCTTTCACAAGCATTCTACAGTTTTCAGCATACATATCTTTTACTTCTCTGGTTAGGCTTATTCCTAGGTATTTTATGCTTTTTAGTGCAATTGTAAATGGGATTGGTACCCTGATATTTCTTTCCATTGCCTTATTATTGATGTATAAAAATGCAGCTGATTTCTGTACCTTGAGTTTATATTCTGTGACTTTGCTGAATTCATGTATCAGCTCTAGCAGGTTTTTTTTTTTTTTTTTTTTTGCAACTTTCAGGGTTTCCATGTAAAGTATCATGTAATCTGTGAAGGGTAAAAATTTGACTTCTTTCCCAATTTGGATTCCTTTTGTTTTGCTGTCTGATTGCTGAGGCTAGGACTTCCAACACTGGTGTGAGTGGACCTCCCTGTTGTGTTCCTGACCTTAGGGGGAAAGCTCTCAGTTTTTTCCCACTGATAATGATATTAGCTGTGGGCCTTTCATATACGGCTTTTATGGTGTTATGTTCCTTATATCCCTACTTCCTTGAGGTTTTTTTTTTTTTTTTTTTTTTTTTAAAAAAAAAAAAGGTTTTTTTNCTTTTTCTACTTCTATTGACAGGATCACATGGTTCTTATCCTTTCTTCTATTAATGTGCTGTATCATGATGATTGATCTGAGAATACTAAACCAGCCCTGCAAACCAAGAATGAATCCCACCTGATCATGGTGAATAATTCTTTTAATATACTGTCGAATTTGATTTGCTAGCATCATGTTGAGAATTTTTGCATCCAGTTTCATCACGGATATCGGCCTGTAATTCTCCTTTTTAGTGGGGTCTTTGTCCAGTTTTGGAATCAAGGTAATGCTGACTTCGTAGAATGAGTTAGGAAGCTTTCTTTCCTTTTCAATTTTTTGAAACAGTTTGAGAAGAAGATGTATGAACTCTGTTTTAAGTGTCTTGTAGAATTCCCCTGGGAAGGCATCTGTCCCAGGACTCTTGTATGTTGGGAGGTTTTTTGATAACTGATTCAATTTCTTTGCTGGTTATGGGTCTGTTCAAATTTTCTCTTTCTTCCTCTTTGAGTTTTGGTAGTACATGAGTGTCTAGGAATTTGTCCATGTCTTCCAGATTGTCCAGTTTGTTGACATACAATTTTTCATAATATTCTAATTGTTTGTATTTCTATGGTGTTGATTGTGTTCTCTACTTTTTCATTTGTGATTTTATCTATTTGAATCCTCTCTCTTGGATTTGAGAAGTTTGGCTAGGGGTTTATCAATTTTGTTTATTCTTTCAAAAAAGCAGCTCTTAGCTTAGTTTTATTTATTTAGTTTATTTGCTGCTCCTTTTCTAGCTCCTTTAGGTGTAAGGTTAGGCTGCATATTTGGGACTTTTCTTGCTTCTTGAGATAGGCCTGAATTGTAATGTATTTTCCTATTAGGACTGTCTTTGCTGCATCCTAAAGGGTTTGGATGTCCTGTTTTCATTTTCATTGGCTTCCTAGTATTTTAAAATTTCTTCTTCAATTTTCTGGTTAACCATGAAATTTAGTAGGATGTTCCTTAACTTCCATGATTTTGGGGGCTTTCCAATTTTTTTCTTGTGGTTGATTGCAAATTTCATAGCATTGTGATCTGAAAATATGCATGGTATGTTCTCAATCTTTTTGTACCTGTTGAAGGCTGTTTTGTGACCCAAAATGTGATCTATTTTGGAGAATGTTCCATGTGCACTCGAGAAGAATGTGAGTCTGCTGCTTTAGGATGAAACTTCTGAATATATGTTAAGTTCATCTGGTCCAATGTGTCATTCAGAGCCACTGTTTCCTTATTGATTTTCTGCCTAGATGATCTGTCCATTGTTCT
Organism: Crocuta crocuta; assembly: GCF_008692635.1. Classification (NCBI taxonomy): domain Eukaryota; kingdom Metazoa; phylum Chordata; class Mammalia; order Carnivora; family Hyaenidae; genus Crocuta; species Crocuta crocuta. Next base: position 2,066,900 of record NW_027528867.1, read on the forward strand.
AAGTGGAGTCTTAAAGTCTCCTACAATTATGGTTTTATAATCCACAAGTTTTATATTTGTGATTTGTATACTCGGGTGCTCTCACGTTGAGGGCATAAATATTTGCAGTTGTTACTCTTCTTGATAGACCCCTTAATTATGATATAATGTCCTTCTTCATCTCTTATTACAGTCTTCATTTTAAAATCCGGTTTGTCTGACATAAGTATGGCTACTAGAGCTTCCTTTTGACATCCATTAGCATGATAGATGGTTCTCTGTACCCTCACTTTCAAACTCCAAGTGTTCTCTGGTCTAAAATGAGTCTCTTGTAGGCAGCATATAGAAGGATCTTATTTTTTAATCCATTCTGATACCCTAGGTCTTTTGATTGGGACATTTAGTCCATCTACCTTCATAGTGATTACTGAAAGATATGAATTTAGTGCCATTGTGTTATCTGAAATTTCATGTTTGCTGTGATGTCTCTGGTCTTCTTTTGTAGTCTTTGCTGCCTTCTGTACAAAGAATCCCTCTTAGGATCTCTTGCAGAGCTGGTTTAGAGGTCACGAACTCCTTTAGTTTTTGTTTGTCTGGGAAAGACTTTATCTCTCTTATTCTGAATGATAGCCTTGCTGGATAAAGGATGCTTAGCTGAATATTCTTCCTATGGAGCACATTGAATATTTCCTGCCATTCCCTTCTAGATTGCCCAGTTTCAGTGGACAGGTCTGCTACTAACTTTATGTGTCTAGCCTTGTAGGTTAAGGACCATTTGTCCCTAGCTGCTTTCATAATTGTCTTTTTATTTCGCCAGTTTCACTATGATATGTCATGGTACTGACCTGTTTTTGTCGATTTTAAAGGGAGTTCTCTGTGCCTCTTGGACTGGATGCCTGTTTCCTTCCCCAGATTAGGGAAGTTTTCAGCCATAATTTGCTCAAATACCCTGACCTTTCTCTCACTTGTTTTCTTATGTTATGGACCTCCTATGATAGGATATTGTTTCATTTCATGGAATCACTTAGTTCTCTAATTCTCCACTCATGATCTAGTAATTTCCTTTCCCTCTTCTTTCAGCTTATTTTCCATACTTTTATTTTCTATTTCACCTGTTCTCTCCTCTGCTTCTTCCATCCTCGCTGTCACTGTATCTAGTTTATTTTGCATCTTAGTTACAGCATTTTAAAAATTCATTGTAATTCACTGTGACTAGTTTTTAGGGCTTTGATCTCTGTAGCAAGAGATTCTCCATTGTCTTCTATGCTTTTTTCAAGGCCAGTTATTAGTCTTAGGACTGTTACTCTACATTCTTGTTCAGATATATTGTTTATATCTGCTTTGAGCAATTCTCTGGCTGTCATTCCTTCCCGATTTTTCACTTGGGGAGAATTCCTACATTTTGTCATTTTGGCTAACTTTGTGTTTTGTGTGATTTTAAAGCTTCTTATGTTCCCTGCACCTGCGAGTATTACTATATTACAAGGGGGTCATGCCACTGCCTGGCACTTCAGGAAGTGTTTTTTGTGTATGTTGTATGCACTCTGCTGTAGTGTTTTGGTTGCTCTATCCTACTGGCCAGTTCTCTGCAAAGTTCCTCCTTGCTTGTAGTGGTGGAGTGTTTAGATGTTCAACGCAGTATATATTGAATCTGTTTGTTGAAGTAACCTTGGGAAAAAAATAAAAAGAAAAAGGGGTGGAAGCCTGATCCTATAAAAAGAGAAAAATCAAAAGGGAGAAAAGACGACCAAACAGAATAAAAAAACTCTAAGGCTAAATCCAGAGAAAGAGAAGAGGAAAGAATTATCAGTTGCCTGTTGGTGCCTGGGACCGGTGGCTGTGCTGGTCTGGAGAAGAGTCCCTTTGGTTCCCTCAGTGTGAGCCCCACTCCAGTAGTTGCCAGGCATGGAGGGGCTGGACTTGGTGTTGNGCTATGCCACTCCCTGAAGCCCTACTATGCTGATGATGGAGAGAAAAAAGGCGACACTCCAATCTCTCCTCTCCCCAACCAGATATATCAAACCACCCTGTTCTAGCAGCACTCACAGAATAGGAAGAGTGGTCAGCATGCCCTGCTCCACTGTTATCCATCCCTACTAGGCCCTTGGCTAGGATTCAAAAACCAATGTCTTAAAGGAACCCCCCCCCCCCCCAAGAAAACACTGCAGGGACCCTGTTCTGGAGTAGTGTCACTCCACCCTACTGATCAAAGACCTCTGACTGGCACCTGAAGGGTCTTTTGTCCTGGGGAAGGCAATGAACCCTCTTCCCACAGTACTTGAGGAAGGGGATTGTTCTCTTCTAGTGTGCTCCTGAGATCACTACACCACGCTATGTGCCCTGGGGCCCACTCCCACCTCCCTAGGAGAGTGAACATGGCTCCCAGCTTCACTATGGAGAAAGTTGTGTAATTCTGAAACCTTTGAGTCTGAGCTCCTAAAGCTGTTTGCAAAATAGAAACTGGCACTCTATTTCCTGTTCCTCAGTCTTTGATCCAGAGAGATTTTCTTCTTATGCTAACTAGATACTGACTTTTGGAAGCTCTCGTTCTCTCCTTTTTGTCTACACAAAACAGGTTTTCTCTCCTTGTGCCTATGCCATCTTTATATCCCCCAATTCATGTACATGCACATCAATCCTGCCATGCTGCCTCCCTCCAACTGTGGAGATCCTTCTGCCACTCTACAGATTGATTTCCACAGTATCCAAGAAATCTGACTTCAATACAGCTGTGTTTGAGGGATGAGGAACATCCTGGTCCCCCTTCTCCTCCACATTAACTCCTACTAATGCAATTTCTTTAATTTATTATACAGGCCTACTAAGAGTTATCATTTTCTGGAAGTTTTCAGTCCAAGAGATTTTCCATTTCACCCTAGTTATCTAATTCATTGATACACAATTTTTTATTGTGTTACCGAAGATTACCTTTTCATTTCATTTCTCTAGGTTCATTAGCGCTGTTCCCTTTTTCATTCATGATTTAAGTATTTGAGTCTTTTTTTTGTTAGTCCAGCTAAACTTTTGTTAATTTTGTTAACTAAGAATAAAATTTGGTTTTGTTGATTGTCTCTATTATTTTTCTGTTTTGTACTTTTATTTATTTCTGCTTTACACTTTATTTTGTTTTTTTCTTCTGCTTCATTGTGTTAGTTTGTTCTTTTTATCACTTCTTATGATTAGGTTACTAATTTCAGCTTACTTTTTTTTTTTTTTTAACATTTATTCATTTTTTGAGAGACAGAGAGAAACAATGTAAGTGAGGGAAGGAGAGAGAGAGGAAGACACAGAATCCAAGGCAGGCTCTATGCTCTGAGCTATCAACACAGAGCCCAAAGTTCAAGCTCATGGACTGCTTGAACTCACGGACTGCAAGAACATGACCTGAGACAAAATTGTATGCTCAATTGACTGAACAACCAGGTACCCCAGAATTTTTTTTTTTTTTTTAAAGTAAACTCTATGCTTAACCTGTGGCTTGAACTCAGAACCTAGAGATCAAGGGTCACATTCTCTACCAGCTAAGCCAGCCAGGTGCCACTCTTTCTCCTTTTTTAATATAGGCAATATAGGCGCGCCTGGGTGGCTTAGTCGGTTAAGCGTCCGACTTTCACGTAGGTCATGATCTCGCGGTTTGTGAGTTTGAGCCCCGCGTTGGGCTCTGTGCTGACTGCCAGCTCAGAGCCTGGAGTCTGTTTCAGAGTCTGTGACTCCCTCTCATTCTGACCCTCCCCTGCTCATGCTGTCTCTCTCTCTCCTAGAAATAAATAAAACATTAAAAAAAGTTAAAAAAATAATATAGGCAATATACTATAAGTTTCCATTATAAGCACTGCTTTAGCTGCATCTCATAAATTTAGTTATATTTTGTTTTCATTTTAATTCATCTCAAAGTATTTTATACATTTTTTAATCTTCAATTCATTGGTTATTTAAGAGTGTGTTGTTTATTTCTCACATATTTCTGGATTTCTCAAATTTCCTTTACTTCTTTGTAATTTCATTCCAATGTTTTGGAATACATACTTTGTATGGTTTCAATTATTTAAATTTATTGAGATGTGTTTTGTGGCATAGTATATGGCCTACTCTGGAGAATTTTCCATATACACTTGAGAAGAATGGGTATTTGGCTGTTGTTGAGTGGAATGATTATAGATGTCAGTTCTTGTTATTCGGTATTGTCATTAGCGCTTCCATTTCCTTGTTGACCTTCCTAGTTGTTCTATCAGTTAATGAGAGTGGGTAGGAAGTCGATTATTTTTGAATTGCTTTTTTTCTTTTCAATTCTGTCAGTTGTTGCTTTGTGTATTTTGGAGTTTGTTATTAGTACATATGTTTATAATTTTTCTTAATGGATTGACATTTTATTTTAAACTGTTCTGGGTTGACTCTAGTTAACAATTTTTGTCTTAAATTCTTTTTTGTCATTAATATAGCTTCTTCAGCTCTCTTTTGTTATTGTTTCCATGGTATATATTTTTCCATATATATGTTTTTCTATTTCACCCATCCTCCTAACCAACTTGCCCTCTGGCAAATACCAGTTTGTTTCTGTATTCTAGAGTCTGTTTTTGTCTCTTTTTTTTTGTTTGTTTGTTTGTACATTTGTTTGGTTTCTTAAATTCCACATGAGTGAAATCATATGGTATTTGTCTTTCTCTAATTTCACTTGGCATTATATCCTCCAGGTCCATCCATGTTGTTGCAAATGGCAAAACTTCACTCTTTTTTTATGGCTAATACTTCACTGTACAAATATACCACATCTTTACCCATTTATCTATTGATGGAGAGATACTTGGGTTGCTTCCATATCTTGGCTATCATAAATAATGCTACAATAAATGTATGGGTGCATATAATTTTTCAAATTAGTGCTTTTGTTTTCTTTGGATAAATACCTAGTGGTGAAATTTACTGGATCATATGGTATTTATGCGGGTTTTTTTTTTGGAGGAATCTTCATAGAATTTTCCAAATTGGTTGACCAATTTGCATTCTTATCAACAGCCCAAGAGAATTCTTTTTTTTTTTTTCACATTCTTGCCAACACTTGTTATTTCTTGTTTTTGATTTAGCCATTTTGACAGGTGTAAAGTGATATTTCATTGTGGTTTTAATTTGGACATCCCTGATGATGAGTAAGGTTGACAATTACTCATCATAATCTTTTCATGTGTCTGTTAGCCATCTGTACGTCTTCTTTGGAGAAATGTCTGTCCATGGCTTCTTCCCATTTTTTTTTAAGCTTATTTTATTTTTTAGTAATCTCTACACTGACATGGGGCTAGAACTCATGACCCTGAGATCAAGAGTTGTATGCTTTTCTTTTTTTTTTTTTTAAATGTTTTATTTATTTTTAGGAGAGAGAGAGAGAGGGAGAGAGACAGCGTGAGCAGGGGAGGGTCTGAGAGAGAGGGAGTCACAGACTGAAACAGGCTCCAGGCTCTGAGCTGGCAGTCGGCACAGAGCCCGACGCGGGGCTCGAACCCACGAACCGCGAGATCATGACCTAAGCGAAAGTCAGACGCTTAACCGACTAAGCCACCCAGGCGCCCCAGTTGTATGCTTTTCTGACTGAGACAGCCAGGCACCCCTCTTCTGTTCATTTTAAAAACTGGATTATTTGGGTTTTTTGGTGTGGAGTTGTATAAATTCTTTATATATTTTGGATACTGACCCTTTATCAAATACATCATTTGTAAATATCTTCTACCATTCAGTTGGCTGCTTTTTGTTTTGTCTCTGGTTTCCTTCACTGTGCAGAACCTTCTTATTTTGATGTAGTCCCAATCAAAGAACAAACAAGACTTTTCATAGAACTATAACAAATAATCTTAAAATTTGTACTGAACCACAAAAGACCCCAAAGAGCCAAAGCAATCATGAAAAAGAACAAAACTGGAGGTATCACAATTCCAGACTTCAAGTTACATTACAAAGCTGTAGTAATCAAAATATTATGGTACTGGCACAAAAACACAGACATAGATCAATGGAACAGAATAGAGAGCCCAGAAATAAAAACCATACATACATGGTCAATTAATCTCTGACAAAGGAGGCAAGAATATGAAATGGGAAAAAGACAGTCTCTTCAACAAATTATAATACACAAAATAAACTCGAAATAGATTAAAGACCTAAGTGTAATATCTGAAACTATAAAACTTTTTTAAAAATTTTTAATTCTTATTTAAGAGAGAGAGAAACCCAAACAGGCTCCATGCTCAGTGCAGAGCCCCATGTGGGGTTTGATCCCACATCCCTGGAACCATGTCCTGAGCTGAAATCAAGAGTCAGACATTCAACTGACTGAGCCATGTAGGTGCCCCAAATCATAAAGCTCTTAAAACGTAGTCAGTAATTTCCTCAACATTAGCTATAGAAACATTTTTCTATTCTCCTTTGGCAAGGGAAACAGAAGCAAAATTAAAATTCTGAGACTACATCAAAATATAAAGTTCCATCCTTTACTTTTTATCTATTTATGTCTTTGAATCTAAAGTTGGTCGCCTGTAAGATAGGGGCTTTAAAGAGGTAATGAAAGTAAAACAGTGTCATATGTTTGGGCTCTAATCAATGTGACTGGGGTCTCTGTAACAGGAGATTAGGATATAGACCGGCACAGAACATGTGGACAAGATGATGGCCAGGTACAAGAAGAGACATGTCAGAAGAAACCAACTCTGACAAAACTTTGATCTCAAACTTATAGCTTCAAGAACTGTGAGAAAATAAATTTCTATTGTTGAAGCCAAAAATAAAATAAAAGAAAATAAATCTCCTGTAGGTATTATATGGTGAGATTATGCTTTTTTATCCATCTGCAAATCTCTGTTGATTAGAGTGTTTACTTCACTTATATTTAATATAATAACCATTAAGATAGGATTTACATTCACCATGTGCCCATTTGCTTTCACTAAGTCACATAGCTCTTTTGTTCTTTATTTCTCTATTACTGTCTTTTTTACTTCTTGCTCTTACAAAGCATCAAGTCCAAACAGGTATTTCTGGCGCCTGCAAAAAGTCTGTACATGTAGATGGCTTTTTAGATTTACAGGAATATGTGAAAGATTTTCAAAGTCTCCTACAGACATATCATTCCTCAGATTTTCCATTTATGTATTTTGGTCAGTCTTTTATTGACTTCAACTTGTGTCACTGCCTTAGGTAGCTGTAATATTAAAGAAGTCCTTCTAATTGTTTTCAACAAGTGCCCCAGCAATAAAGATCTGCTCACTGAGTGAGCTCTATGTCAGGTCAAACAAAGAGAAGCCCTGTGAACAGGGCTTTTCCAGAGATATGTCAGGTCAAATAGTGACAATACTTTGGGATGGAACTTCCTGGAGAGCTCCAAGTCCATTCTGCCTCTTCCAGTAGCTGTTAGGCTGCTGATCTTCACAGCTAGTATGGTTCTGAAGGTGTTGTTTTTCAAAGCTGTTGTGAAACTTGGGAGGGAATTATAGGAATAAGACAAGCTGAAACACCAGAAAGCTTATAGTTCATATCAAAATTCACCCATTTTTCTTTAGTGCTACTCAGACTGTGGCAAACCTTGGGTTAAACTCCAAAGGTCTCAAAAAGTTGATCTTGACAATTTTTGCCAGAGTTTTTATTGATCTAATGGAGAAGATTTTTGGAGGTCTTTGCTATTTTAAAAGTGGTTTATATTATTTACCTTAAATGTACTATTTCATGTTTATTTACATTTGAATAAATGTTCTCTGCAATCAGAATGATAATGAAATTCACATTTGATACTGTGTGTTCATACTGCATACAAACATGCTCCCTGAGTTCATTATGTATGTTTTTAGAAAGCAGTTAGTTTTTAAAGGCTTTATGTTTTGCACATATCCTCAGTGGATTGTTATATAGTGGTGATATATATTTGCATTTAAAGTAACATGTTATTTGTCAATTATATCTTAATAAAGTTGGAAAAATAAAAAATAAAAATGGTGAAATGTAGTGTATTATCCAAAAATTTGTTATTCGATATGCTTTGAGAAATGACACCAGAAAGTACAAGGTGCTATGGGAACAAAAAGTCGAGGCAACTCCCCAGCCAAGGTGGTAATGGAGAGAAAGCCCACAGATGGTGACAGGTGGCAAGTGGTCAAGGAAATCTTTCTAGTAGAGGTGGTTTGTAAGCTATTTTGAAGTCAAGTAAGAAAGACCTGGAATGAAACAAGGAAGCTCCTGGAATCAGGTATTCCTGCAGAGTAAACAGTATGAAGAAATAAAAGAGTATGGTTTATTTGGGACACTAAGAGTTGTTTCTGCAATGGTAGAGCAGAAAAATGGTGGTAGCAAGGTGTGGTTTAAGTTGTCATACATGAATCACAGCTTATTAAAACTATTAGCATCAGGGTCAGTATAAGGAGTAATAAAAGATAACGACCTTCATCTCAATTTTTGTTCTATACTTTAAGAAATAATAATATCAAAGTAACACTTAAATTCTAAAAAGCAATGAAAATTGAAAACCTGAATATTTCCCTAACAAATTATTTTTTGTACTGAGATAATACAATCTAGTTTATGGTTTTTTATACTCAAGTTTAAATAATCATTACTAATCACTGATAAGTTTACAGCAGTAATAAACCTATACAACTCAACATTGTCTTCTAAGAACAGCTACACATTATTGCCACACATTTGTGGCATAATGCATTGATTTTTTTTATGGTAGCAGTAACTATTTAATATTATTTAGCTGCATACCTAATATCATTCATTTACCTGCTATCATTTATAATTATTCATGAATTTTATTATGTTGCTCAGAAAATGAGTCTAAATATAATGTGTATAGAATATAAGAATATCTTTGCTTATTATTTTTATTTATTTATTTATTTATTTATTTATTTATTTAAAAACACATCTAAGTGGGGGAAGAAGGGAAGCGGGAAGGGGCGGAGAGAGAGAGGGAGGGAGAAACAGAGGAAGAGAAGGTGAGAGAATGTTTAAAAAAATTTTTTTTATTGTTTTATTTATTTTTGAGAGAGAGAGACAGAATGAGCATAGGAGGGTCAGAGAGAGAGAGAGAGAGAGAGAGAGAGAATCCAAAGCAGGTTCCAGGCTCTGAGCTAGCTATCAGCACAGAACCCGATGCAGGGCTTGAACCCACGAGTTATGATATCATGACCTGAGCTGAAGCCAGACGCTTAACAGACTGAGCCATCCAGGTGCCCTGGGAGAGAGAGAATCTTAAGCAAGCTCCAAGCTCATGCAAAGCCTGACTAGGGGCTTGATCCCATGACTCTGGGATCATGACCTAAGCAGAACTCAAGAGTCAAATGCTCAAATAAAAAGCCACCCAGGCATCTCAACTTACTCCTTATCTTTTAAATCTCATTGAAAAAAAAAAAAAAAAAAGAAATCTCATTGAAAAAAAAAGAAATCCCATTACACAGTTATTATAACTCTCACAGGAGAACCACCTCAGTTCCTTACACTCCCCTCCATCGTTTAGTATGCTTGTCTATAGACAAAAATGTTGACTATCCATCACAATTTTTATCTATGTTTTCTGTTTTCCTACATTATTTCTAGAATGCACACACACACATGTGCTAACATGAGCACACACTCTACCTACCTGCCCCAAGAACATACATTCCTTTATAGTAAATCATATAAAGAGAATTAGGAGAAACATGACCCATGTTGGCAACTGTTTTATAAATTAGGATTTTTCTACCCTCCCTCCCCCGGTTCAAATAATCATAAGAAAAGGTTATGAAATATAGAGGTATGCTGAATGAAAAAAGGTCTTTCCCCAGCCCCGTTCTCTGCACAGTATATGTGCCTAACTACCACCACTGGCTTGCCCTGTTTTTCCTGACCCAAAACTCTGAACACCCTCCTGATTTGACAAAGAGTGAATACTAGTAACAGTAATAGTAGTTCCATCAGTGTCCACTTCTGTTTTTTTTTTTANGGACGCTTAACCGACTAAGCCACCCAGGCGCCCCCCACTTCTGTTTTTTTAATATAAAATGATTCATAACTATTGGAGAGTAAGAAAATATAACAGTTGTGATGGCAAAAGCAGTCAACTTGCCATCTTCCTGAACTTAGGAATCTATTTGAATACTTCTACATTGTATGACAAGTATGAAACAGCTGAAAATCTAATTTACAATAAGATTCTATTACTCTCTATGCTAAGCTGTAGGAGTTCTAGTATTATATTAAATCCAATATTCTGCTGTTTCTCACTTTCATTCTCTACTCCTAAAATGGCAAAGTATAAAATACTGTAATAGTAGACTTGAAGAAATTTAGTAATAAGGTTGATATAGGTTTAAGCTAAAATAAATGGCTTTCATAAATTATTTGTCTTTATCTAACAAGTCTGATATCAGCATTATTAATTCAAGTTTCTGTCAACTCAGAACATCCTGCAGCTGAAAAGCAACTCCAATTTGTTTTTTTGCCCCCATGACTAAAAGTTATCTGACTCCATATATTTTCATGGTTTTCAGGAATGTTCAGGAACATTCCACTACTAGTGAATCTAGAAGTTGTTCCACTACTAGTGAATCTAGAAGTCTATCTTAGAGTTAAGAAAGAAAAAAATATTTCAACTCAACAAATAATTCCTGAATATTCAATACTGTGCTAAGTATTAATGTAAGTGTTCATAAACCAATAGCTATGTTTAAATGTATATTATGTATCACCAGTTTTACATCTCATTAAGTACCCACAGCAACCTAATGAGGGATATATGTTCACCTCCAACTGGCAGGTAAATAAAATTACAAAAGTAGCAAATAATAGCACATTTGAACCCAGAAGTATCCAACTCCAAAGTCTGCATCCTCAAATGTTATATTAAATATTCTTCCTAATGGTATATTACAATCTATTTGTGATTTCAGGTGTATTCAAGGTCTAAATTTTTAAAATATAATTTTAAAAAAGATAATATACTTACATGAATCAAAAGTCAACACTGGGCCTAGAAGAACTGAAAATCTTGTGATACTAAACATGCTTAGTCTGTAGATCTTGATTTTAAGTATTAAAAGAAACCATTTCCTTGGGTAAATGGATTAATGTAGAACTGAAGGAAGAAATGTTTAAGATGAGCCTGGAATGTCTTGTTATATCAGAAAGTAAAGAAGTGATAAAAAAAAAAATGATAGACACATTGAAATGGACACAAGAGCCAGCCTGAAGAGGTTTCTACTGGCTAAATTTGGGGGTAGTGTAAGCATTAAAATAATGAGAAATCCAAGTCCATATTAATAGATACAAATTTATTTTTCCATTGGAGAGAAGTTTTTCCTTAGACTAGAATACCAACTAATAAATATAGAAGGAATAACAGGGTTAGAATGTCACTATTTGGCAAAGAGTGTAGCAATAAGAGATTCAGGCAAAAATCATCAATATGTGTAAGCTAAAGACTGATGAGGAAAAGGAGATCTCTCTGGTCTCAAATCATCTCCCCACAAATTCTTGTTAATTACACGGGAGAAAATAGTAACTTTACAGGAAGAAATCTACCAACTACCACCTAAACCAAATAATCAAAGATAACATTAACAGTAATGAGATGAAAAGACATCAAATGCCTCTGAAGCCAAGCCACTGAGAGAGATACATCACTTTTGTAATATCTTTGCCAAAAATTCATAACCTGAATCTAATCATGAGAAAACACCAGACACACCCAATTGAGGGGTACCCTTCAAAACATCTAGCCTATACTCATTAAAAAATGTCAAATACATGACAGAGAAATAATTCCAGATTAAATGAGACTAAGAGATAGGACAAAAATTGCAGTGTATGATCCTGGTTTGAATCCTGATTCAGAAAAAAAAAATTATCTCACTCATATTTTTTTTTTTTTTTTTTTTNTTACAAGGAAATATAGGCATAATATGAATCAAGTTTGTAGATTAAATAATAATGTATTTATTATGCAGTGTTAATTTCCCCTGTGTCTGTGTAGTGAGATATTCCAGAAAATACAAACTTTGGGGTAGTGTCATTATATCTGCATACTCTCAAATATATAAGAAAAACTTACATATACATAAATAGATGCATGTAACTCACACAGAGAAAGGGAATGATGCAAAGCAAATGCAGTGAAATGTTAACAACTTGGTTACTTGGATGAACAAAATATAGAAATTCTTCGTAATATTTTTATAGCTCTGCTCTGAGATTAAAATTATTTCCAAATGAAACTTTATCAACAAATTATACTACAAAGTCCTACAATAAATTCAGATTCCGTAGGAAGAGAAGAAAACAGGGCAGCTAAAATATAAGATAACGTTTACAAAAATGTATTCTAACTAGCCGTTCTTCAAATTTCCTTTAGATACAAGGAATTATAATTTTTAGTGTGACTTGTTAAAAAAATAGTTCCTACATGTTAAAGATACACACTGAAATATATATGGATATTTACAAATGAAATGATATGTCTGAGACTGACTTTAAAATAACCTAGTGAAGGGATAAGAGCATGGTGTTTTAAGTGAAATAAGATGGGTCATCTATAATTATTGGAGTTGGGTGTTAAGTATGAAGTTTCATTATTCTACTTTCTCTTCTTGTCTATAATGTCTGTAATAAAAAGTTTTAAGCCGTCAATCCTATATAAAAATATTAACAGAAAAATCTCATTCTCATTCTTGACATTTCCATATTTCTTCCCAAGTCATCCCTTATAGGTACCATCTTATTATTAGTTTATTGTTTATCTTTTTAGTTTCTTCACAAAAATATAAGAAAAATATACATATTTTTGTTTCTCCATTATTTCTACAAAATGTAACATACAATACACATTCCTCTATACTTTGTCCCTCCCTTTTCTTCCATTTTCATCCTCATAGGTCATGGAGATATCTCCATACTGGTACACAGAGCTTTATTTTCATGTGTTATGTGTGTTCCGCTGTTTTTTCAACTAATCCCTTATTATTGGACCATTGAGTCATTTCTAGTTCGTTATTCTTCCAACAATGCTACAAAAAATAACTTTGTATATTTTGCCATTTCATACCTTTGCAGGTTTACCTATAGGACAGATTACCAGAAAGGGAATTGCTGGGCCAAAAGTTATGTTTGGAACATTTTATCAGATTCTTCTTCTCATGATTGATACATGAGAATACTTGTTTCTCCAGTCATTCCAACTGAAACACTTATCAAACTTTTGATTTTTTGTCCATCTGATAGGTGAAAAATTGTGTCTCAGTATAGTTTTCACTTGTATTTTCATGTTATGGGTGGTATAAACTGCTATTTTTGCTATTTCCCGCATCAGATGATAAGAAATTATTAATGATCTATAAACTTTCAAGTATTTCCAAGCTGTCAACTTATACGAAACTTATACACCTTATCCTTAAACATCTAGGAACTTATTTCTTCAATACCTCCCTGTTCCTCCAGTATCCTTAATATTCTCACCACTCTCAACAGAGAGTTCAAATATTTATTTTCTGGCTAGATACTTCAAATAAACAATATAGTCTAAAGGGTAGAAATGAAAAGTAAGTCTCCTTCATACGCTGAACCTGAACATCATCTACCCCAGAAACAACCACCATTCCTAGTTTCTTATGTATTCTTTCAATCACATTCTGTACATATGGAAGCATACATTTATATATTCAATTTTATAGAACATTCAAACACTGATATACTGTTTAGGAAACGTAATGGTAGCTGCCGGAATAATTAAACCCTGAAATTTCAGTGATTTAGTAAAATTGAAGGTTGTTTTGCATACACATGACAGTTCCATGTTAACTGGACAGCCTTCAAGAGGCCAAGTTCTGCCATAGCCCAGACTTTACTTCAATAGCAAATGAGGAAAAATAAGAGAGAAGACATATATGTTTTTCAACCACCTTGCCCAGAAGCCAGCAGATCACTCTGCACATATTTCCCTGAAAATAACAGTCACAGGTCCTTTTAGATGCAAGGGAGGCTGGGAAATGTAGTCCCTGGCTTGACAATTACTCAAATTTACTCTATAAAACATAGCACAAATCTTTAGAGTGTAACTGTCTCAAACACATTCTTCCCACTATTTTATTCCAAGGTGTGTATATGCTTCGCTTATCTTAGAAATGTTTCCAATAGTTGATACAGGGCTGATCCATCTAAAAACCTTTTGAAGAGCTGCATTGTACAGGTACTTATGCCTGAACCAGGCAGTTACATCTTTCATTTAGGCAGCATGACTACAACAAATACAGGTATTTCTGCTATAAGAGTTCTGAAATACCTGAATTTCTACAAAATAAGGCTACTGAGAAAAATATTGTTGGAGAATTATCCTGAAGAAAGAGAGCTTGCAGACTTGGAGACTAAGCTAGCTCCCCCTGTCCAAGTCCTTTTGGCCTTGGTTATCTCTTGTAGCCTATAGTAGCGGATTTCATCCCATCTTGCAGCCTACAGAGTGGATATTGTCCCACCTTCCTGACTTCCTGCCCCTTCCTCCTCACACACATACATGCCTCCCCTTGTTTGTAACAGGGGGCTTAGCAGAGCCTAAGGCCTTTCTCCTAAGCCACTCTGCCCTTGTACATAGCAGGCTGGAACGGCAGGAGGAATAAAAACAAAAACAAGTAAAAGCTGTCAACCAATGACTGACTGGATTCAGTGTGAATCTACCCTATATCTGAGTAGGATAACTCAAGCATCTATATGCCCCTGTTAGATATAATTTATACATAGAACTCCTAACTTGGTATTACATCCTTTACTGACTACTGACTTGTTGTTTTCTTTCACTACCCTCTAGTAGTGTTCCTTGGGATCACCTCCAAAATAAAGCACCGATATCCTTATCTGAGTGTCTTTCCTGGGGAACCTAAACTAAAACATTCCTCTTCCCAGTTTCTAGCCTGTAGTCCCCTCAACAATTAGGACTGGTTAGAGGCAATGTTCAAGCTGCAGTCATTATCAATGGGCTAGGTAGCACAGCACAAAAAAAGCACTTGAAGCCACTGTTACTTGATGTAAAACACTAACATGCTAGGGAAAATCACATTGGAATCACATGACTTCTCTGTTATAATGATAAATAACTTCCTTACTTACAAACTATACAAAGACTTTTATCAGAGTGTCTTTAAACACTCCTCTCCTGGTGGACATTTATCTTATTTAAACTCTTGGTATTTATGGACAATGTTGCTAAGATGTTTCTTGTACTTAGAACTTTCTACGTGTGGGTATGTCTGTCTTTGGGATAAATTCCTAAAAGTAGAATTGCTGGATCAGAAAGCACATGTACAGTAATTTTGGGAAAAACTAACAGTTGCTTTCTTGATATTTTACTCACTTTGACTCCCATTTATGAGAATGCCTTTTCCTCCTCACCACTTCACAACACTATCAATATTTTTACCTTTGCCTATCTAATAACTGAGAAATGGTATCTCAGTGTGATTTTAATTAAAATTCTCTTCTAAAAACTGAGCATCTGTTTAGGATTTTAGGAGTCACGATATTTCCTTTCTCAGCACATATTTATATTCTTCAGATGCTTGATATTTATCTTATTGATTGTAAGAGCTCCTTACATATTATTTTTTATCTGTAATATAAAATTGTAAATACATTTCTCCAGTTTATAGTTGGTCTTTTTACTCTGCTTATAGTGTTTTTTTTAATCATGGGATTTTGTCTTTTTTTTTTTAAGTTTATTTATTTATTTTTGAGAGAGAGAGACAGTGACTGAGTGGGTGTTGGGCATGAGTGGGGGAGAAGGGGAGAGAGAGAGAGAGAGAGAGAGAGAGAGAGAGAGAGAGAGAGAGAGTCCAAAGTAGGCTCCTCACTGTTAGCACAGAGCCTGATGCAGGGCTTGAACCTGTAAGTCATGAGATCATGACCTGAGCCAAAGTCAGATGCTTAACTGACTGAGCCACCTAGGCACCGTAATCTATGACTTTGAGGTTTGCGTCCTTCTTACCTCTGTAATTAAAAAAAAAAAAAAATCCCAGTGTTTTTCTATTATTTCTATGTTTTCATTTTTCAAGATTAAATCTTTGCTTCATTTGAAATTTCTGTTGTAAGGTAGGAGGTATGAGGAAAGAACTCGACATTTTATATGTATACAAATGGCTAACCTACTGTCACATCATCATTTACTATTGAATAATCCAGTTTTCTCACACTGATTCAAAAGATCACCTTTATTATATGTTAAATGTTCGTATGTATTTGAGTCCATTTCTCTATAGAATTGAGTCCATATTTTCTATAGA
Source organism: Crocuta crocuta (assembly GCF_008692635.1). Lineage (NCBI taxonomy): Eukaryota > Metazoa > Chordata > Mammalia > Carnivora > Hyaenidae > Crocuta > Crocuta crocuta. The sequence goes on from NW_027528867.1 coordinate 2,083,156, forward strand.
ATCAATTGATCTGCTGTCTCATGTGTTCTTACCACACTATTTACATCAACTTACCTTATACTATGTTTAGTAACTGAGGGGGACAGTCTCTTCTCATCCTGCTACCTTTAAAGAATTTTCTAGATTATTACTTGATTTTTCATGTCAACAGAGTAAACTTGGCTAATTCCAAAAATTACCTAAAAATATCTCTTATGTGTCTCTTACTATCTTCTTTAGCCTACTCTCTTTTTCTGTTCATAAGATTTCTACTTCCTCCTTCTTAACACTAAAACTTTAATCTCTTAAAACCTTGGTTCACTCTCATTAAACAAAAAAGTGATCAAGAATCTCTTAATTTTCTCAGATTTCCCTTGCTTCTATGAAGTTCCAGACACTGTTAACCATTTACTTTCTTGAAATTCTCTTCTTTCTTTGTCTGCTTCATTTAGATACTTAGCATCCCTCTCTCACTCCTCTTCCCTAGCTCTTATCAGAGAAATTTCCTGAAAAACAATCTGTGTCCTTGGTATACTATTTTCCCTTAAAGATATATAATAATATATGCATGTATAGTCAATTTTTATCTCTCTAAGGCCAATTACCACTAAAATTCTATCTCTAGTTCTGAGTACCTAAAAAGTAGCTGCCATATGTTTGGTATGAAATAAATACTTACTAAATGAACAAAAGAGTACCAATGCCAAATTTCCAAATTATGGTTAAAAATTTCAGTTGAAATGCCCCGTAGTCATCAACATATCAAATGTCTGTATAAGCAGAAGAAATAGTTGCCCTGGTTCTTACATTGATCAAACCATACCAGGAAAACCATGATTTATTCTGGGCATATTTTCAGGAGAGGCAGTGACCAACTAGAGTGAATCTAAAGAAGGGAACAAAGAAGATGAATGGTACGAGACCTAGATTATAAGAGGAAATGTTGAAGTTAGGATACTTAGTCATTAGAGGATATGATGAAAGATTGGGCACCTGGGTGACTAAGTTCATTATCTCACCGTTTGTGGGTTCGAGCACCGCTTGAGGCTCTGTGCTTACAGGTTGGAGATTGAAGTCTGCTTCTAATTCTGTGTCTCCATCTCTCTCTGCCCTTCCTCTACTTATGCTTGCTCCTTTTCTCTCTCTCTCAAAAAAACTGATGGTAAAGTTATAGAGAAACAAATTTCAAGAAGAATTTTTTAAATAGAACTGTACCAACAACAACAAAAATAGGCAGATTCTAAAAAGTAGTGGGTTCCTTCCCACTAACGTCTCTCAATTTCAATTTTCTCATCTATAAAATATGGATAATTACTATAATCCTACATTTAACAGTTATGAATATTTTTGAGAAAGAAGTTATTTTTGAGAGAGAGCAAGAGTGTGAGTGCGCACAAGTTGGGGACGGGCAGAAAGAGGGAGACAGAATCTGAATGAAGCAAGATCCAGGCTCTAAGCTGTCAGCACAGAGTCAGACACCAGGCTTGAACTGGTGAACCACGAGATCATGACCCGAGCTGGGTTCACATAACCTACTGAGCCACCGAGGCCTCCTTTTAATAAATGAATGTTAAAAAGGATAAAGTATATTACCACTTCAAATGGTGCCTGGTACATAGAAGCATTCAAATATTATTAGTTCTTTTATTTATTTATTTTCAAAAAAAAGTTAGTGTTTATTTTTGAGAGGGAGAGAGAGAGAGAGACAGAGTACAAGTTGGGGAGGAGGAGAAAGAGGAGACACAGAATCCAAAGTAGGCTCCAGGATCCAAGCTGTCAGCACAGAGCCCCATACGGAGCTCAAACTCACAAACCGTGAGATCATGACCTGAGCCGAAGTCAGACGCTTAATTGACTGAGCCACCCAGGCGCCCCAATATTAGTTCTTTTAAAACTAGACATCATTGAAAATGAGTCAGTTCCATCTTTGAGACAGAAGCAAATTATTCCCAGGTCTTAGGTTTGCTTTTTTGGTCTAAAATTGAAAGTAACATATTGTACTTGAAAGTGGTCATCTTGGGGCACCTGGGAGCCCCAAGTTGGTTGAGTGTCTGACTCCTGATTGCAGCTCAGGTCATAATCCCAGGGTCGTGGGATCAAACCCCGCTTGGGTTCCTTGCTGAGCATGGAAGCTGCTTAAGATTCTCTCTCCCTCTGCACCTGTCCCCCACTCTCATGCTCTCTCTAAAAAAATAATAAAATAAAGTGGCCACCTTATTTCTTCTTCTTATAGGCTCCACACCTCAGACCTTTTTAGTTTCCAAGCCCAATCATTCATCAAGTCTCTCCCATTCCAATCAATCACTGTTCTTCTTTCATATTCTTTCAAGCCTTCCTTTCTGTTCTTGTGTCATTATCATAATTCAGGCTGCTGTTTGTCCGAACTTGACCTGTAGCAACATCTTCTCAATAAGTCTTCTGGTCTGTGATCTGTCCTAACCATTTTGTTGTATCGAACTTAACATCCTTTCCCTTCTCAAAATCTGATGACAGATGTTGACAGAAAGCACAAAACACTTTACACAAGGAAAAATCTTCTCTAATATAATCCTTCTTTAATTCCTTAGTACTATTTTCACTACCTTCCCATTAATCCTTTTCATTTAAATGCCTTGCCCTTTGGTATGTATACATACTGAATGTGATACTACTAAATAATCCCTTTCCTTTCTGTGTACCTATACTTGAAGGTCTACTTCAAGTAGCATCTTCTCCGCAGGCTTTGTCGGTTACAGAATGAAGACATCCTAACCCACTTTGAGGATATGTGATACTGTCAAAATCACTCCCTTGAAATTTTCTTCCTTGTTTGGCAGTCATATATATGTTCTATCTGTAATTCTGAATTTTAAGTTCCTATAGGAGTGTTGTTAAATAGAACTTAGTATGATTTTGCAAATATTCTCTATCTATGCAGTCCAATACAATAGCCTCTAGCCACTTGTGGTTACTGAGCATCTAAAATGTGGCTAGTGGCTATATTATAAAGTGTGGTCCTGGAGGGAAATAAATTAGTTTTCTGATCTTAGAGTATTTATTGAGAAATAACTATGTTTCAGGTCTCATTTGAAGACTCTATACATATATTTCCTTTATACTTTTCTATTTTTATCTTTCTGTTTTTCAGGTAAGTAAATTGAGTCCCAGAAAGGTTAAATAACTTGCATAAAGCCCTAATGCTTTGGATTAACAATAATGAGGCGTATCCAAAGAATACTGAAGGTAGAATATTAGAAAATATGGGAAGGAGCTTAGTAAACCATAAAACAGTATTCTTAAGATAGTGATCTTTTACTTTTGGTCTTTCTTACAGTGCTTAGTATATGATGTTGTACATGTAATTACATCTAAATCAATGAAAAGTTTACATGGTTTACATGTAATCTGCCTTCATACATGTGTTTCTAAAAACTGGAACATAAGTTCAATGTGTGAAAATTACATCATAAAAATAAAATGTGGTAATATACACACAATAGAATATTTAAGAATAAAAAGGAATGAAGTACTGATGCATGGTACAACATGGATGAACCACAAAAACATTATATTTCGTGAAAGAAGCCAGTCACAAAAGACTACATATTATAGGATTCCTTTTATACGAAACGTCCAGAATAGATAAATCCATAGAGAAAGTAGATTACGGCTATGATGGCTTGGAGAGTTAGGGGTAAATGGGGAGTGGATTTTTTTCTGGGGTGATATAAATATCCTAAGATTAATTAAGGTGATAATTCCTAACTGTGATTATAATCAAAACCATGGAACTATAGACTTTAAATGGGTGAATTGCATGGTATGAGAATGTTATCTCAGTAATTCTGTTTAAAAAAGTGGAATCATGGTTTTATGTTCTTAAAAGGGGTCTATTCCTAAGAGCTAAATATAGGTTATGAAATATCTAGAATACAGCTTTACCTTTATGCATATTCTCTGACAGAAATATTTCTGTCAAATATAGAAATACTTCTAATATATTTACAAGTAAAATGAAATAAAATTGTGGTTTTTAAAATTTTTTCAGGAATGGACAAAAGAAATCTTTTTTTTTTTAGAAGCTCAATACAACAAAAACAATATGCTCTGGCTGAAGCCGAGTGCAGATTCAGACCTCTTCCACTCAGATTCCTGAACTTTCTTCAATACTGGCATCTAAGGAACCTACAGGGTTTGGGGAAGAAGAACTTGCAAGTTGCAGCAAAAAGCAAAAAGTTGCAGAAAATCTCTGCAAGTTGAAGTGTTTGCTACCCATTAGGCTACCAGCATGTAATAATAGCTCAGAATTGTTTTATGTTAGTAACATACAAACATATGATTTCTATTTAGTAAAGTTGAGTTCTGCTTCTGAGATTAGAGGCATGTTGTTTAAAAGTATGTATTATTCTAAAGTTGAGACTTCCCTCTAATTTATGTATTTTTTCTTCCCTATTTGGATTAGTGACTTTCGAATTTTGTTTATAACAAAAACAAAAAAATGCAACTATCCCCAAGATAAAAATCAGGTGCCCTAGTTCTGTGATAGTAGAGAAGCTGCATTCCTGGAGCAATACTACTTAGTCAATAAGAAAAAAAAAAAGGCAGTGTTTAACTCATGTACTTACGTAACTTACGTTACTTCTACTTGGATGACTTATTAACACCTAAAATTTATTATATTATTTAATTGTATATGACATATTACATTGTACCTTAATTATACCAAAATCAGAAGTGATGATTTATTTCTCTCAAAAATTATTTTTTACATATTTAAGGGTGAAAAGGAATAAAATTGTTGTTTTCAAAATTGTTTTCAGGGGTGGACAAAAGAAATCATCTTTGGCAATGAAATAAAGCAGAAATAATCTCAATGTCCTCATTTCTACTTAACTGTAAATCACCAGATTGATATCTTTAAGTACAAATTAGGAGACTCTCTTTACATTCATAGTTCAAGAACAAGATGTGATCCTTTTCCCTTTAAAAATGCCTTTTGGATGTTCTCCTTCCTTTCTTTATCCAAAGCTACCAACTTCTCTTGAATCAAGTCTGCTTCTCCCATCTTTTCTATTTACTGCTATTAGAACAGTTCTCAAGTGCTATTTCTATCATGTTATTTTCCTATCCAAAAACTTACACTTGTTCTCTAGAAATCAAATGGTTCTCAGTCTTTGTGACAGTTAATTTTACATATCAACTTGACCTGTACCCAGATTATTTGGTCAAACATTCTGGGTGTTTCTGTGGCATGTATTTAGATGAAATTAACATTTAAATCAGTAGACTGAGTATAGTCCAACATACCCTGGACTGTATTCCAAGATGTGGGTGACCCTCATCTAATGAAATGAAGGTCTAGATGGAATAGAAGGCTGACTCTCCCCCAAGGGAAGAGAGAATTCTCTTGTCTGATGGCCTTCAAACTGTAATATCAGAACTTTCTGCTTGAAAGCCTTTGAATTGGAACAATAGCTCTGCAGATTTTAGACCTGCCAGCCTCCATGATCACAATAAACATGGACTGATTTACACCTATCTATCTACCTACCTATCTACCAAAGAACTCTCCATTCTATTGATTCTGTTTCTCTGGAGTATCCTAATATACTCTATTACAACTCTAGTCTCATTTCATCAGCTCTTTTCTTATTAGATCTCAACAGATTCTGTAATTCACAGAATCAAATCTGTCATTTTCTACATAATTTGCACAATTCCATCTAACTGCTTTTATTAAATAACTTACATATATATGCACTGCCTATATTTGCTTTTCAAATATTTCTTTCCAGCTAGGCTGTTAAGCACTTTGAGACAAGGAGCCTCTATTTTCTTTACTTTTTTCTACAGAAATAATAGTAAGGACTAATGATGTGAAATATAGTGTGTGTGTGTATAATACATCTAAAAACATACATAAATACATACATACATATATACATACATATATATATACACACACACATATATAATTTACCTCTTCAAGTCTGGCACAAAATCTAATTGTAATTTGTCTTTGCTTGGAAAAATCACACTTTGGGTTAAAATCAACAGTCATTTACAAGTATTCTTCCACATTTATTTCAGTCAGCTGTGACACAGAACAAAGTTACAGACAAACTTTAGCCTAGATAATTTAAGAGTACAACTGACAGAATGTTTTAATGCTGGGATGAAATGCATACTTTAATTTTTCAGACTCAGTTATATTGCTTTGCTAAAAGTAAATAGTACCTCCAGGACACCATCTGGTAAAAATCTCTCTGTGAATTAACCCAGAAAAGAAAGTGAATGAATTTTTATATATTGCATACTTGTGGTTGCAAAACTGCAGTAAAAATATGTTTTCAATGCACTGGTGTGAGACTTCAGCTACCTCATCAGATTTGATACAAAAGGCTTGGAATATATATTTAAGGCCATATCTCATCAACAGGGAAAAGGAGGGGTGTTTTTTCCTAACATTCCTAGGATTTGGGGGGACAAATCCAGGAAACTGAAGTCCATGAACTGGAAAATATAAATTTGGTGTTTGAGAAATCATTCATTAAAAAATAACATGCAGTTCCTTAATAATAGGATATGTCCAAAAAGTTTGAGACCATCTACAACAATTAAATGAGACCCAGCAATGTTATTCTGTGCATCCCTGCCAATGCAGAATTGTCAAATTAGTTTTTACTCTTTTTTTTTTCTTTCTTTTTTCTTTTTTTTATAAAATAATGTGTTGTCCAAGCCTTGATCTAGTCCAATGACTAGAGCAATGGAACTTCCCCTCACTCCTCCAGGGAATCCATTCCAGAGACTAATAGATTTCACTGTCAGGAAACATTTCCCAGATTCAGTCTTAAATTTCCGTTACTTAATTTCATCCCATTACTTGACTATACACTCCTTATTCTACCCTTAAAAATGACTTGGCTTCCATGATGTTTACATCGTTCAAATATTTGTGAAATGTTATCATAACTGGACTTAGAGATGGGCAAATATGTATTTTATTATTTTAATCTTTCCCTTCCAGTTTAATTTGGAGTCTAAATCCTGTTAGGCATTTATTTTCTAGTTTGAATACTACTCAATTTACATATTGAGGCATTTATGACTTAAACTGGTATTCGTGTTGTGATCTCAGCAGTACAATTTAAGTAACTTTTATCTTCCAGCCATATGACATGAAGCTTTTGCATATAAAGACTAAAATCTCATTGATTGATTTTACGCTCATATTCTATTACAAGATCATATATAATTTGCTACCCACTATCATCTCAAAGTCTCTGGGTATTACTGCTTTCCAAGTACTATATATCCTGCCAATTGAATGGCTGTGTTTCTGATTATTTTTTCCCAGATGTATTAGCTACATTTTTCCAGGTTGAATCACATTTCATTTCCTGCCCATATTTCTAACCACTTTAGGTCCCTTTTATCTGCCCTCACTGGTTTTGTCAACACTATTCAATTTAGTATCATCTGTGAATTTAATTAACATGATGTGTATCCTCTCTTATAAATCATTAATGAAGTTTTTCTACAATGGTTTATTTTTTAAAATTCTAATGTAGCTTAATGTTTATAGTCTTGCTATAGTCTTAAGAATATACCACTTTTTGCCACTTGATATTTATTTCATTATTTTAGGAGTGGTTGATGGTGGACTAATAACAGAATCATGCTCAGAGTCAGTGCTTTTTTTTTTTTTAATATTAGTGCTAAATGCCTTTATGATCATTTCTCTCAAGACTGACAATGCTTTTGCAACCACTTTTCTACCCTTCCACAATTTCAACATTGCCTAAATGTGGTCTCACACCATGGAAGCCTCAGTATGATGTTCTTACATCCATAAAATAAGATTATTAAATATATCTTATTCCAAATTCAGTTGTGCAATGAGTTTAAATTTTAGATGCCAATTTACCAGATAATAGCGTGTTATATTAAATTATAAATTAACTTAGAATACTTATATTTTAAGTATTTTGGAATTGTTTAAGTTGAACCAGTTTATGGCTCATGTGAGCTGGGCAACACTATTTTGTTCCTCCTTTACATTTATAACTGTGATTTCTTTTTAATTTGTTGGTTGTTTAAAACTATTTTGTTGTATTAAAACCTATTTTTAATTACATTTTTATGAGGAAACATATACTTCTAAAGGTGGGTTTTGAAAACATACCATTAGAAACAACATGTACATACGCACTACCCAGATTAAAATAAGTCACTACCAGTAATGTTAATAGCTACTTAAATAAAGCTCCTTTTTCCCCTCTCCCTTAGGGGTAATAGCTTCTGTGAATTTTACAAAAAGAGATTATCTTTTCTGTTTATATAATCATATATGCATCCTTATAGCTAAGAGGTATTTCTTTTCCAAAATACTTTTTTCTAAGTTTTTCACTTTTCCACAGAGATACCTCATGATATGTTTTCAAAAATCTTGGAAGAGAGCCTTCCATTTTTCCTTCAATTTTCCATAGCATTAGCTTTACATAAAACTTTCTTTTCTTCTTTTTTTAAATCTATCCCCCTTAACTTACTTATTTTTGGACAGTATTTGTTTTCTTTTGTGATGCCTCTTTTTCATTTATGGGTATATACACATGCTTATATTACTTATTATGGCCTAATTATGGCATATAGGTCTGATTTCACATACTTGAGTCAATAAGAGGACCCCTCAACCTGCTTTTCAGCCAAGTCTTACATTTCAATATATTAATTAAGGGATTAGAAAAATCATGTGAGCACCTAAAAAATAAGAACTATATCTATTCCCTAACAAATGTAAACTTCTGTTTTTTAGTTATCAAGATTTTCCTTGTATATTTGGTTCCATCTTAAGTTCTATTTCTCATCTCTATACCCACACAATTTCAACATATTTCTTTCTTTTAAACCAAAGTTTAACTCAATTATCCTTAATTGTAGAAGTATTCCGCAGCGAAAAGCTGATAATCCAGGATTTTTTCATATTCTCCAACTGTTACTGCTTAGAAAAAATTACATGTGCTCAATTATTTAAAGAATGATTTATACTGAAACATTTGGTTTACCATAGAAAAAATTTGAAAACTAATAATTAGGATTCTAACTAAACAAACTGTAAGTGAAATCCTACAGTTGAACACTATGAACCGAGTTGGTAACCACCAATTTTAATTACTGTTAGTGAGTCTCTTTGCCCAGTAATTATCTGGGTTATAAGAATCAACCAACTTGGGAGACCCACACAGTTAAGTAACAAATACAAGTTTACAAAAGCCAAGCCATTCCATTCTGGTTTCACAGAGGGACTGTCCCATAAGAGGGATAATTCTGTGGTACCATTCATGTTCCAGATCTCTGCAGGAGATCAAGCTAAGTCTAGACTTCTTTTGAAATCACATCTTTGCCTATCTTCTTCCTCTGCTCTTTCCTGCTTTCCTTTCATCTGAAGAGTACTCTTTTAATTAATCATTGCACACGAACCTCTTTCTTAACTTCTGCTTTCCTAAGGTGCTTCTCTTCTCGCCTAAGAGAAGTGGTCCCCAAAAGTACATTTAAGGGTGAGATTCTGGAGCTGATTCACTCAGGACTGGCTGTCAAAAAGGACAAAATTCGTGGTCAGTGATTTTTAGTATGCTGTAGCAATGTAACAGCTTTCATGTGGGTGGACTGAGATGGAATACATGCAGGAAACAATTCACTGGCTGGTTTGTACAGTATCTCCACACACTGTACAATAGCAGATGAGATTCCAAGGATGGAGTCATCAAGACAGAAGATAACTGAAGTTAAGGATGTCAGGAAACTATGTGATTATGTTATCAGATAGGACATCTCTGATGAGTATATTTATAGCATCTAGAACAACAGGATAATATGAAATTAGGGAAAAAGACCCTCAACCTGGTATAAGCCCTTACTTATAATAGAAAAGTAATTTGGAGATTGATAGTTGACCACAAGAAAGCAAGATAGTTACACTGTGTTGTGGGATTATTTTCTGCAGAAGATAGAGGAGTGGTAGTTTATAAGCAGCAAAAGGGAACCTGAACAATACTGAGCAACCAACATCCCGGAAATGTGAATGTACAACAAGGAAGACAAAGCAGTTTCCACTCATGAGGGATCCAGGGGTAATCAAGTTCTTAAGGTAGTTTCCAATGTGAAACCAGTGCAAGAACAACTCAATAAAAAGGCTGAAGACCTAAGGTAATTTTTTTGCATAGAACAAGTTCCATGGGGGCACAATAGAAAGGTTGTGGAGGAGCAAAAGCATTCAACAATCATGAGACCAAGCACAGAGCATTTCTTGGATTAAAGTTCAAGATAAAAGAAAGGACTACAACAGGGGCTAGTATTTGGATTCACAATCAAGGAAGATAGAAATATGGAACATGGTGGAATTAAGGAATGTTAGGGATACTAAAAATGCCTGGTAGTGTATAAGATAGCTTAGATATAGTATCTCATTACAACCTTTTATGGTAGATAAGAAAAGCAAGACTGAGAAGCTAAATAATTTCCTAAGGAATACAGCTAATAATGGAAGGAGTAATGATTTTTATTCAGTTCTGCTGGAATCCAAACTCTATACTTTTATCATTGGGCTCAATGGACATTCATGCTTCCAAATGCAAATTGTAAACAATTCCTCAGTTAGGTGAGTAGGCCCTGACTAGCAGATATGAATCTTTGCATGGATTATGTTGGACTCCACTAAAGGAATCCAAGTCTTGATATACCAGAGAAGAGTAGTTCATTACCCAGACATTTTTGTCTTGGTAGAAATCATAACAGTACCTAAAGGGTATAAGAGCTTTCTTAATGGAGCTTTCTTATGGGCTGTGACATAAACTGGTGGCTTGGAACATTAATTCCAGAAAGAAGTCAAAAGTCATTGGTTCCCAAGAAAGGCTCTCATTCACCTTGTGGCATCAAACTAATTCCAAAGCTACAAGAAATATGTGCTTTGACTTTTTAGTTAATTGAAAAAGTGAAAAATTAAAATTTCACTTTGTGTGTTAGCATGACTACTTTATTCTCTATTTTGCTGTCTCATTTGCACATTCATTAGAAGTTGCCAAGGGCTTAGGAGAGCAGAAAAAAAAATCAGTCTTCCTGCATCTAGCTCTTTGTTAGGGGGGAAATTGAGATTATTGGTAAAATTTTGTGGTCTGTGATCACCTATTATGTTTATTTAACTCCTCTCTTATATATAAAATCATTATATTATTGAACATAGATGATGTACATACTCACACATGAAACTTAAAAATGCAACTATTCACAGTACCATTTAGAACAAATAATTTCTACCTTCATTAGGAACAAATAAGAGCTGAAATTTATGCTCGGGCTTCTTTTTATCTGGTCAATGGCAAAAGGGCAAACTCAAGCATACTGTTTCACCATATTAATTTTTAAAGTCCTATTAAAGGTAACACCTACAACCTTTCTTCTGTTGTGTTTGCCAAATATTTTTAAACATTAAACAAAGTGCTGATTGCAAGAGAAGAGGAAAGCTCTTGCTGCTACACTCTACCAGTGATAAAATCTTTGTCCCCAGGGACTTGGCAAACATTTAGTCATATGAAACAATGTATATTACACAAAAATTCATTCTATTACAAGGGCTTCTTAATCCAAATACAATCTCATATTATTATTAGCTCTGATTTCATTGCCTCCTATAATAAAAGCACAGGCATCAGATTCTAAAATTAGAATATTAAACAAAAAAACTGAAATAGTCTAAACCTGAAGAAAACTGCTTTAATGAAAACTGTTACATATTCTTAACTACCCATCAATTTGTAGATCTTCATAATTTAACTCTAGGAATAAGAGCTTTGTATATTTGGGCAAACTCTCACTTTTAGGTAGGTTAAGGATACGGCTTCTATACCCACATGTACTTCATATTACTCATCTTACCTATAACTTATTATATCAGTTGGGACTCTTCAGGTTAGAAATGACCAAAATGATCACAAATTGACTTAGCAAAATGAGGAATTCACACAAATAATACTGGGGGTATTTTACAGAGTACGAGAAAGAAATGTACAACATGAAGGAAAAAGACACAGTTAGAACCTGTACATGTTCTTTCTCATATCCCATATATCTCCATGGGCCAGCTTAACCCCCTATATCACTGCAGTCTGGTTTTCCCCACATAAAGAAAAACATGGCTGTCCAGAGCTAGGGAGTTATACATTTCACAGCTTCAATCTTAGTTGTTCAGCCCCAAACCCAAAATTCTTACCAAAGATTCTCACTGGCCCAACTAATGAGCTATGTATCTATTCCTGGGCATATTAAGTCTGTCTAGGTAGGTAGAAACCTGTGTCCAACTTGGGCAAATAGCTACCTATCCCTGATACGCACATCTAGGACATGTGCATAAACATTAGAATGGAAAGAGAAAGTTCTTGAAAAGATATGCTGGACACCCTACCCCACAGATGTTCTCCACCCTAAAAAGTTAAATTCTTTTCCATAAGTCTATATATTAACATTTGTTAATGTCACTAGCATTTTTTTCTACTGACCATATGAAAGGTAGAACTGATCTAATTTTGTTTGACAGTTCTATCAACCTACACTTCTGTATGCTAGGTTTATTTATTTATATCCTACCTTGTTCCAAAAAGAATTTAAGACAGCTCTAAAAAGTACATTACATAATACTAGAAAATAAATTACATGTGAAACAAAAGAAGGAAAAACAAGGTGGAAACAATGAAATCATAAAAAACGTATTTTATAATGTAGGGATACATATTCACTTTCAGTAGGTTACAATGTTTTCTAATAACCTTTCTAGTCACCACCTAAGTTTTCCAAGAGCTTTGTCATTTATATAATTAAGAATGTACATTAGGTACCAAACCAGTTGCTTAAGAAGCATACAATGCACACATAAAAATGTATACATGTGCTTCATACATGACCAGAAAAAAACTTCTGCTAAAAATCCTTACTTAGCCTGAACTATATTCTTGATATTATACTTCATTTATTAGGGACAAAGAGATAAAGAGTAACAACACTAGTAAGGGGGCAAAGTGGGAGAGTTCCTACTTTAGAAGTGTTCTATGATAAAATCTGAGCAGAGGCTTCCGTAAATAGATGAGAATATTTGAGAGAAAATTCATTCAGGCAAAGGAAACAATAAGTACAAAGCCCAGAAAATGGAGCGTACTTGACGTTCAAGGAAAAGCAAGGAGGCCAGTGTGCCTAGAACAGAATTGGTGATGGGTAAAATGGAGGGCACTGAGAGGAGGGACCAGACTATGCAGGGCACTATATGCCATGGTAGAGACTGGAAGCTCTTCTATGAGTAAAGGCAAACCATTCGATGGTTTTGAGCAGAGAAGTGATATGATCTGACTCATTTTAAAAGGAGGATTCCAGCTATTGTGTAGAGAACAGATTTTTAGGAGGTAAGAATGAAAGCAAGGAGATACGTAAAAGGCTATTAGAGAGATCTAGGTATGAGAACAAGTATTTTTGGCCAAAAGGGGAGCACTACAGGTAAAGAAAAGTAGTCACATTTGGGATATATTTTGGAAGGAAACCTGGCAAGTTTTGTTGATGGACTTACCATAGAATGAAAGAAGTCTGGCAGCTGGAGAACAGTCTCCTAAAGTCGATGGAGATAAGCTTGGTTACTATACACTTCTGCTAAAGTTATTTATCTTGACATCAAGAGATAGAAAATGTTGAACTGTAAAATAGGGAAATAAATATTGTGTAACTTGAAAAACCCTCACTTCCCTCTATGGCCTCAACTGCTCATGTACAACAATAGAATTATTAATCACTGAAGACAATGTTATAATCAAAAGATAGCCTTCTGTTAGTCTAACAGAGTTCCTTGTCATGCCCTAGTGTTATCTCTTCCTAGAAAGACCTATAGTGCAATGACATGGCTGAGCCCACCCTACCCATCTTCAAAGCAGATGAAACTAGAGGCCTTCTAAGCAGGTCACCTACATTGAATTTGACACACTGGCATTCCTTAGAAACTGGGACAATAAAAAGAAGAGTGAAGCTGTGAAATGAAGCAGTCTGGAAAGGGTTAATGAAATTCTCATTTTCCAAACTGGTTAATGATTAAAGGCATCCTGTAATTTGGAAATGACATACTTGGCTTCAAGGAGAGCCAGGAAAAAAGAGGGGTAAGAAAAGCAAGTAAATTGGGTAATTTATCTAGACCCATCAACAGTGTTATCTAAAATATGTACTTTGATTAAGGTGTTTTTATAAGAATTTCCTATTCCAGACAAAGAAAAGCTCTGAGAATTTGTTGTCAGAAGACCTGTATTGCAAGAAATGTTGAAAGAAGATTTTCAGGCTGAAGGAAAATACCAGATCTACACAAAGAATGAAGAGCACTGGAAATGAAAATGGTGGGCAAACACAAAATATATTTTTCTTTCATATCTCAATTTCTTTAAACATTGTACTTTTGGTTTATAATATAAATAAAATTCAAATTATGATACCCAAAACACAAAGAATGGTGGGAGAAGAAAAATTATATATGATATAATATAGTATTATTTGATGGCAAGGTGTGATAACCTAAAGATGAACATTACAAACTCCAGAGTAAACACTAAAAGTATAATACAAAAGACACAACTAATAAGTCAGTAGTATATATTAAAAACTATCAATTAGTTCAAAAGGAAGCAATAAAGAAAGCTAAAAGACAAAGAAAAGAAATAGAAAACAAATAACAAGATGGTAGGCTTAACCCAAAACATATTAAAGTTAAATATAAATGGACAAAACATTCCCAGTAAAAGTCAGAAATTGTCAGACAATAAAAAACAAGAACTTAATATTTACAAGGAGCACACATTAAATATGAAAGTACAGACAGGTTAAAAATAAAAGAATAAAAAAAAGGAAAAAAAAGTAAAAGAATAAAAGAAAAAAAAGAAAAAAAAAAAGAAAAAAAATACCCGGCAAACACTGAGCATAAAAATGCTAAACTGGCTATATTCAGATCAGACAAATCAACTTCAGGGCAAGGAATATTATCAGAGATAAGGAAAGACATCTCATCATGATAAAAGGTCAATTTATATATATCAAAGATGACACAACAATAGTAAATATGTATCTACCTCACAGCAAAGCTTCAAAATACATTTCCAAATACTGACAGTTATAAGATATGGATAAGTCCATATCCTAATTAGAAATTTTAGGGGCGCCTGGGTGGCTTAGTTGGTTAAGCGTCTGACTTTCGCTTAGGTCATGATCTCGCGGTTCGTGGGTTCAAGCCCTGCGTCAGGCTCTGTGCTGACTGCCAGCTCAGAGCCTGGAGCCTTTTTCAGAGTCTGTGTCTCCCTCTCTCTCCTAGAAATAAATAAAAATATTTAAAAAAAAGGAAATTTTAATATGCCCTTGTTAGTAGTTGATATGAAAATGAGACAAAAAAGGTAGTGAATAGAAGAACTAGATCACACAATTCTAAAATTTGTATGAAACAACAGAAGACCCCAAAGAGCTAAAGCAATCTTGAAAAAGAAAAACAAAACTAGAGGTATCACAATTCCCAACTTCAAGTTATCTTACAAAGGTGTGGCAATAAAAAAAAAAAAGGATGGTACTGTTACAGAAACAGACGTAGAGATCAATGGAACAGAACAGAAAACCCAGAAATAAACTCACAATTTTATGGTCCATTAATCCAGGACAAAGTAAGCAAGAATATCTGATGGGAAAAAGTCTTTTCAAAAATGGTGTTGGGAAAACTGAACAGCTACAAAAAAGAATGCAACTGTACAACTTTCTTTCACCATATGCAAAAATAAACTCTAAATAAATTAAAGACCTAGCTGTGATACCTGAAACTATAAAAATCCTAGAAATGAGCACAGGCAGTAACTTCTCTGACATCGTCCGTAGCAACTTTGTTCCAGATAGGTCTCCTGAGGCAAGGGTAACAAAAGGAAAAATAAACTATTGGGACTACATCAAATAAAAAACTTATTCTGCACAGTGAAGGAAACAATCAACAAAATTAACAGGCAATCTACAGAATGGGAGAAGTTATTTGTAAATGATGTATCTGATAAAGCGTTTGTATCCAAAACAAAGAATTTATAAAACTCAACACTCAGAAACAAATAACCTAATTAAAAATGGGCAGAAGATGGGGTGCCTCGGTGGCTCAGTCAGTTGAGCGTCCGACTTCGGCTCAGGTCATGATCTCACAACTCATGGGTTTGAGCCCTGCATTGGGCTCTATGTTGACAGCTAGCTCAGAGCCTAGAGCCTGCAGATTCTGTGTCTCCCTCTCTCTCTGACCCTCCTCTGCTCATGCTGTCTGTCTGTCTGTCTGTCTCTCTCTCTCTCAGAAATAAACAACATTTTAAAAAAATGGGCAGAAGACATGAACAGACATTTCTTCAAAGAAGACATACAGATGGTCAATAGACACATGAAAAAATACTCAACATCACTCATCATCAGGGATATACAAATCAAAACTACAATGAGATATCACCTTACACCAGTCAGAATGGTTAAAATCAAAACCACAAGAAATAATAAGTGTTGGTGAGGTTGTGGAGAAACAGGAACACTGTTGGTGGGAGTGTAAACTGGTGCAACCACTCTGGAAAACAGTATGTGGGGGTTCCTCAAAAAGGTATAAATAGAATTGCCCTATGATCCAGTAATTGCACTACTGGGTATTTCCCAAAAAATAGAAGACTACTGATTCTAAGGGATACATGTACCCCCATGTTTACAGTAGCATTATTTACAACAGCCAAATTATGGGGGCAGGCTGTCTGTGGATAGTTGGATAGATGAATGGATACAAAAGGTATCTGTACACACACACACACACACACACACACACACAAATGGATTAGTCCATAAAAAGCTGAAATCTTGCCATTTGTGACAACACGGATAGATAGAGCTAGAGAGTAAAATGATAAGGGAAATAAGTTAGTCAGTCAGAGAAAGCCAAATACCATACGATTTCATTCATGTGGAATTTAAGAAACAAAATAAATATACGAAGAGAGGAGAGAGGGGAGGGAGAGAGAGAGAGAGAGAGAGAGACAGAAAGAGACAGAGAGAGAGAGAGACAGAAAGAGACAGAGACAGAGAGAGAGAGAGAGAGAGAGAGAGAAAGAGAGAGAGACAGAGAGAGAGAGAGAGAGAGAGAGAGAGAGAGAAATGGGAATCAAGAAATAGACCCTTAACTATAGAAAACAAACTGGTGTTACCAGACAGGAGTTGGGTGGGGGGATAGGTGAAATAAGTGAATAGGTAATTCACTAGTTATGAATAGCATTAAGTGATATATACAATTGTTGAATCACTATATCTTACACCTGAAACTAATATAACACTGTACGTTAATTATACTAGAACTAAAATTTTAAGAAAAGTAGAGAATAGAAAACTTCACCGATCATTTTGACCAAATTAATAGTTATAGAAGAGAAAATCCATAAGGTGCAGAATATACATTCTTTGCAAGTTCAGAAGGAACATTTACCAGCTTATTTGGTGTATCTCAGTGAATGCTTGCAAATTACAGTAAAATTTAAAATGACTGAAATTGTACAATATTTTCATTTGAGTTGTACAATTGTGTTGTGACCAAAACAGAATTAAATTAGAAATCAATTACAAAAAGGTATCTAGAAATTCTCCAAGTGTTTGCCATTAAAACAATATACTTCTAAATAATGCATAGGTCAAATAAGAAACCACAGGAAAATCATAAAATGTTTTGAAATGAAGAATAGCAAGAACCCAACATTTGAAAGATTTAGAATGTAGTTAAAGTAGTGTTTGGAGGGAAATCTATAGCTCTAAATTCTTTCATCAGAAAAAGAAAAGGTTTAAAATCAATTATCTAAGCTTCTATAGAAAAAAAAAAAAAAAAAAAAAAAAAAAAAAAAAAAANGTAGAGCTTACTTTAAAAAATAAATAAAATAAGTTTAAAAAAACACTCAAAATCTCATAAATTTAAACCAAGAAAGGCAGGGAGAACAAAATAATAGCTATATGAGTGTTAATCATTCAATTAGAAAAACACAGTACTAATGGAGAAAACCAGTACAATACACATACACTTTAACATAGCAATTATTAGATATACAGATACAAAATCACTATCATATAATGGTATCTAGCAAAACAGGATTAACTAAAAAAAAACTAAAAACAACTTAAATGTTAGAAATGAAGGATCTGTTGATAAAGACTATATAACAGAATGTTGTATTTTTTAAAAACATGGCAGCTTTTCAGGTACTAATATGGCATTATCTGAAATGTCTTAAGTTATAAAAGCAAAGTGTGCAACAATATATAAATGATACTATCATAACTGTAGGTGTTTGCTTTTTAAAGAATGTGTGTGTTACATATTAAAAACCATTTTTCAATGTTTATTTATTTATTTATTTATTATTTATTTATTGAGAGAGAGAGAGAGAGAGAGAGGGGAGGGGCAGAGAAACAGGGAGACAGAATCCCAAGCAGGAATGTATGTATGTGTTGTGTATTTTCATATATTTACATATACCTAAAACATCTCTGGAAAAACACACCAGAAACTGGTGATAGTGACTGCTTTTGGTGAAGAGGCCTGTGTGGCTTACACAGAGAAGCAGTATTACATTTCCATGAAAACTGTTTTGCCCTTTCAAATTTAATACTGTCTAAACATTCCTTATTTTAAAAATAGTTTAACCACAAAAAGTAAAGGTAACCGCAAAATAAGAAATACGTATAATAAAACAAAAAGGACTGGAGTCAGAAGTCCTTGATAGGTTATAGAGACAGCTTGGCTTTCTATATATGCAGTCTCCTTTGAGGCAGCAGGCCCTTGTTTATCTAGATAGGACAGAGGAGAAACAAAGAGTTTCTGTGGCCTTTTTCTCTTTATCCTTACAGTTGTGTCTAAAGCAAACATGGCAGGAGTCCTTTGCTATATACCTAAAGGGATTAAAAAGGTAAAGATGGACAAGCTCACAGGAATCCCCATTTACTGCTAAAGTAGCCCAAACTCTGGCATCTTTTTTTTGAGCCTGCAGATTCCATCTAAAGCAACCATGTATCCTTTGCTCTCTACCTATGATGAAGACAAAAAGAAATGGTACAGTAATTGCTTCATGACCACATTACATACACAGGGTAGACACAAAAGCTAGCAGTCAGCTATTGTGGTGTTTTCCCTATGCCAAGGATCCATGTAAAGGCAGTTTTCAGGCAGTAAAATAAAAATATTTACCGTTCCTTGGATAAAACATTTGAATTCTCCAGATTTTAAAATTAAAGTTGCCTTCTATGTTTAGAACTACAGGGACAGTGTGACTTTATTTACAGCTCTTCAAACAGCCAGATTCTATTCTATCTTCTAGAATAACTTTCTCTTTCTGATTTATTACTTTCTTCTGAAACAAGGTAATTTTTGGAGGTTGTGGCTTAAATTTCTTTTCTATTTTAATAAACAGAAATTTAAATTTTATCACTCTTGGTTCAGCATATTTTCTAAAATGCTATAAAAAGTGACTTACTATTAAATAAATATTTGTATAAAGCATCTAATTTGTCTTATTAAAATGACCAACAAAATAAGTAATCGTGGTTTGATTCATTTGTTCTAAAAGTATCATTAATATAGAAAAAGTGATGTGACTGAAGTCAGTATTTGGAATTTATCTTATGAATTCTAAGTATTTCATGAAGTACTCCATTTAAATGTCATTAATTTCCTTTACCCATGGGTAAAACTGTTATACTCTTTTCAGGCAAAGCAGTAATTAGTTCCTTTAGACATGTACATAAGTATTATAGTAGCAGAGAGCAAAGGCAGATATGGATCCAGGTATCACTTCTTCAAACATTCAGATGGGTTGGTATATAGCTCAAAGAAGGCAAAATATCACTTGAACTAGTTTAAATTTGGGAAAGGATAAATCCACAACCAGGGAAAGCTAAACCAGACTTCTAAATCAATCAAGAAAGTTCCTCAGCTTACTTTTAGACAACAGCAACTAACCAACCAAAAAAGAAACTACTCTTGCCTTTCTTCTCTATCTTAAGTGTCAAAACTATAATTTTTGTGTAAATCCAGCCTGATCTTGTAATACACTATATATAATTTAGGTTGTCATTTGCTTATCATGTACTTATTTTGCCCCAGTGTTTAAGAAATGGGGCTATGGGTGAATGAGGCAAAAGCTAAAAATGCCCAACGTCAATGGTAGCAAAATCCCATCTAACAGAGTTATAGTTAAAATAATTAAATCAAATATTTCTCATATGACATGGCAATGTCAGTAAAGAAACATACATGATTAAGCTCAAATATATTCCTTCAGTTGAAAAGTTTATACCTTCCTCTCTCTAGAGGATTCTCAAAAAGAAAAATAGCATGAGTTCCAAAGATAGAATGTTTTAGTAAGAACCCAGGAGAAAAAGAAGAATTGCCAATACTATAGGCAGAAAGACTTTCTTTAGAGACAACTTTCTATTAATACAAAAAACAAAACACCAAAAAACAAATAACTTCTGCTTTAATAAAAAACATTGATCTAGTCACATTACAAAACACATATGACAATACTTTATATTGCTCACATATACATAAATGCGTAGTGGAAATATAAAAACAGGTATTAGAATGAAAACACTGGATTTGTAAAACACTAAAGGAGGAGGGAGGGAAGAGAATGAGATAGGAGAGGAACACAGTGGGAACAGTAATTGTATTTATAATGCTTAATTGAAGGAGAAAAAGCAACAGCAGGAAATCAGGTATAGTGCTAATATTTCACAAAGCTGGGAGTAAGCCCATAGGTGTTCATTATATTTTTCTTTATTCTTATCTGTATTTTTAAAATATTTCACAATACCATTTATATGAGCAACAAAACTTGTATGCTATTAATGCAGCAAAAATATACAAAAGATTTATGAAAAAATTGTAAGACTTTACTAAAAGACAGTAAGAAAGATATATATAAATGGAGAAATACCAATCCATGTTTATGGATAGAAAGATTCTGTATTTTAAAGAGAGCAGTTCTCCCCCAAATTAATCTATAAATTAAAAATTTTAATAGACCCTTCTTTGAATTTGACAAGTGATCATAAGACGTATATGAAAAAAACAAAAAGCAAAGAATGGCCAATATACTCATGAAGAAGAACAAGTTGGGGAACTGTTTTACAAACCTTCCGATACCAATATTATAGCCAAAATAAAGACAGAATGGCAGTAGCACAGAGATCAATGAAATAAACAACACAGAAACAGTCCCAGTTATTATGAAAACTTACTTTTAACACAGCTGGCACTGGTGACAAATGAGGAAATGTCAGACTAACCAGTCCCATGGTGGGACAGCTGGGGTTCAAATTGGAGAAAGATGATACTGGTTCCCTATTTCTCACTACACAGTGAATCACTTTCAGGTGAATTACAGTCCTAAATGTGAGAGACACACTACAAAAGCTTTAGAAGACAATTTGAAACAAAAATTTTATAATATTAAAGCTGGGGAGGATTTCTTTGACAAGAGACCAAAAGCACTATTAAAAAAAAAACAACACCAAAGATTGATAATTGGATCATATTAAAATTAAGAACATTTGTAAAACAAAACATTGTAAAAAAAAAAAAACCTTTAAAGATAAGGCACACCTAAGAAAAGATGTTTGCAATATGTATAAATTTAATAATAAAGGATTCATATATAGAATATATAAATAATTCCCAAATCAATACAAAATAACATACAGAAAAGTTATCAAAAGAGAAGAGGCTCTTCAGAGAAAACACCAATGGCTGATAAACATATGACAATATTATTATGAGGAAAGTGCAAATTAAAACCAAAAGATACCATTTCAGACTTGTAAGAATCATTAAATATTGACAATATTAAAAAAAATCCCAACAAATATAAGTTTTGCCAGAATGTGAAACAAGAGGAACTCATGCATACTGTTAGTGAATGCAAAAGCCAATATAAGCACTAAGGAAAATAAGTTTGGTGCTTCTAATAAAATTGAACATGCATTTATTATTCTCTGACTCCATAATTCCACTCCTAGGTGAACACAGCCTAGAAAATATAGCCTGGATATATGTGTATATCAGATACATATACAAATATTTTCTTAGCAGCATTGTTTATAACAGCAAAAACCATAAAAGAGCCTCATTTTCCACTAACAGTGAAATGGATAAATGTTACACAGCAGTGGAAATGAAAAGGAAACTGTACCTACATTCATCATGAGTGAAATTTACAAACATAATTGTATACTTAAAGAAGCATGGAATACATACAAGATGCTTCCATGCATATCAAGTTCAAAATCAAGCAAAAGTGAAGACTGTATCCATACATAGTTGGAAAACTTCTAAAGGAAAGCAAGAGACTCACTGCAACAAAATTCAGGCTTGTAGTTAATGCTGAGGAAAGCAAAGGTGATGTACTAAGGGACTGACACACAAACACTTTTAAAATACTGGTATGTCTTATTCTCCAAGATAGATCACATACTGGGACATAAAGCAGCCCTCAATAACTATAAAAGAACTGAGATCATACCATGCACACTGTCAGATCATAATGCTTTGAAACTTGAAATCAATTACAGGAAGAAGTCTGGAAAACCTCCAAAAACCTGGAGGTTAAAGAACNGTTTACTTATTTTTGAGAGGGAGGTGAGGGGCACAGAGAGAGAAGGAGATAGAGAATTCAAAGTGGGCTCTGTGCTGAGAGCAGAGAGCCCCATGCAGGGCTCAAACCAATGAACCATCAGATCATGACCTGGGCCAAAGTCGGATGCTTAACCAACTGAACCACCCAGGTGTTTCTAGTATGTCCTATTTCCTAATTTGGGTAGCATGTGCATGTATATGGATGTTTGTTCTATTACTCTTATAGCCACATACCCATGTTTTATTCTCTTTTAGATGAATAAAATATTTGATTATTTTAACAACAACTTAAAAAACTGTCTGATGTCAATAAAGGTAACTCAAGACATCTCACCTTAGAAGATAGTGGTAGCAGAACATTTAAGAGGGACTTTAAATAGGTCATGAATGTCCAAAGGGCCAAAGGAGAGAAAGAGCACCAATAAGATAATAATGAGAGATCATAAAATAGGAAAATATAAAAACTAACTGGGCATGAAAAATGGATGTTGTAATTTTAATCCATTTACACAAGTAAACAGTTCAGTTTTGTCTAAACTAAGGAGAGAATTAGTGAATTCCAAAATAAGGAATTCCAAGTAAGAAATATCCCACAGTGCAATAGGAGAAATTAAAAGATGGAGGATATGAATGAGAAATCAGTAGAAATGGAAGATAAAATATATAGCTCTAATATAGTAAGAAGCACCAGGAAAAGAGAAAACAGAAAACTAAAGAAGCGGTATATGAACATATTGGCTGAGAATTTTCCAAACACAGAAAAATACTAATTGCCAGAGTATAAAGTCCCACCAAGCATCATGTAGGAGTTAAAATAAATCACACTCTGATGCACACTGTAATGAAACCAGAGAGCATTACGGAAAATCAAGAAAAACAAGAGCTGCTTTCCAGAAAATATATTATCTACAAGAAAAAAAAGTACAATCAGATTGGCAGATTTCTCATTATTAGTAACAAAATATTACTAAAATGTGGAGCAAAGAATAAATGCAAACTTAAATTTCATCATATGAGGGTGAAAAAAGATATTTTCAGACATATGGAAATTAAAGATTTACTAACCACAGCCTTTGTTGGAAGCAATACTAAAGATGTACTCTAATATGAGTAAATTAAACCCAAGAGGAAGCAGTGAACAAAGCCAAAATGAGCAAGGATATTAATGTGGCATGTTAGTGATTATGGATAATTACTGATTGTAAAATCAGTGTAAGAATTTGTGTGTTTAAAAACTTGTGTGATGAGACAGTACAGTATACTGAATGTAAACTCTGATACCACACTAAGTTTGAATATGAACCAAAGTTCTCCCTGAAACGAAAATATAACTTGACTAAAGAACAGTTATGACAGCAAAGAAATGCAATTTATATTGTCTGTCTATGTTGATCAACTGTCATCGTTCAAAGATGAACAAGAAAAGAGCAAAACAAGGGCTAAAAATGGAAATGAGATTCTCAGACCAGTTTAACTTTTGTTAAAAATCTTAAGCAAAAGATAATTCAGAAAAATAATCATACTGCTCAGGAAAATTCTTCAAGGATGGATGGTTTAGATATTCAACCATAAAGTAAATTTGTAATATCCTTGCAAAACTATTTCTATGTCTATCTTTCTGATAGTGGGGCGCCTGGGTGGCTCAGCTAGTTGAGCATCCAACTCTTGATATGGTCTCAGGTCATGATCCTAGGGTCATGGGATCCAGCCCCATGTCAGGCTCCGAGCTTAGTACAAGACTGCTTGAGAGTCTCTCTCCCCCTCTGCACCTACCCCCTGCTTGCGCTCTAAAACAAAACAAAACAAAACAAAACAAAACACAACACAACACATCTTCTTCGGACAGAAATACAAGACATAAGATAGATGGACAAAAGAATAAAACTGTTGTTTTGGAGACAGCTGGCTCATTAGGCCAGGAAGAGAATTAAAATCATGGGTTGCTGAAGTTGACAAATTTCTTTTTCTTTTTATTTTTTTATTTTTTTTTAATTTTTATTTTTTACAAATAGTTTATTGTCAAATTAGTTTCCACATAACACTCAGTGCTCATCCCCACAAGTGTCCTCCTCCATGCCCATCCCCCCTCCCCCCCACATCCATCAGTCCTCAGTTTTTGTCAGCATTCAAGAGTCTCTCATGGTTTGCTTCTCTCCCTTTCCCCCACCATTTCCGCCCTTCTTCTCCCCCTTGTTCCTCCGTCAAGTTCCTCCTAATCCTCCTATACGTGCAAACATATGATATTTGTCCTTCTCTGCCTGACTTATTTCGCTCAGCGTAACACCCTCAAGGTCCATCCATGTTGCTACACATGGCCAGATTTCATTGTTTCTCATTGCCATGTAGTATTCCATGGTATAGATAAACCACATCTTCTTGATCCATTCATCTGTTGATGGACACTTAGGATCTTTCCATGTTTTAGCTATTGTTGAGAGTGGACAAATTTCTTTTAATTGCTTATGATAACAGAAGCCTTAGAACAGAACTAAGTCTTGCCTAATTTCTTTGGGTCAGGGTCGGAAAAGATGCAATTCAATTATATTCTTAGGTTTATAACTATTTAAGTGCTTCCTGTATGTACAGGTCTTTAACAATTTACAGTGAATTGTTCTTATCTAAAATCACCTCCTTCCCATCATTTTACAAGCCCTCCACCCCTTTAGATTCCTAAAGGATAACCATCAAGCTCCATCTTGCACTGTCTAGATAAGGAGTTCAATTTCAAACACAATGGGTCTTTATTTGGGTTCTACCCAAAGATTTCACCAAAAGCTTTCACTTGGCAATCAAGACCTTTCTTCTTTCTTACTAGGATCTCTCTTTTATATGCATCATTTCTATTTTATTGTTATTAACTATTATTTCTAAGGCTTTGGTTATTTTGCTCCATTTGCACTCTAAGTATTTTTCTTTCATTATTCTGGGAAGGTTTACTGAAGTCAAAGTACTTTCAACATGCACTCACTCAACAAATAAATACTGGGAAATTACCCTATACCAGGCTCTGACCTTGTCAGATCATACCTTTCTGCTCAAACCCCTCTTATGGCTTCCCATCTCATTCTGAGAAAAGCTCACATTTTTACTTGATCTATAAACTGACCTTCCATCCATCGTCCACAGTATCTCTGGCCTTGTGTTTGTTACTCTCACTCACTCCATTCCATACACTGGCCTCATTCTGGCTATTCCTCTTTATAGGACAGCCATATTCCACCTTAGAAACTTTGTATTTACTATTCTGTCTGCCTGGATCATTCTTTCCCCAAATATCCAGATCATTCTCTCCTTCACTTCTCGCTTGACTAAATTAACACCAAGTACGTCTTTGGCCTTACATTAGATTACATTCTCAGTCTCAATCTTTCACTCCTCTGCAATAGTATTACATACCCACACTGACCTCATACTGGCCAGGGTGTACTTCCCCGCCCCTAGATTATTAGGCCTGACCAAGTGATTTGTCTAGGTCATTGGAAAGTTAAGAGACACAGTTCAAGCAGACTTAAAATGGCTTGCACTTCTAGGCCTGGTCTCTTGTACTCATGCTTTTTGCCATGGGATATAACATCATTTGGTATTCCACGGATACCAGAAAAATGGGAGACACATGGAACATACCTGAAACTGAGCCATAAAGTGCAACCAAGTCTAGCCAGGATTATTTGAACACTGGAAAACCCACAGATAATGTCTGGTGTTGGGACTCACTAATTTTTAGGTGGTTTCTTATACACATTACAGTGAACATAGCAAATAGAACCTGAAAACTGTCAACATACAGGTGATCATCTCCTTTTCTTATTTTTCTTCATAGGACTTTAAGTACTATATATTTTACTTCTTTGTGTTTGGTCTATCCTCCTACATACACACACATGTATACACACATAAAGACACAAATAACATCTCCATGAAGGAAGTAATTTTTTGTCCATTTTATTGTTATTATCCAAGCACAACAAAATAGGATCTGGCATAATGCAGGTGTTCAACAAATGTTTGTTGCATGAATAAGTAAGTAAGACAAAGTCCCTGAACTCAGAAGCTTACATTTTAGTGGAGGAAAAAACCCAGAGAATTAAAAGGTATACAAACTTTAATATTTAGATAGTATGAGAGTCATGAGGAAAATAGAAGAATGGAATAGAGAATGTTGGAGTATAAGTAGGAAGGGTTGAATAGATGATTAAAAAAAGTTGCCATGAGGAGGTATCATGTAAGCTGAGTGCTGACTAAAGAGTCCTGCATGCATCTGAGAGAAGACTATTCTAGGCACAGGGAGCTGAAAATGCAAAGATACTGAGGGAAGAACAAGATTTCTGTCCAACAAACTTCAAGAGAAAGATAAGAGATAAAGAAGTAGACAAACCTGATCACTGAAGGCTTCATTGACCTCTGTATAGTCTTTAGCTTTCATTCTAAACACAGCTGGAAGACTTTGGAGCAGTTTATGCAAGGAAATAATTTATTTTTAAGGTTGTTAGTTTACTATATGGATTTTAAGGGGCAAGAAGGGAAGTAGGGAGAAGAGTACGGTGTAAGCCCAGGATTGAAGTAGTGGCAGAAATGGGTAAGGTATTTGAAGTATCTTTTGAGGACAAAGCCAGCAGGATTTACTGACTGAATAGATGTGATGTATAAGAGAAAGAGAGGTGTCTGGAGGCTTGGGAGAGAGGAATCAGGAATAATCCCTTGTTTCTAGTTTGAACAATTTACCAAACAGTGGTTTTGTTAATTGAGTTGAAGATGGGCAATTATGGGGAAAAAGACAGTATAAGCTCTATTTTGTACATTTATCGATCAACTTCTCTGTACAAGGTACTGCTACACTGACGACTCCGGTATCTGTTCTGAAGAACACTTATGCCTTTGACAGTTGCTAAAAGAATCACAAGCTTCTCCCTTCCTTTGAATGAAAAGAATCCTTGTTTATTTGTCTGGTTTAGTTTGATGGGGGGGAGCTATGTGAAGAGTTAGAGATCTTTACCTCATATACCACTTGTGTGTGTGTGTGTGTGTGTGTGTGTGTGTGTGTGCGCGCGCGCACACGCGCGTTTTAAATGTGGGGGAGAGTTGCCTGGTTGGCTCAGTTGGTTAAGTGTCTGACTCTTGGTTTCAGGTCATCATCTCAGGGTTCATGGGACTGAGCCCTGCATCAGGCTCTGTACTGACAATGTGGGGACTGTTTGGGAGTCTCCCCCTCCCCCTCAAAAATAGACAAATATTAAAATAAATTAGAAATAAATTAAAAAGCAGGGACAATACATATGGGAATCCGTTTGAGTATACATTTCTAAAATTTTTAGAAGAAGAAAAAAGACTAATATGAGTGGTTCCCTATTTTGTGGTAGTGGGGTTGGAAGACATTAAAGGGGAAGAATGGAGAGGTGTTATGAACGGGAGATTTTCACAGATTTACAGTTTTACACTTTGATGTTTTAAGTTTGAGAATGTATTGGATTTCTTTTAAAAATGGAAAATATAGCTGTTAAAAAAAATTCTCACCTTTCCAGATTCCCTCCCAGCTAGGAGTGATCAGGTGACAATCCTAGCCAATAAGATTTATAAGTCCCCAGGGGCGTCTGGGTGGCTGTCATTTAAGCGTCCGACTTCAGCTGAGGTCATGATCTCACAGTTTGTGGGTTTGGGCCCTGCATCAGGCTCTGTGCTGATAGCTAGCTCAGAGCCTGGAGCCTGCTTCAGATTCTGTGTCTCCCTCTCTCTCTGACCCTCCCCTGCTCTCACTTTCTCTCTCTCAGAAATAAATAATAAAACATTAAAAAAATTAAAAAAAAAAGATATATAAGTCCTTGAAGAGGGTGTCTCTTCCCTGATAGTCTAGCGAGATGAATTTTGTCCTTAGCTTTCATCTTCCCTTCATCTTACCTGAAATGTAGATATAATGCCTGCATTTTGACTTTAAAAAAAAAAAAAGCTGCACACTAAAGATGGAAGACTAGGAAATTGCCAGAAAGAAGCTAGGTCCTTCTTGACTTTCTCAAGTAGGAGAACAGCTCTGAACTGTCTTGCTTATGGACTACCCATTTTATGAGAAAATACTGGCTTAATCTATTGTAGTTTAAACTTAATTGATTTTTGTTTTAGATAAGATTATAATTGATAGAGTCTTGGAATCTACTTAAAGTCTGTACTATAATGCAAAGGAGGCAAACCAGTGATTACAATGACTGTAAATGATGTCATAAGGAACATAATGTCATTAAGCCACTTCTAAGTTAACTTCTCAGAATAGTATTAACAAGTAATCATAATTTCCAAGTATCATAATTATCCATTTTTGATATGCAGTGTGAAAGTATCCCCCACTGATTTATCTTATATAAACCATAAGAAGAGACTGTGAAAAGCACAGAGGTGAAGATCTAAAGAGAATTCTAGTTCTTGGTTATGTCTAATCATAACTTTTAGGTACTGTTCAGGATTTCATATAAAATTACTTTATCAACACTGCATTTTTCAAGTATGTTATTATGAAATATACTTTTAAAAGTTACCAACCCTCAAGTCCTACTATTTTAACTAAAAAGGAATATTTTAAGAAGATGACAATACTACATTTTAAGAAAAAGATGATATTTGAAGAATTAAGCTCACAGAGGGAGGGAGGCAAACCATTAGAGACCCTCAAATACTGAGAACAAACTGAGGGTTGATAGGAGATGGAAGAGAGGGGAAGGTGGGCGATGGGCATAGAGGAGGGCACCTGTTGGGATGAGCAGTAGGTGTTGTATGGAAACCAATTTGATCATAAATTATACTAAAAAAAAAAGACCACCAACGGTTATAAGAACAAAAGAAATTAAGCTCACGATATGAATTATTCCTATGTTCATGTTAACTTATTGCTTTTAATTTATTAGGATACTATCTTCCTAAAGCACTTATAAGAAGAGAAACCATTTATATTAGAGACACCCTTTCAACCATACTCTGCCTTGGAATGGAGTATGTCATTCAGTTTAATATATATTTTGACCCTTCTATATATAACACTATAGATAGGAAAAGAAACATTTTTGAGAAACAGAAGTACTGTGAAATCAAATATTACAGTGATAATGGCAGCACATTTCTTCCTAACTCAAAATAGAAATAAATTTTATTTCAAAGATATTGAGTCATCTTTCTAAATTAGACTATCACATGGCCAGGATACTGTAAAAACTTCAAAAAACTGAGCTGATGTAAAAAAAGCTTTTTCACATATGTGAATAAGAAAGAAAAGTAGGATTCCAGCTCTGTTCTAAAGTATACTTACTTGTAACAGGTTGATCTTAACTATTATGACCTGTCTGTGGAATTTATTTCCATGAAATTGACCAGATAATGGCAAAAAGTTTTGAATAAGCAAAACCTCTTGCTTATCCAGGAGCACTGATTATTTCTCTGCTGCAAGTAGCCATGTCAAATGATTATCAACTACCTGACAATTCTGTAGAAGATTTTTATGCAGTTTAAAATTAGATGTGCTAGGAAGTTAATAAAATTAGGTAGTCCAATCAAGGCAGGACTGCAATCCAGGGAATTACTTTAAAAATTTAGTAATATAATAAACATAAGCAACCCAAATTTTATCTCTTACAGGTAAAGAAAGACTAAATTCAATACAAAACCCTTTAGAATCTTGATAAAAAAAAAAATCCCAGAATAACAGTAAAAGTTCATTAACTAAGAAATGAGTGTTCTTTGAACAGTTTGTTAGGGAAGATTTTTATTTTGCTGTTTTTTGTTTTTTTGTTTTTCTTTCCTGAGCTTTGTGGTTACGAAGCTTTTACTGGGATGATTCAGTCCACATACATAGATGGATCATCAGCATTTGGGAAGAGCAGTACAAATGCTCTAAGTAAGATTTTTCAAGTGCCATTTTGATGAAGCCTTTTTTAAGAAAATTGAGGTACGAGCTTCTATTAAGTGAAGTGAATAGCTACTGGAAAAAAAAATACTGCATGCCATAATCGTTGCACCTATGCTGGTAGACAAATCCTGCAAACAATTTCTTAAATGGTAATGCAATACACACCATACTCCTCAGAAGTTCTATATGATATACATTAGTCATACATTTTATTCTCCTAAATGTATAGATTCTCAAATTTGGTAGCCAGAGGAATATGTAATGATGAAGAAAAAAACCAATACCAAAGAAACCTAACAACCTGCTCCTCTGTTTCCACAGAAGTTCCAATCCATAACCTCTGAAGCAGAAGTCCGTATTTACTATCAGACTCAACTTCTACACTTCAGCTTCATAGTGTTGCATAGTTTAAAACCAAAGAACGGTCAATATCCCTAAACGTGCAGGTGTAGGAAGCAATTGGAAAAGGTACTTTAAGTTCCAATTTCAGTTACTTCTATGAGAATATATACAGAGATGTCAAAAATCCCGAGTTAGTACTGTTTCACTACCCCTTGCGCTTAAGTCATTCTTGAGTAATAAGTGAAAGGACACAGAAAGGTGCATTAACTCTTTCAAGCCACTTGGGAACTCTGATGTACAGCTACTGAAAGGCACTAAGTTTGCCCCTAAGTGCATGACTTAACTATCTCAAGTCATTCAAGCACTAGGGAGGAAATCCATTGATGTTTAACATTATCTACTAGATTTTGCTGCCTTTTTAAAAAAATATTTTTAAATGTTTTGTAACATTTTTTATTGTTTTATTTAATAAATTTTTTAAAATTTCTTAAACATTTTTTTAAAATGTTTTATTTCTGAGAGAGAGAGAGACACAGAATCCAAAACAGGCTCCAGGCTTTGAGCTAGCTGTCAGCACAGAGCCGGCTCGAACCCACAAACCGTGAGATCATGACCTGAGCTGAAGATGGATACTTAACCTACTGAGCCACCCAGGTGCCCCGATTTTGCCGCTTTTTAAACTGGGTCTCTGTAGCTATAGGAGTTGATACCCAAATGAAAATATATACCAAAGGAATAACTAAGTCCCAGAAAATAATAAAACTATCAGGTAACCATGAAGCTCAAAAATGTATTATCTTGATAATGAAATCTTAGATATTTGCATCTGAAATGAAACCACTGGTTTAAATTGAGTATGACACTGTTTTAAAAACTGAAGAGGAGGTCTATCTTTATCTATACTAATATCTATATCTGACATACAGTATAACAGGAGAAATAATATTTCATAAAGCATTGAATATATGTACAAATGTGATTAGAAGACAGACTGTGAGATCAGACATCTATCTTAAAATTTCAGTGTTTTGGTGGTTAAAACAGTAAGAGAAAAACAACACTGTTTTGCTTTTAGAAACCTGTTTCTAATCAACTGAGCTACTCCTATGGGGTCAAATAAAAGTGATTAGCTTATTAAAAGCATAGCTTTGCTATTTAATAAGCAAAAATGATTGAAAATTCTGCTCCAGATCCTGATAATTTTAGTGTTTCTAGTTAAGCTTGCAAAATTGCATTCATTATTAGTGTCTAGATTCATTAACAATTCAATTTATAGATATTAATGCTTATAATGCATGCTTCACTTGCCAAAACTTGAAGAGAAATTGTTTCAATTAGCTTTCATGGATCATGAATCCTACCGGCTGGGTATTTTTAGACAAAAGATACAAACACATCCCCAAGCAATGCTAATGCACAGCTGGGACTCATGTGTAAGGTCACTTGAGCTAACAGTTTAAAAGGAAAAACAGTAAATGAGTTTTACCCATATGAGCAAGATAGGAATAGTCTCCTGTTTCCAACCAAATATTTGAAAGGCATATACACACCTTAAGGAAAATGGCAACAGAATTATTTGCTTATGTAATTTCTATAAGATAACACCACAAGATAGAAATTGGCAATCTAAACTTGGCAAGCAGTGTTCAGTATATACGACAATGTAAGAAGTCTCAGTGAGATACCTTAAATTGTCCCTCTGTAGAAAAGAAAGGGGATTTCTTAGAAGTCTTAAGCTTAACAGAAATACAAATTCTATCACTTGGATAGAATTTGGTCATGCTCTAGTGGTAGAAGAATAAAAAATAGATTGATGTTCCAGATGATCTAGTTGACCATCCAGATTTACAGATAATTATTAATTCTCCATTTCATTTTCCACTACATATGACCAGCTCAAAGTTGCTCTTTATTGTTAGTGGCAGAGCATACTTTTGGGTAGAAGAGATATTCTATGAAGGATATCCACCTCTTTTAGATACCTTTTCCTCACACACATCTTCATGCAAATTAAGGACACTAGCCCATTCTTGCATTTCACTTACTGTTTGTAGTGTATTTTAGCATAGTATAGAAAGCATGGCATAGCAGTGAATCTCCATCCCCAGTGTTCAGAGGATGGAATTTAGCGGAGAATCAAGAGAATTGGGTGATTAAAATTTTTTTTTAATGTTTATGTATTTTTTAAGAGAGAGAGAGAGACAGCATATGAGTGGGGGAGGTGCAGAAAGAGAGGAAGACCCAGATTCACAAGCAGGCTCCAGGCTCTCAGCTGTCAGCACAGAGTCTGACATGGGGCTGGAACTCATGGACCATGAGATCATGACCTGATCCGAAGTCAGACGCTTACCCGACTGAGCCACCCAGGCCCCAAGAATTGGTGATTTTTAACTGAAAAGTAAGAGATCCTTTGTCTTCAGTAAGATGCTGGCCAATGTCACATACTGATGAACAGACTGAATAATAATTCTTAGTTTCCTTCATTCCAACTCCTTCAAGGATCCCAAGAGAGAATCTTAGAAAACTTTAGTAGTACAAAATCAGAATAAGGTTTGAGAAGACCATGAGATTCTGGAAAAACATTAATGTCATAAAGATGCAATTGGGAAAGATAGAGCATGAAGAGCATATATTCTTCTAAAACTAAACTGAAGTTTGGATTAAATCTTAGATATTGGTCAGAGTAACAACAAATAACATGCCTACAAAAAACTATTTATTGCATTATTGCTTTTTAGCCTTAATAGTGGCAGAACATTTCTCTTGGTAAATAGGAGTCTATTATAAATGATAACTGCCACAAAAGGGTATTTAACAAAACTCAAAAGTATCAAGATTAAAATCTTGATTTCTGAAAAAAATGTAAATATGAACAAAAGGAAATCTGATTGCCTATAGAAGGTTATAAAAACTGATGTATGAGAATAATTAAAAGATGATAGGAGCAAAGTGGGGAAAAAAGTTTAGAGAGAAAAGTGAAAAGTTCAGTTTTTGATATAATAATTTAAAGAAAGCTCTAAAAGACTGAAAGAAAAAGGGCTAGGCTAAAAGCATGGGACTAAACACAAAAATTACTGATGTAACCTGTTTTGTTTTTTTACTGAGTATGACTGCAGAAAATTATGTAAAGTGCATTTCTCATACTGCCAAATTCATGATGACCATGTGACTCTGGAAAAACTACATTTTTTAAGCCAAATAGGTTATTTAATGAAAGAAATCACCCCAAACACACACACACACACACACACACACACACACACACACACACACAAACACACTCCCAAAAAGGAATGACAAGGACCATGGTCACTGATGAAATCATTAGCACCACCACATTACTATTCAGATCCATAATTCATTCTTTAGTACTACAGTCCATAGGGGCCTGGTTTGCTTTGCTACACTGAAAACAGAGGACAGCGGGGATCCCTGTTACAAGAATCTCACTTCCCCATTCTTTTATAAGCTTCCTCCAGCTTCTAAGTGCTCTGATTATTCTTTTGTCTCTCTGTGGCTAACCTATCACTTAAGGTACTTCTCCCTCCCTGCTCCTCCCATACTTCTATAATGGATGTAAAGGTCAGTGACCCCCTCAGGAACAGTAGCATTTTCAGCAAGGGGTGTGCTAAGGTAGTCAAGGGATTTCCATTACAGTTAACAGGAGGTGAGGTTGTATTCCTTCACTGAAAATCTAAGTATATCATGCTAAGAATTATATTTTCATATAACCTATACTACCAAAGAGCCAATATAGTTAGGCTATAACAAAGAATGTTTAGAGGGTGATAATATACAGCAATAACAGATGACCGGAAATCCTAAGTGGCATACTTAACATTACAGAGCAGTTTGTGAAGGTGGTTAGTATACAGATGTGGAACTACCTAGATCTTACAGTTTTGAGGAAATGTTGGGTAGGAGGGGGTATTCATTATTATTTACCCACAGTGTTTTTCCCATAAGGACTTCCTAGAGGCACAAACAAGAAATTAGTTTGATATGGTATTACACAGAATAATATAAATATTATAACCCCATTAAGGCAGGCATACCATATTACAATTGTATACCCAGGGCTACCCTAAAATAATGTCTATGACATAGTATACACTCAAAATTTACTGAATTAATAGAAAAGTTATTCTTCACAGTGTGGCCTAAGTTTCTTTTTATGGAAAACAAAACAACAGTAGCTTCTTTCAAGGACTGGTTGTGAGAATTAAAAGCAGGCAAGCAGATAAGATGATAACATGAGGAGAAAGTGAAATCTGTAATGGATATACAGCTTTTCTATAAATCTAAACTTATTCCAAAATAAAAACTGGTATCAAAGCACTTAAATGAACATCTGATATGTGGCTGGTATGATCAACAAGTCTTTCCTGACCCTCCTTTTACAATCTCACCCACGCGCTCAGAGGATCAATAGTATGCTAGTAATATTTACCTAGGGGACTAACCAGCTAAATAAAGCAGAGATTTGCTGGCTCTACCCATTTTTTTGGTTAGTTCCTAAAACATAAAATGGCCCTGAATTATTTAGAATATTCTCACCAGATACTACCAAAGGGTTCTACCAAAAGCACCCCGCACTTTTTCTTTTTTACCCTCTTACAGTTTTTTGAAATTCGTTGTTCTCTCAAGTAGTACCCGTTGACACTTACCGTCATTTTTTTGATAGTGACTCTCATCTTAACATATGGTCATTAAAGCTACCACTTTTGAAAGAGAAGAATTTGACTGTATTCAAAATTTAAGTGGTTCCCAGATGTTCTCATACCTTAGGCCTAATATTCATGAGTAGGATGCCTATTTAGTTAAACTATAAAAATATTCATCCCCTTGAAACGCAAAGAAGTATTACCACAGACATTTTTTTTAAATTTTTTTTTTTTTTTTTTTATTTCTAGGAGACAGAGAGAGAGAGACAGCGTGAGCAGGGGAGAGTCAGAGAGAGAGGGAGTCACAGACTGAAACAGGCTCCAGGCTCTGAGCTGGCAGTCAGCATAGAGCCCGACGCGGGGCTTGAACCCACGAACCGCGAGATCATGACCTAAGCGAAAGTCAGACGCTTAACCAACTAAGCCACCCAGGCGTCCCTCCACAGACATTTTTCAATTAATGGTGAAATAATTGTCAAATGTCTACATATTTTTAAGAGCTGTGGTGAGATATTTATTCTTGCAACAGAGAACTGTATTTTTAAGGCGTTTCAGAAAAAAGAATTGGGAAATCTTTCTAGAAAGTAATCTTTTATGTTTTTTAATATCACAAAGGTAAAAAAAGATTTAACGTGAATGATCAATTTATCACTTTTGAAGTATATACAGAACCATTCCCTAGAGGCTTAGAGTAAAACAAATATAAATACAATCATTCTTCCCATGACTTCTAAAAATTAGAAATGTGTTACCATTAAAAACTATTTAAAAAAACACTTTTCTTAAAAATTAAATATTTTTAAAGAAAAACAAAACATTTGATATATTCAAAATATATTTCTTTATTGAAGCTTATAATGTATCAAATATTACTACTTTCTATCATAGAAACAAAAGGTATTTTTTGACATTAATACTTTCAGTTATCTCCTTATCACAGGAATATACCTGCCTCCTTACTCACTTTCCATTCCCAGCCCAGGTCTTTAAATGAACTTTGCAAAATTTAAAGAAAGTAAAAATCAAACTGAAATAAGCAATTATAAATCTCTTTCATGGACAAGACTGTTACAAATAAATGCCAGCTTAGTTAGAACAACATAGTCTTTTACTTAGTCCAGTGGTTCAGACTATCTGGTCTCATGACTTCCTTTATGCTCTTAAAATTAATGAGGACTCCAAAGAATTATGTTATAACAACTAGTACGTACTATAAGGGAAATTAAAACTAGGAAAATTTTGGAGCGCTCGCTAAATTAATTTAAAATAATAAATCATTACATATTTATAACACACATTTATAAAAATAACATTTTCCTTAGTTCAGAAATATCCATATTTGTTTCCATATGAAAGTTAGGTTTTGTATCACAAGCATCAAGGCAAAGTATTGTTTCAGAAAGAAGTGCCATGTTTATCCCTAGCTCGGGGGAGTGAAGTGTGGTAAAATGTACTAGACACCAGCATGACAAACACAGGATCTGAGAAAACACTTTTCTCACATTGGAATATGATATCGGATTTTTTGGCAAATGATTTTTGGGTGATATTTTACACTCCTGTAGGAAAATTGTCTTATTTCTGACTGTGATCAGAGTAAGCATAACATGGCTCCTGCTTGCATGCAGTGGTCCGGACTTAGAACTCTAAGTCAGGTATGGCCTCATAATTAATTAAAACACAGCTCACCTTTTACTCAGAATTCCTTAGCTAGGTTGCCCCTTTCGTAGGATATATTTAATATAATATGTATTAATTAAAAGATGGACTGGGGTTTCTGTCAAATTAACTAAACCTGAAGCTAATCCAGAGTGTCCTTGGAATCTGGACAAGAACTGGGTCCTACAGAAAACAAAACAAAACAAAAACCTTTAATTTGTTATCACCAGTAACTTCACATGAGGATTCAGTGTAGGTGGGAAAAAAAAAAAAAAGTGTGTGTGTGTGTAGTCTTCGTGGAAGACAACTAGCATAGACCTCTACATAAAAAGACAAAATTTAATGAAAGAAAGGCTCATTTCTCATTTTATTTTTAGTCAAGTAAAAGCTTTATGTCTATCAAGTCAAGAAGTATATACCAATCTTACATGCATGAGTTACACACAACATTTGTACTAACCAGAGCTGTTACTCCTTTGTGATTTACCTGAAACTAAAGTAAGTTACTGCTGTGCAGCCAGTGTTACCCCATATAACATTACAGCCTAGTACTACTAATTAACAAACGTGACTGATTAGATTCTCTATGGGGGGAGCCCAGAAATGTGTATTTTTATAGAAAACTTCTTTGGAGATTCTAATGTAGCTTTTAGGTCTAAACAGTGTTACATGAGAGTTAATAGAGACATTGATTATAGCATAAATTACCATATCAAATGAATTTTTCTTTAAAAAGAGAAATTCTTTTAATAAAATCTAAACAAACATAACCGACAACCACGATGCCCTTTTTGATTTACCAATTAAGTTCATTCTCACCTGCTCTGCAAATGTTCTGGTCTCTAGCTGCAAATTCTTTTCCATCACATGCCTTCCCCTTTCCCCTTTCATTCAGCTCACTCTTCCTCTGAGCCTACTGGTCTCAGGGCAATCATTTTACTTTCTTAGCCTTTTTTTTTTTTTTTTAATTTATTTTCAGAGAGAGACAGAGAGACAGCGTGCACAAGCAGGAGAGGGGAAGACAGAGTGGGAGAGACAGAATCCCAAGCAGGCTCCGCACTGTCAGCACAGAGCCCGATACAGGGCTTGAACCCACAAAGCGAGAGATCATGACCTGAGCCAAAATTAAGAGTGGGTGCTTAACCGACTCAGTCACTCAGGTGCCCCACTTTCTTAGCCTTTTTAGGGATCCCTTGCTTCCCATCTCCAACCTCCTCCTCTTTTTATTTATTGCTGTTTACTTACTTTATGTCACTAAATTGGATTGTCTATAATTTTACTCACTGTTAGTCTCTCCCCACTAGACTTTGTCTTTCTTTTCACCATAATAACCCTAATGCCTAGAAGAATTGTTAAAGGGTGGGATACACACACACTCACACACACTCACACACACACACACACACACACACACACACACCCCTCCCAGAATTTTAAGGGCAAACAATAGACATCAACCCAGTTAACTAAACAGGTTACCCAGTCTGAAAGAAAGCCCAGAGACATGCCTCAGAACTAGTCTTTGGCTCTGGATGTTTACATAGCTGACACCACCAAAATGGAGTTTAGTGAAAAAGGATTGCTGTGTCTGGAAAGTAGATATTGCTTTACTGCTTCTGCTGCCATAACCCATTATTTAAAAAAAAAAAAATTCTAGTCCTTCACTTCATCAGGCAGCTCTGATCCAAAATTTTGTCTGTTTGGCAGACCTTGGGTTATAGGCCTGCACTCCTTACAAGAAGGTTGAAAATATAAGCATTTTCAGCTTCTACAGTGGCAGTTGAACTTGGCCTTATACGGAGGAGTTCCCAAATATATAAAAAAGGTTCAGCTTCTAGGTGGCCAAAATGAAAGATAAATGTCTCCATTTATACAGACTCTCAAATATTTCTTAAATGAATAAATCATAAAATATATTGAAAGATATTATTAGAGTAAGTTTTAAATAAGTATATGCAATGATAAATTTCCTAGTATTTAACTGCTATCAATTACTCTTCTAATTCTGGTTTCTTCCCTCCAGACTTGAAAAAAAATCTGTGCTTCCAAGCAGCTCTTGAATTTCTTTAACCACAATGTGAGAGACCATGTCAGGTATATTACAGATTCCCCTTAGATAAAGGACTTGTTGTCTGGCTGTTGGGAAAGCGGTCAGTCATCAACTGACAGGCCCTTCTGTGATACCTTCAGCTGCAGAAAATGCTATCCCCTAGAGTGGACCTTTTACAGTACAGGATAGCCTGCATCCAATGGCTTATCAAAATGGAAATACAGAGGATTGAACCCCCTGCCCTAACTCCAGTTAATGTTATAAAGCCAATCAAGACCCAGAGCTCCACATGGGGTCAGTCCAGGCTGGTATTTGGCTTTAATGCACTTTGACTTCTCTTGCTACCCAGTTCTGCCTTCCAAAAATGTTGATCTCAAGGGCACTCCTTAGCAAGCTCAACTCTCTTTCAGAGTGTAAATCTTAGGGAACCCAGCCTGGGACAATGAGTACCAGTAGCGAACTGGGAAATCAGGCATTCAGATGGGGTTTGGAACAAAAACACTCAACTCTTGGCTGGCAGAAAAAGTGGCACAAAAGAATTTTCTGAGGTGATGTAAATATTCTATACTTAAATTGGGCTAGTATTTACATTTGTGTACACTTAAAATTTCTGTTTAATAATATAAGTAAACAATAAAAATAATTTTAAATTAAAAATATGGGCTTGAATAAACTGTATTTTATTGTGTGCAAATTATACCTCATTATATATATAGAGAGAGAAGGCAGAAAATTAAGAGTAGCTTACTAATTAGGTGGCTTCTAGTGGACATTGGACATACAATGTAAAAAGATAGCGGATGGGGACAAATATCAGCTGTTCTCCAATGGAATGTGTCAGTAGTTTGTGGAGCATTTTCATTATGAATATATAATTGACACAAAACTATTAAAGTTAAAGATGATTAGGTCCTACCAATAAATTGTGAAAATGAGATGTGTTAGTTGCCATGTTCTACTGAAATAAGATAAATCATTATCAAGACAAAACAGATAAAACAGAGTGATTACCAGGAGATTTAAAAATTTCCTTCAAACTACATAGCCTTTTAACATAAAAAATAGCAGGTACCGCTACAGAAACTATTTAGTGTTGGTGTTCTTTTAACTTTGCTTTAAAATTTCAGTGAACAAAGACCAAAAAAGTTTGAGGGTAATACACAATTAAGCAACAAATACTCTCAAAACGGTTAAAATTTGAACTTTTTGGGGCTTTTTATTTAAGAAATGCAAATAAACTGGTACAATATTGATATTCTCAACCAAAAACTAAATAGAAACCTAAAAATATCACCCAGAACTCACTTTATACTTCTGTTTTTAAATGTTATTACATAGAAGTCTGGATTTTAAAATGTTTAAATTATATTTTTATTCTTCTTTTCCAATACTCTTCCCTCACCCCCAAAATCCTTGGTTTCAAATAAGCAGGCTGTAACACTGAAGTTACCTCACAGCTATGGTGTCTAATTATCATTTTCAGAGTATAGGTAGGAAAACGCAATTGAGAAATAGCTTGCCCCTAAGAACATTTCAGGTGGTAAAGCAATGAATCAACAAAAGCAGGAACTCTGAACTTTACCTTCCTACTAAGAGATTCTAGATAGTACTCTGAAGAAAACTAAAGTACCTAAGCATCCTGTGTTGAAAAATTATTTCGTTTAGAAAATAAGTTGAACCTCTTCATGCAAAAGCAGGCTTTTTGGTATGACCTTAAGTTAAGTAGAGGAAGCCACTCCCTTATTAAGACCTATCCAACTATGGATATAATATGTAGCTCCAAAATTAGTTTTATTATTACCACAGTGTGGAAATAAATTATGTTCTTTTGCTCTGTTACTCAGTCTGGTTAATTATACATGTAAAGCAAAGTTATTCCTGGCAACTCCAAAGCCAAAATTCTAACTATAACATTATTAGACTGAGAAAAGAGAGATTTCTGCTAAAGGGGGAAAGTGCCCTGCATAATACATATGTTACATTTTATGGATTCAAACGAATGTGATTCAACCACTAACACTGAACATCCTAGTTTTCTTACTTTTTTGCTAATCAACCTACATGATATGAAGCACACTGGCTTTAGTCTCTAACAAAGGCAGCATTCAAAATGCTAGAAGAGGGACAGGAAGAAGAATAAATTCAGAAAGTATTCCATATGAAGCCTCCATGAACAACATTATATTTGGGGGATTTACTTAGGCAATGAAACAGAACCAACAATTTATAGCACAACTGTATTATTCTAATGACAATGCAGAGATGTCAAGCTGGATTAAAAAAACAAGAATCAGTTATATCTCTCTAGTGGAGATGCCCTTTAAATAGATTGAAAGTCAAAGAATAGAAAAAGATGTATCATTCACACAACAACCATAAGAAATATGGAATTGCTGTATTAATTAATTAATTGAGAAACCAGTAATGGAAGGAAATTTTGAGTAATCCACAAATATGTGAAAAATAACAGCACAGTTAAATAGCCAATTAATCATAGATGAATAACAAAGGAAATTAGAAAATACTTTTAGATGAATGAAAATGAAAAAAAAGAAAAATATGGGAAAATTATGGGATGCAGCTATATGATTCACCTACAAGTGGAATCTAAAAGACGAATAAATGAATCAAGAAACAAAATCAGAAAAGATTTAGAAATATGGAGAACTGATGGTTGTCATCAGTTAAGAGATGGGAAATAGGTGAAGAGAATTGAGAGATACAAACTTCCATTTGTAAAGTAAGTCAGGAGGAGGTACAGTAATGGGAATATAGTCAATAACACTAATAACTCTGTATGGTGGCAGATGGTAATTACACTTATCATAGTAAGCACAGTAATATGTAGACTTGTTGAATCACTATGTTGTACACCAGAAACTAATTATAACATTGTATGACAATTATACTTCACTCAAAAAGAAATTTATAGCAGTAATGCCTACATTAAATAAGATCTCAAATCAATAGATCAACTTTGTCTATTAAAATACTAGAAAAACTAGAAAAAAGAAGAGAAAACTAGCAAACTGAATCCAGTACCACATATGAAGGATTACACATGATGCCCAGTTTAT
Source organism: Crocuta crocuta (assembly GCF_008692635.1). Classification (NCBI taxonomy): domain Eukaryota; kingdom Metazoa; phylum Chordata; class Mammalia; order Carnivora; family Hyaenidae; genus Crocuta; species Crocuta crocuta. The sequence continues at coordinate 2,125,520 of NW_027528867.1, forward strand.
TTATTTACATATATATAAAATATATATCAGATATATATGATACATATATATCATATATATACACATATGTCAATGCAGGAATGGCTAGACATCCAAAAATCAATTTATGTGATACATGGTATCAGTAGAAGGGGGAAAATCACATGATTGTCTAAATAGAAAGAGAAAAAGCATTTGTTAAAAGCCAACATCCTTTCATGATTAAAAAAAAATTCATTCAACAAACTAAGAATAGAAGGGAACTTATTCATCCTGATAAAAAGAATCTAAGAAAAAAGCAGAGTTAACATCATCCATAATGGTATGAGTGATAAAATGCATTCTCCCTGATAAAACAACAAGGATGTCCATGCTAAATACTTGCATTTAACACTGTACTAGAAGCTCCAGCCAGGGTAATTAGCCAGGAAAATATGAAGCACCCAGACTGAAAGCAAAAAGTAAATCTATCCTTACTTGGAGATGACATGATCCTGTAGATCAAATATTCTAAAGATCCATTAAAAACCTATTAGATCTTAAAAATCAGTTCAGTGAGATAAATATATAAAAATCAATTGTACTTCTAATATAGATGTGAAATGAAGAGTCTGAAAATGAAATAAGTAACAATATTCCATTTATACTATCAGCAAAAAGAATACTTTGAAATAAAGAGTTTAAAACATACAGTGAAAGCATAAAACACTGTTGAAAAAATTAGAGAAGTCCTAAATAAATGGAAACACATCCCACATTAGTGGACTCAAGAACTTAATGTGAAGATGACAATTCTTCCCAAATAGATCTACAGATTCAACTCAATCTATACCAAAATATTGGCTGTTTTTCCCAGAAAATGGAAAGCTAATCCAAAAACTCCTAAGGAAATGCAAAGGATGTAGAATAGCCAAAAGTATCTTTAAAAAGAACAAAATTTGAGGATTCATACCTCCAAATTCACAACCTAACACAAAGCTACAGGGATAAAGGTAATGTGGTACTGTCATAAGGATAGATGTACAGATTTCTTGAAAAAAATTAAGAGTCCATAAATCAATCTTTATATTTATGATCAATAGATTATTTTACAAAAGTGCCAAGATGACTGAATGGGGATAAAACAGTCTTTTCGATAAAGAGTGCTGAAACGACTAGATATCCGTAAGTAGAAGAATGCAGCTGGATCCCTTTCTCACATCATATTGAAAAACTAATTCCAAATAGGTCATGGTTTTAAATACAAGAACTCTAAAATTCCTAGAAAAAATTTGGGGATAAAAGTTTGTGACCTTGGGTTGAGCAACAGTTTCTTAGATATGACACCAAAAGTACATGGGGCCAAAAAAAATAGATATTTTGGGATTTATCAAAATTTAAAAATTTTATACTTCAAAAGACACAATCAAGAAAGTGAAAAGACATTTCACAGAAAGGGGGAAAATACCTGCAAACCATATATTTGATAAAGTATTCACATGCAGAATATACAAAAAATTCTTATAACTCAATTATTAAAAGATAAATAACTCAACTTTAATTTTTTTTAATGTTTTATTTCTGAGAGAGAGAGACAGCGCGAGCAGGCGAGGGACAGAGAGAGAGGGAGACACAGAATGTGAAACAGGCTCCAGGCTCTGAGCTGAATGTCAGCACAGAGCCCGACGTGGGGCTCGAACCCACGAACGGTGAGATCATGACCTGAGCCGAAGTCGGATGCTTAACTGACTGAACCATCCAGGTGCCCCTAAATAACTCAACTTTAAAAATGAGATCTGAGTAGATATTTTTCCAAAGAAGATACAAATGGCTAACAAACACACAAAAAGATGCTCAACATTCTTAGCCATCAGAGAAATGCAAATCAAAAACACCATGAGATAGCACTTCACAAGAATGTGGGGAAACTTGAACCTAACACATTGCTGGTAGGAATGTAAAATGGGGCCGCTGCTTTGGAAAATAGTCTAGCAGTGCCTCAAAGGATGTATGACTCAGCAACTGCACTTCTAAGTATCCAAGAGAAATGAAAAAAATATGTCCACATAAAACCTTCTACATGAATGTTCATAGCAAATTATTAACAGCCAAAAATTAGAAAACACCCAAATGCCCACGAGCCGATGAATAAATAAAGTGTGATATATGCAAGGAGATAGTATTTGATATACATACTTGTGAAGGGCATGATTAGATTTTTTAATAAAGACTGCAGTATCAATGTGGATAACTGGTAGGGGTAGGGAGAATACTGAGACTGGAGAAAAGAAGATCATTAGGAGATTGTTATAATCCACTGATGCCTGAAAGCTAGGGCAGTAGCAGGAGTTATAGAAAAGAGGGAACACATTTGGGAGATACTAAGAGTCTAGAATTATGAGAATTTGCTAATAATGAAGGAGAAAGGAAAAGACAAAGGGAGAAGTCATGGCAAGCTCCTACTTCTGAGGACTCCACTCTAGCATCACTTTCTCCAAGAAGCTTTTCCTGAATCTACAATTTGAACAGTATGCCCCTTTTTGTGTTACATTACAAATGCATTTGAGACACCTCTACAATTTGTATTCACTACATTGTAATGTAATGTAATTCTCTGTTTCTGTGTCTGTCTCTTTAATTAGTCTCTGTAATTGAGGCCAAGGACCTTAGAATGTTCTTGTAGTTTTGTCCTCTAGAACTTAGGGCCTGCCCAGAACATTAAAAAGAAAAAAAAAAAGCTCTTGAATTAAAGAATAAATGCAGAAGGTGCCACCAATTAGGATAGAGAATACAAGGGAAGCAGTCTTAGTATGGAAAAGGGACATGCCAGGGTAAGATAATAATGCCAGTTTTTCCTATGTGCCTATGACAGAACCAAATACAATCATTGGGCAGAAAGTTGTAGATCAAGAGAGAGGCTTTGGATAGCATTAGTATCAGGACATAAAAAGCACAGGCAGTAACTACCATCTTGTACACATGGACCAGACTGCCATAAAAGAGGAGAGCCAGATAAAAACAGAATTTTCAAATGTACATTTAGGGAGGGGCAGAGTAAGTGCAGTTCACAAAAGGCATCTGAGGAGGGATTGGAGAGGAAGAAGAAAGTATCAGAGAAAAATAACATTTAGGAAGTGTCAGAGGACATAATCAAGAGGATGTGACCATGGGCTGACCCTCTGGTTGGAAATGGGCAATGGGATGGTCATCACCTCCTCCTCAGTACTTGGAATGTAGGCACTGCCTACCATTCTTGCAGTAGGAGCTGTTCCAAGGACATAGCCTTCAAAAGGAAAGGTGATGAGACCAACTGGACTGAATAAGTGTCTGAACCCAGTTATGGCCTCCATATAGTTTTAAGACTCTGGTGGGTTAAGTGTTAAGATCTACCCATCTTATGGCTACTCAGGGAAAGGCTCATGAGTAATTGTCTTGCTTATTAAAACTGCTATCAACATGGTGTGGTCTTCCTACTTCTTTGGTCTCTTCCTGCCCTCCTCTCAAGGTGGCCAGTTTCAGATCACATACCCAGAAAGCTCCAGAACCAAAAGGAAGGAATTTCACAAAGAATAAAGAGGTATTTACTAGATTTAGCAAAAGTCACTAATGATTTTGGCATTAGCGGTTTCAGGAAAAGCCATCCAGCAGAGAGGAGGAAGCGGAAACAGAGGGGAAGGATAAAAGTTGGATAGTAACTAGAGGATGGTACAGGGTCAAAGGTAAACTTTCTATTATCTATTTTTTTAATTGTGAATTCTGAATCATGCATGTATACTTAGAAGAAAAAGTCAATAGAGACACTAAAGGGGAAAATGGGGATAAACTGATAAAGGCAATCACTGAGAATACTGAAGGGGATGAAAGCACCGTTTCAGACAGGAAGGATAGAAAAGATATGGTTTCTGAAATATAGCAGAGAATAGAGGGGGCCAATAAGAGATAAGGGAGGTCTCTCCTGCCTTCACTCTCTTGGTGAAGTAAGAGGTAAAGTCACACGCTAAAAAGAAATATGGAAATAGTAAGAAAGAAAAGCCCTGAGGATAGTGCCAAAGATCTAAAGTAACTGTTGAAAGAATGGAAGAGGAAAGATGAACTAGAAACACAGAGAAAAAAGTGCCTTGTGATACAAGGGGGTCCAAATGAGGCTGAAAGCCAAGAATCTAAACTAATAAGAGCAGTCTTCAGGATTATATGATTTTTTACTCCAACCATACAGGATAAAAGAGTAAAAGTTAAATGAAATGAAAAGGGGGAAGAAATCAGTACAAAAATTCACTAAGTTGTACACCTCAGATTTATTTAAATATAAGTTATATCTTAATATAGTGTTAATTAAAAAATAACTATATTACATGTCTCATTTCAAGTACTGTATACTCCCACCTCCAAATCAAAAGACTAAATAAAAGGGAGTTCCTAATGTCTGTTTAAAACCAATAGATATTTTTAAAAAATAAAAGACTGAAAATGAAAACAAACAAAAACCTGGGGAAAAAATCCTCTTTCCCCTCTAATGCATGTTTTTTATCTGGAGTAAATTACAGACCACCAAGTACAGTCTGATTTGGGTATCCAGCAACAGTTCCCACATGAAAATTGTTATTGTTGGCTTTAGCACTTTAATCCAAAGAGGACACAAATTCTGCTCATGTTTGAATAACCCTTGCCAACAAATTGATCCCACAGCACCAGGCTGTAGAGAGTAGTTCAACGACTGAATGGAAACATAAAGGGTTTGAAAAAAAAAACTCAGTATGTATTTTCTCCTACTTAGAACCTAGGATAGTTTGCTTTTAAAAAAAAAAAAAAAAAACAACTTTTAATCTTTCCTCTTTTTCCAAATGCAGCCCAAAAGGGCATTACAGAACATCTGTAATTTACATAGAAGGGAGCAATGCCAAAGAAATACAGATTCCACAGCTGTTAACCCAAGGGACAACTCAAATCAGGCAAATCTCTAAATAAGGTCTGAAAGGCAGATGCTCTGCTAGAGGGCAGCTAACTTCCAAAACCACAAGTACGGAGCAGGCACTTGGAATGCTACATGTCTGCCTTTCAGGAAAGCTACCTTTTGCTGTTATATGGGCAAACCACAAGAATTCATAATTCCTTTGTCAATTAAGATAAACCCAAAGAAGACTAGAAATTTTGCCTTGTCAACTCTACCCCGTGATCATAAGAAATATGCCTTGTCATTTAAATACTTATCTTCTTCATCTACTCAATGTTACATGTTGGTTAACAACATTGTCAGGGTAAAAGCTCCCAAACTGCACAATATCAAAAGTTTCAGAAACTTTTCAATACTTTCAGAAACTCTCTAGCAGAATAGGCTATAGAACCAGATTCCCTGGATTCAAATTCAGGTTCTCCATTTCCTGTGTTGCTTGGAGCAAGTTATTTTACATTTACAGAACTCAGTTTCCCATTTGTGAAATGAAGATAAAATTATCTATTCCTACAGCTATAAGGATTAGTCAATACACTGATATATATGGACACAAATATTTCAGATACACCATAAGTATTCCATAAGTCTTTGTTCCTACTATTACGTCCCTAACTTATCAATTTGCATCAAATCCATTTCTTTACTATGGCTTCCAAAATTTGCATAGCATCCGCCATTAACTGATGTCACTTAAACCCTGTGAATATCTGAAAGGCAGACAAGGGTCTTAAGCTGCAGCATGATGAATTTGCTGGCCTATTCACCAATAAATAGCTAGCAAATATTAATGACTCCACTGTAAAAATAGATAAATGCATACTTATGATTTGAAGGTTAAAGGCTCAATATACCAACTCCATTTCCCTTGACTAGTAGTCCTCTTCCACATAAAATATGTGTTTACTGTAATGACTGACCAACTGCCTTTTGCGGAAACTGTCAATATTCTGCATATACAGCATCTGGCAGGATTAAGCAGGACGCTAGGGAATTAAAAAATGCAATTAAGTGAAAATTAAGAAGGAAATAGATGTGTTTTAAATCCTAGAAAAGAGTTTCATTAAGTTTTCATGCTTTTTCTCCCCCTTTTTTTGTTAGACCACTATTAGAGTTCTGCCCCTTTAAGTGTCAAATGGTTTTCCATCTTACAAGTAATCTTTCTCCACAGAGGAGCCTTCTAAAAGTTATAAATAAAATACCCCAAATATTTTCTTTTTCCCACAGATGAGAACATTAGAACACTGACATTTTAATCTGCTCTGTACAAGAGTGAGTTGTGTCAACACAGTGCTCCCAGCTACAACTCTGGAAAAAAACAAGTTTAATTAAAGACAGAGAAGAAACCACATGTGGAGCTGAAGCCATTGAGATACAACGATGAGTTGTCATCTTCAGAGTCAGTTCTCTATGAACAAATCTCTTTGTTAGTGTCGGGAGAAAAAGAAAGGAAAGTGTGATGTTATAAAGGAAAAACATGATGGTGTCAAATGTCAGTGTTCAGACTAAGAACTAAAAAATGGTATTTATATAGTACTAACTTCCAGAGTCTAAACACTACTCCTAACATCATAAAACAACTCTGGATATAAATAGATGCCTATTAACCTTATATGTTGTAGGAGATAAAGCTGAAGCACAAAAACGGAAAGAAGCTCAGCCAAGATCACAAGGTAATGGTTTAGTAACAACAAGTATTGCCTTTACTGGGTTTATTCCAGAATACTGATATATTCCTTCCTCAAATTTTAATTTGAAGGGTAAAGTAGCATCATCACAGTGCTTTTTTCCAACTTTAGCCCAGCTCTAACTACATGCTAGCAATAGCTTGCTTGTCTATGCCTTGCTCTTCTGCCAGAACACCCTATCATCAGAGAAGCACCACAGCACAATCAAAGAGACAATATATGTGACAAATATATATTAAAAGTACCCACTTCATTTCATGGCACACAGAGTAGATGCTCCACAAATAATAATCTTTAAAACTTTTGTTTTTTATAACACTGACTACTCGTGGATTGTGAATCATCATACTCTACAGATTCTATATTCTTTGTAACTAAACCTTCTCTTTTTAACTGTAATATAGCCTAACCCACCTTAGGGGGAAAGCTTAGTATTAAGTCTCAGGACCTAATGGTCTGCTCATACATATATTCTTGTGTTCAGCGCAGTATTACATATGGTTATCACTACGGGCTCTCATGTCAAGAGTGCCTGCATTAAGTTTCAATCCTGGCACTGATGCTTAATAGCTGCAAAACTTTTGGCAGGTGACTTATCTGTGCCTCAATTTCCTCACTTGTAAAAGGGGAACCAAATAGATTTTATAGTTATAGGGCTGCTGTGAAGATTAAATACATTAAATACACGAAAGCTATTAGAATATCTGGTCCAAATACGAGCTCAAAAAAATTTTTGCTATTACCCAACAAATATATCTGCAAATGACTATTATTTTATGTTTATTGTAAAAGTATTAAATATTTCTCAGAATTTATACAACATAAAGTTGTAGAGAAATGGAGTGGGGTAAATATTTTGGTGAAAAGTCATAATAACATATTAAAAACCACAGGAACATGACAAAGGGAAAATTTTGACAAATATGAGATAAGAAGTAAGTGAAAAAGGATTAATTAAGAATTAATCCAACGTTTACAGAGGGTACTAAACTGAATGAGTTAGTTATGTAATAAAAAAATACAACATATAAAATTGCAAATTTTAAGTATGTTAGAGACAGCACCATGGAGAAGATAGTACAAAATTTAGACAATGAAGAAAAAAGGTCATTCAAAAGAGTAAAAGACATGAGCAAAAGTATTAAAGAAATACAGCTGGCCCATTTTGAGACTGATAAACAGATTTGTCTCCCTGGAACTGAAGGCTTTTACAGGAAATAGTTGATCTAGATCTCCCAATTCCTTTCCCACAGAGGTTAGCATGCACACATACTAAGGTGTTTATTAAACAGCTATGTAAAGGGATGCATTCCCATTGTATCCAGTCTGAAAAGCTAGATTAAGCAGAACTTCCTAGCAGTTATGCCAAGGCATACTGCTGTGCCCTACTGGGTGACAGGTACACTGAGATGTTAATACTCTTAGCTCTTGGGAGTCCAAACCCTCCAGCCATAAGATAGTTTGCCTTCTACCCTAGTGTGCCACAGAAATACCATCAACTCTAAATGTCATAAAAATGGCATAAAAAGTTGGGAAGCAACCATTTAAGAATAGTTATTTTTTGTATTTCCCTGATGAGGAGGGATGCTGAGCATCGTTTCATGTGTCTGTTGGCCATCTGGATGTCCNTTATTAACAATATGCAATTGGATGAAGATAAAGAAGACTAAATAGAGAGGATATAATGTACCAAAGTCATTGCCTGGTTTGGTGGTACTGTGGAATATCATTTAGAGAGGGAAAAGATAAGTAGCAAAAAGAGCAGCTCAAAACTGCTATAATAGGCAGGGCACAAAAATTACAGACTTAAATTAGAATAGTAACAAAAGGGAAACATTCAAAATAGGTTGTAAAAGAATAACTGCTTAGAATTCAGTTTAGTTCAGTTCAACAAACATTTATTGCTGCCTATTATGTGTCAGTCATTTGATAGGCATTTAGGATTAAAAATATTAAAGACATTACTCCAGTCAGGAATTTTTATTAATTGTAGAAAAAACCTCCAGGTTTTCCTTAATGCATTGTATTTCACATTAGCTCTTAGAAAAAAATAAATATTAAAAGGTGTTACATATTATACTATAAGCCAAAGTTTTAACTTACTGATTAAAGCATCCAAAAGAAAGCCTTTGGCTAAAGGCTCAGTATCAAAAGGAAGGGGCCATGGAGAGAATTTTATGGAATAGTCACCTATATGGAAGTGACAACAGTCTTCCCATAGTTCGTATCATTTGTACTATATTTATATCTGAGGAAGTATTGGAAAGCATGCTATTGGAAAATGCCTTTTAGCCTTTAAGAGACGTTAATAAAAATAATAGCTATCACTTATTAGGGGCTCACTATATATCAACCATTGTGCCATTATACATATATTATCTGATTTTATACTCCAAACATCCTCCAAGTACAGGTATTATGGATTATTCTCACTTTGTTCATGAAAACCAAGGGTTAGGATATTAAGTCACCTGTACAAGGTTTTCCAACTAGTACAATGGCAAAGCCAGAATTCAAAACCAGGGTTTTGAGGGAAGCACCTGAGATACAAAGAAGAGTCAGCGAGGCAAACATAGGCAGTCCCACTCAGGTACTGTTCTAGGAGAGAATGTGCTTGCCACCCAATGCTCAATGTCTAGATCCACACATTAAAAAACCTACATCTGTGTATTTAGTTTCTAATATTGGTAACCAATTACTACGGATTTAGTGGCTGATAACAACACAAATTCATTATCATGTAGTTTCATATGCCAGAAGTCTGACACGAGTCTCACTGGGAGACTCAAGGTGCAGACCAAGGTGTCACACCCCGTCTGCAATCCCTTCTAAAGGCTTGAGAAAACAATCTACTTCCATGCCTTTTTTGCTGTTTGAAGCCACCAGCATTCCTTGGCTCATAGTCCCCCGCCATGATTTTTAAAGCCACCAATGGTGGGTTGAGTCCTTGTGCTGTTGTGTCTCTAGTTCTTGAATAATCCAATTTACCTTTTGCCACAAAGAATTTTTCTAAGGATTAGATTGGACCAGCCAGATAAAACACCATAAATCTCCCTATTCCAAGGACATTAACTTAATCACATGTGAAAAGTCCCCTTTGCTATGCAAGGTAATAGGGACTGCAGATTAGAGCCCAGACACTGTTGGTGGCAGAAGCATTATTTTGCCTACCAGTCTGACTATATGAGTGGTGTCACTCTATGTTTGAACCACATAACCAGCTTCCTTGTTCTCGTTCCACATGTATAAGGCAATTTACTGATATACTGGCTCGCCCTGTAACTTATAGGAAGAGAATGTGTTCTTCAGAGGACACAGTGTCCAATCGCCCAGGCAAATATATCTTACATTATATTGAAAATTTTATTTTTTGAGTTAACACGTAGTATCTCTCAAATGCTATCAGAATGAGTCAATCTCTTCATATGAAAACTCTAGGACTCAGACAAAATCAGTATTCTGAAACTTCAAGCTAAGGATCGGAGTGGAACGGGGGGCATATTTAATAGATCCATACCTATGATAAAAACAATCTCTTGAAAATCATGTTTAAGAAATTACAGATAGGGGTGCGTGGGTGACTCATTCAGTTAAGCGACTAGCTATTGATTTTGGCTCAGGTCATGATCTCACAATTGGTGGAATTGAGCCACACATTAGGCTCTGTCCTGACAGTGTAGAGCCTGCTTGGGATTCTCTCTTTCCCTCTCTCTCTGCCCCTTTCCCACTTGTGCTCTGTCTCAAAATAAACATTAAAAAAGGAAGGAAGGAAGGAAGAAAGCAATCCCTAGCAAATAGCACCAGCATTCTTCACAGAACTAGATAGAACAAACAATCCTAAAATTCGTATGGAACCAGAAAAGACCCCGAATAGCGAAAGAAATCTTGAAAAAGAAAGTCAAAGCTGGAGGCATCACAATCCCGAACTTCAAGATATATTACAAAGCTGTAATCATCAAGACAGTATGGTACTGGCACAAGAAAAGACACTCAAATCAATGGAACAGAATAGAGAACCCAGAAATGGACCCACAAACTTATGGCAAACTAATCTTTGACAAAGCAGGAAAGAATATTCAATGGAATAAAGACAGTCCCTTCACCAAATGGTGCTGGGAAAACTGGACAGCGACTTGCAGAAAAATGAACCTGGACCACTTCCTTACACCAGACACAAAAATAGATTCAAAATGGATGAAAGATCTAAACGTAAGAGAGGAAGCCACCAAGATCCTAGAAGAGAAAACAGGCAAAAACCTCTTTGTGAGTTCCTTATAGATTTTGGATATTAACCCTTATCTGATATGTCATTTATAACATGGAATACTACATGGCAATGAGAAACAATGAAATCTGGCCATGTGTAGCAACATGGATGGACCTTGAGGGTGTTATGCTTAGCGAAATAAGTCAGGCAGAGAAGGACAAATATCGTGTGTTTGCACGTATAGGAGGATTAGGAGGAACTTAACTGAGGACCATGGGGGAGAAGAAGGGGGAAAATGTGGGGGAAAGGGAGAGAGGCAAACCATGAGAGACTCTTGAATGCTGAGAAACAAACTGAGGACTGATGGATGTGGAGGGGAGGGGGGAGATGGGCATGGAGGAGGGCACTTGTGGGGATGAGCACTGGGTGTTATATGGAAACCAACTTGACAATAAACTATTTGTAAAAAAAAAAAAAAAAAACAAAACAAAACCGTAAAAAAAATTCCACATATGAGTGAAATCATAAAACAAAACAACCTCTTTGACCTCAGCAGCAGCAACTTCTTATTCAACACATCTCTGGAGGCAAGGGAAACAAAAGCAAAACTCAATTACTGGGATCTCAACAAAATAAAAAGCTTCTGCACAGTGAAGGAAACAATCAGCAAACTAAAAGGCAACCAATGGAATGGGAGAATATACTTGCAAATGATATCAGATAAAGGGTTAGTATCTAAACTCTATAAGGAACTTATCAAACTCAACTTACAAAAAACAAATAATCCAGTGAAGAAATGGGCAAAAGACATGAATAGACATTTCTCCAAACAAGACATTCAGATGGACAACCAACACTTGAAAAAATGCCCAACATCACTCATCATCAGGGAAATACAAATCAAAACCAGCATGAGATACCACATCATGTCCATCAGAATGGCTAACATTAACAACCCAGGCAACAAAAGATGTTGGTGAGGATGGGGAGAAAGAGGATCTCTTGCACTGCTACTAGGAATGCAAACTGGCGTAGCCACTCTGGAAAATGGTATGGAGGTTCCTCAAAAAATTAAAAATAGAACTACGCTACACAATTACACTACTATGTATTTACCCAAGGGATACAGGTATGCTGTTTCAAAGGGACACATGCACCCCAATGTTTATAGCAGTGCTATCGACTCTATCCTAAGTATGGAAAGAGCCCAAATATTCACTGACAGATGCATGGATAAAGAAGATGTGGTGTATATATATATACACATATATACATGTATATATGTGTGTGTGTGTGTATATATATATACACACAGCAGTATTACTCTGCAATCAAAAAGAATGAAATCTTGCCATTCGCAACTACGTGGATGGAACTGGAGGGTATTATGATAAGTGAAATTAGTCAAAGAAAGAAATATCATATGACTTCACACATATGAGGACTTTAAGATACAAAACATGAAAATAAGGGGAGGGAAGCACAAATAATATAACAGGGAGGGGGACAAAACATAAGAGATTCTTAAATATAGAGAATAGAGGATTGCTGGAGGGGTTGTGGGAAGGAAGATGGGCTAAATGGGTAAGGGGCATTAAGGAATCTACTCCTGAAATCATTGTTGCACTATGTGCTAACTAACTTGGATGTAAATTAAAAAATAAAAAAGAAATTATCTATAATTAAATATACCTAAAAGTGCAGTTTTATATCACTCCTTTTGATTCATAAGAGAATAGTCACATTTTTCTGATTATGCTGGGAATTTCATTTTTAAAAAATTTCTCTGATTTTTATTATTTTGGTGGGGGAGGGCAGGCCACATATAAATTGTCCTTAGTTCTCTGATCCTGATTTATAAAACCTTTAAATATTTTTAGTTGTCAGAAAACATATATAACATATTAATCATTTAAAGTATATGATTCTATGGCATTAAATATATTCACCTTGTTGTGCAACCATCACCATTATCCACCTCCAACATGTTTTCTTCTTCTTTAACCAAAACTCTTATACTGGGAATTTCAAATCAACAATTTTAAAACTTGGATCACACAGATTAATGGTTGCCTAGGGCTGGGGTACTGGGCAAGAATAGGCAGAGATTGCTCATGAGTATGGGGTTTCCTTTTGGGAAATAAAAATTTTCTAGAATTGACTATGGTAATGGTTGCTCAACTTTGGGAATAATAAAAGTCATTGCATTTTACATTAATTTTTTTTAATGTTTATGTATTTTTGAGAGAAAGACAGAGTATGAGCAGGAGAGTGGCAGAGAGGAAGACACAATCTGAAGCAGGCTCAAACCCACCAACCACGAGATCATGACCTGAGCTGAAGTCGTACGCTTAATCGACTGAGCCATCCAGGCACCCTATACTGTACATTATAAATGGGTGAATTGTATAATATGTGAATTATATCTTAATAAAGTTGTTAAAAAAATCACTTGGGTCACAAAGAGAAGACAATCAGAGGGGGATCTGATGAAATACTAGGATTAAATGGGAAGGGAGGGTCTTATTCACTTTAATGAAGATCCTTCCTTAATATCTACACCTTGTCCTTTTTTAAAAGTTTTTTTTTTTTTTTTTTAATTTTAAGCTTGTTTATTTTGAGAGAGAGAGAGAGAGAGAGACAGACAGTGGGAAAAGGGTAGGGGCTTAGAGTGAGGAAGAGAGAAAATTCCAAGCTGGCTCTGTGCTGTTAGCTCAGAGCCTGATTTAGGGCTTGAACTCAGGAACCTTGAGGTCATGACCGGAGATGAAATCAAGAATCAGATGCTCAACCAACTGAGCCACACAGGTGGCCCCCTCCTTGTTCTTTACTCTGGTTTTGTATACATTGTGTTATTAGAAAAGTCAAAACTTCCACCTTTTCCTTTCCTCTTTTGGTTTTTATTTTACTTATCAATAAACAACACAACATATATAACAATCTTATTTCATAAATTATAAGTAATCTAGATTGTGAGTATGGTGTTAATTTCCAATGGATAAAGGAGACATTCTCAATTTGGTTCTGTTTTAGATGCTTATGTTTTGTCACCCTCATTCTGGGTTGTATGCTGATGATTCTTTGTATGCCCTAAATATCATTCCTTGTGTCACAACAGCCTGTGTGAGATTAATGCCTTCTTCTATCAAGATTCTCATATTAAATTCAAAGAATTTTTGGTGTGGTGTAAATGTGGGAAGTTCACACTTTAGTAGACACCCTCCATTTGCTCTGTTTTATAGTCATAACTATTACAATGGCCAATAGTGATTCCACTGATTTGTACAACGCTACTGAATGACCTCTCTGCATTTCTTCTTACTTGATTCCTATTTCTCAAAAGCAATGATACTTTATTCATCCCAACAGCAAAGAAGAGTAAAAACTGGCTGTCAGAGTTCACTACACAGTTATGCTTACAAATAAGAAGGTTGGGCAAGTTTTGCTTGGAGCTTGCTTGCAGGTAATATGAAAATAATAAACTAAATCATTCCCAATGTCCTCTTTGAAAAAGTGATCAAATCATTTCAAAGAAAACACTTTCCTAAAACGGATACATTAAAGCTGTTCAGTTAAATTAATGAAATACCATTATCTCAGCCCATAATGGTAGATCCATTATGCACCTTGAGACAGAACACTTCCCCCATAAGAGTTTAGACAAAATGGCTTAGTTACTTTTCTATATGAGAATTCTAAGAGATCACTCTCTACTTTCACTGTAGAGATAACTGAGGTTGCAACCCTAATCCTTGGGAGTAACTATGTTTATGTAATATTTTAGCCAATGAATCAAGTTTATCACACTCTGTCATATGCTTCTATGCAATACAATTTATTCCCATATCATGGTGTACCTAGTTGTATATGCAGAAAGAATGTCATTGTTGGAGAAGAGCAATATATACAACCTACATTGTAGAGTGTACATAATTTCCTTGCTCTTAAACATGAATGACCTGACTTTGTAGAACATACCACAAATTCAATTCCTGATATAGAACAACTTTGTCAAATAGTTTATATATATATTTTTGCCAGATTTCTGCAAAAAGTGTTAAAGTTGAAACTGCAATAAGTTTGTTAAGACTGTATGGTGGTTGTTGGTGTTTTAATGCACACAGAAACTCAAGTCCATATTCCAGGGATCCTTACAGACAATCAAAAGCATAATTTTCCAAGCAGGCAGCTGTAGCTCATTACATCTGTTATGGACCATGAAAGCCACTTGCCAATAGTGTCGAAAGACTATTACTCATTTCAATCTTTCTAAAGACGACAGATCTTTCTTTGACCAAACATTAGTGAAAAACGCTGAGCTTGGGGCTGTGACTGGAAAAGCCTAGCACACATGGATGGAAACACAGTAGAGAAACTAAAGTTAAGTGGAGATAGCAGATTGATGTTCTAGCTTTTCACCTTCACATACCTTCACATACCAGAGCTGCCACCTAGATTCCAAGGGGAAAAAAGAAAAAGAAAAAAACAAAAACCCTAGGAAAAACAATGTACTTGCATCATGCATGAAAATCCCACCACCTGACCTGACAGAACTGTCAGTCAGAATGGCAAATTCTCTGCATATGACTGAATTTTTTAATCTCAGCAGCTCAAAATAGAGAAACTTAAAGGGCCAATCCAAGCAGTTTTGAATGTCAAGGACTGTCCAAGCAATGCAGTTAATCAGAAAAATCAGGTCACACTCAGAAATTGTCTATGTCCTTATTTAGCAATCACAAAGACAACATAGGAGACTCTAGCCATTTAAAATTCTGGAGAATTGAACTGAATAATAGTATGTCCAGCCAGTATGCCAAAGACAAAAATAACTATCTGGATGATTTGTGCAAATATTAAGTAATCCTATTTTTCATACAGTTTTTAAATCTAGATAACTACTGAATACTCAACTAAAATTTAGCTGGGGAGCCTGATGTTCAGTGGGGTATTAGCACTAAGAAGGATTCCAAGGTACAAATTATGTTTTATTTCTTGATCAAGGTGCTAGCTACATAAGTATTATTAGGTTATAAAAATTCATTGAGCTGTACACTTACAATATGTGAATGTTTGTGATCAAAGAAACTTTGTGATCAAAGACACCTCATGTCCTCTAGTCAACTGCCCCATGAATTGCCTCTCAAAAAGGCTATCGTAACAAATTTCCATTTGATCAAGATCATTTCAGTTTCACACATATTTGCTTTTCAGCTTTTCAAGCTAAATTTTTCAAGGGAGACTCAAGTTAGACATGTTAGAGCAATGGAAAAATAGTTTGGGTCTCTCATAACAGTTTATAACAATGACAAATATTTCTGTTCTAAAGACCAATGAAATTATCTTTTAAATAGTCCTGATAATTGGATATTTTATTTCTAGAAAAACCTACTAAACCACAATTCATGCACATTAGTCTTTAACAGTCACAAAGTAGTTTGTGAGAAATATGTAAGATTGAGTACAATATTTCATTGGCAGAGGATGCTCAAAATATGTGATACTGATGGCAAAGGTGTATCAAGAGATACACTAAAAACACTGGTGAAACTTTATGAAAGATCATAATGGGAAAAAGACTGATATTCAGATATGAATTCCAATTTTGCAAGATACTGTTAGATCATATATTTCTCTTAAAGTCTAAGAGATGCAAAAATCTTAAAGCTATAGTTATTCAAAACTCTGTATAAGCTTCCTATTTTTGTAAGGTGGAATGATGGCTCAGCATCAGCTTAGTCTACTGTATCCACTACTAGGAACCTTAAAGGGTTCCCTTCCTTCCTCCCCTCCCCACCCAAAAGTATATTATTTTGAGAGAGAGAGAGAGAAAGAGAAAGAGCACGCACGCCCATGAGTAGAAGGGCAGAGAGAGGCATAGAGAATCCTGCGCAGGCTCCAAATAGTTAGCACAGAGCTGAAGCTTGACCCCATGAACCATGAGATTATGACCGTAGCCAAAATAAAGAATCAGAGGCTTACTGACTGAGCCACCAAGGCACCTCTCCCTTCCCTTTTTATCAGACACATGTTATACAAATGTGGGATTAAAATGGCAAGAGACAAAAAAAAGAAAAAAAAAAAAGAACATTTTTCAAATTCACATGTACAGGGGCACCTGGATAGCTCAGTCAGTTAAGCATCTAACTCTTGATTTCGGCTCAGGTCATGATCTCAGTCGTGAGATTGAGGGCACAGCTCTGCGCTGATTGAGGAACCTGATTAAGATTCTCTCTCTCCTTCTTCCTCTGCCCCTCCCACATGCACGTACACATGTGCTTGTGCTCCCTCTCGCTAAAAAAAAATTCCACATGCACAATTTTATATATATACCACAAAAATCTCAACACTTTGATAATTAGCATATGAGGCTGAGACAAGTAATAACTGCTTTCATTTCCTCAAAAAAATTCACTTACTTCCTATGTTTGCCTAAATTATCAAGTAGGCAAATCGCATATGAGAATGTCTAAAAGGCACAGAAAGTAATGGTTTTGGTTAGTATTTGTTTCTTTTAATAATACAGCAACAATTTTAAATCTGACTCTAGTAAAGGAGCATTCTTCTTCCAACATGAACATTTACACAAGCCACTATAGCTTTGAATACAGTGGGTCAAAATTCTGAAAAATAAAAATGGTTAAATTTGGTCTTAGCCTTTCAGTTAAAATAAAATTTTTTATGCTTGTATAACATTAATAGCTGTGAAATGCTCATTTTTACCACATTTTAAAAGTTATCTCTTTTAAAATGTATTCTTAGCAAATGAGCAGCTCAAAGTAATCAGCCCAAAGTTCATGTTCATACCTCTCTAACATTAACCATATTTCAAAGGAATCTTCTCTAGACTTAAATTAGCAGCCTAATATTTCTGAATTACCAAAAGTTGAATAAACTAACTAGTAGCAATATGAAATTGCCATGGTTATAAGTAAAAAACCATGGTAATTTCATGTGGCTTAACCTAAAGATAGTTTTTTAGACAGTTCCAACTCTATTCTAGAAAAAAGCAAATATACACCAAAAAGTGTTTATGTCATGTGGAAATACATGTAAAAAATGTTTCCAAACAAACAACTAAATGCAATTGTACAAAGAAATGAAAATACTAGGTTACATGAAAATGGGGAAAAAATCAGGTAGTTCAACAGGTTACTGAAATCCTGTCATGATCGATAAATTGACTTCTGCTTCACTTTTTATGAAGAGGCTGTACTTAGCAAATCACTGTGTAAGCTGCCTCAGTAACAGCACTCCTGCTATCAGGTTTACTTGCAATGATTCCAACAAAGAAATTAATTTCTTAGATGACAAGAAAAGGTTATCCGAAACAGGGAAAACACAGGAGACTGAGCTTTCTGCTAATAAAACAGACAAATATCAGTCTAGGCACTGAATTCAGAGTTGTTTAATGCTCTGCAAGGTATGAACTCCCTATAGTCTAACTCTACCATTACTTTGGACACGTATGTATCTACCTATACACACATACCCATACTACACACACACACACACACACACACACACACACACACACACACACGCACACGCACTTCTTTACCCGTTTTAGCAAGGTTCCTAGTTCCAGCACAGAAACTTCCATGATCTAGAAACCAAAGCCTGGGCAAACTGGGATTGTTAGTTACCCTAATCTACAGTTATACCTTGTTTGTGCATGTACATGTATGAAAACATATATAAACACTCACCCAACCACATCTCAAACTCCAAAGAATGCTTTTCTGAAAGTATTGTGAACTTACTAACTCTTCAGAAAATAAGTAGTGCTATAAAATTATCCAGTAGCTTTAACTTGTTTTATGACTACATCAATTAACTATGTAACTGGCAGTGATCAAATCTGAGAACTTGGAAACTGCCATTCATCACAAATCATCAGGCCTATTCTTTCCTAAAAGGTTTCATGCTTAAATCATATTCATATAGTTAAGCATTACCATTGACAACCTCTTATAATTATTCTATGTTGTAAATATGAGGAAAATCTCTGTGGCGTTCTATAGGTCTGAACCTCAGCTTCATTATTTACCAACAATGTACCTTAAGAGAAAATGCTTAACCTTAAGTCTTTATTTCCTAGTGCATAAAATTAATAGTACTTACTTCATAGGGATTTTCATTATTATTAAATGATGCAATGTATGTAAAATCTTAGTACAATACAGTAGAAAGAAATTATTTCTCAATAACGTTACTATTATAGTTGCTAATAGTATTGTTGTGCAGGTAAGAACTTACAAATGCTGTGAAGGTAGCAGTCACCTATTCCTGTCTTCTTTGGTGGAAACATTTTCTATTAAAAGTAATTTATTTCCTTTTATAATATTTAGATTTCCAGATTATTTGACCGTAAAAACTATGAGAATCTTAGTCATTTAACAGAAAGAGTACTCTTATAAGATTAATTACTTCTTTATATAGGATTTCTTTCCATTATTAAATTTCAATATCAGACATAATAGTGCAAGTAAAGAATAAAAATCGGAGCTCCTTGCCCCCCAACTTTAATAAACTACCATATATAATGGGCTAAAATGCAGATGATAGTTTTCTCTGTGCTAAAAAGAACAAGTGGGGCGCCTGGGTGGCTCAGTTGGTTGAGCATCCAACTTCAGCTCAGGTCATGATCTCTCAATTTGGGAGTTCAAGATCTATTTCGGGATCTGTGCTGACATCTCAGAGCCTAGAGCCTGCTCTGGATTCTGTGCACTCCCTCTCTCTCTCTGCTCCTTCCCCACCCACACTCTGTCTCTCTCGCAAAAATAAATATTTAAAAAAAGTATTTTTTAAAAAGAGATACTAAAAAAAAAAGAGAACAAGTGTAAACATTAAATCAAAATAGAGTCGTTAGATTTTAGAGTTTGAGGAAACCTTTAAAATCATCTAATCCAATGCCCTCATGTTATAAATATGACCCCAAAAAGGTGATCTGTCCAACATCACATGGCCAGAATCAGAGACAGTATAATAAATCAGGTCTCCTGCTACCCACTCTAATTATCTTTTCATTATACTTCTCTCTAAATCATAAGTTAAAATCATGAAACAAATTCCTATTCCAAAATTACTTATAAAAACATCTTTAAATACACAATGATAATTAAGAGGCGTGATGAGAAGGCTGAGGAAAAATACCTAGTATAACGTAGTGGAAAATACACTTTGAAGTCAAACAGACCTTGTTTCAAATGCCAGTTCTGTCACTCCTTTTTTTCTGTGTCAGCAAAGTACTTATTCTGAACTTCAGGTTCTTCACTTGTAAAATGGGGATAATGCCACCTAGAACAAAATAAATAGATATTAAAAAGTAAAATCACACAATAACACAATCCCAACAATAGTTGGGAGTCACACTACCTACATTGAGTCCCAACACCACCACTTACTTGTTTTTTGTTCAAGTTATAGAATTTCTTTGAGCCTGGGAGGTACTTTAACACAGAATATGGCACATAATAAATGTAAAGAGTTTCAATATTATCAGTATTACCTATAAATCTGCTGCCACTTAGTGGGTAGTGAATAATATAAAGAACCAACACTACTACAAAGTATGAAAAAAAGCTAAAATTATAGCAATGATACATTGAGAATCTGTAAAAAATTTTGTATAGAAGAACCTGTCAGCTTTGGAAGACTGTACCTACTACTACATGGTTTTCAGAAAGCCCTAATCAAAAATATAATAAAAAAAAATAAAGTGGAAATCCACATTCAAAATACTTGAGTTCAAGACAATCAATTCCCATCTCTGAAACTGGATGGAAAGGCATGATTCCTAAATTCAAAGGGAAATTAAAACCACAAAGTTTAAACAAAACAGCATGAAAAAAATACCTCACAAATAGGAATAATTTGGTTTTCAGCTCTTTACAAAAATTCTATTTTTAGATCAGATACAGTGGTTTAAGATGCTACCATGTCTTTAAGCTCCATTTGGTAGGGAAATACCTGTTTTGGCTTTGCTATTTCTAAAGGTAAATAGGAGGTTTTGCATTTAAGTTACAATGTGGACTACTTTAGAGTAACCTCATGCCAAAATGGCACATTTCTGAGGGATGCAAAGGTATTCAATAAAAAGCTTTTAAAGGCATATTTTTAAACTTGCAGCAGGAAAGCTTTTCTGTGTCAAGACAGTAATTCTTTTAACAGCATTGATCAAAATGTCATTCTTTTATGAGTGTACAATACCTTTTAATGGCATACAACAAGCCATTAGGGTTATACACCTCTGTACAGCAGACAGCTTACTGGAAAAAAGGGAACACTGGCCAAGATACAGTCAGTAGGTTTTATGCTTCTAATAAGGAATTTTTTCTCCCCTAACTGCTTCATTCTAAAGTCCCCAACTGGAATTACCCAAAGATTAAGTGTAAGTTGTCTTCACTTCTGTAATTTAGAAGTTCTTTCACAGAGGTCTCAACTGCAAGGTCTAAACTTTATCTTTGTGGATACTATAGGATGGCCTTGAAAACAGACTCTCACCCAGGGCCAGCGAGAAATTATTCATGAAGATTAGAAAAGAATAATGGTTATATTTACTTTGCTACTTTCAGGGGAAACAAGAAAGTCAATTAAAAAAATGTTATGAGATGATCACTTTTCATATTTATTTACAAAGCCAAACGCTAAAGGGATATTAAAGTTATGTATTACTCTACCACAAAATATTTCTTTTCATCAACTAATAGTGATTAGGCAATCTTTCATAAAAGGAAACTAAAAATGATCTTGTGGCACCTGGGTGTCTCAGTTGGTTAAGTGTCTTGACTCTTGATCTTAGCTCGGGTCTTGATCTTACAGTCCGGAGTTTGAGCCCCACATGGGGCTCTGTGCTGGGTGTGAAGCTCATTAAAAAAAATAATCATCATCTTAAAACAAGTCCTTCTCGTTGGGCTATTATTGCTTAGAGAAAGAAATTCTGAAACTGTTTAGAAAACTTAAACATATGAGTATATAAAACTCATGAAAAACTTTCATCAATATACCACATTTTTAATCACCCAAGAAATGGAGAGGTAAGAAGTTGGGCAAAAATAGAAAGGGGGACTATTCCTGCTTTTCATGTTAAACCTTTACTTACTTTTCACTATTAAAGCAAATATGACTTAAGTACAAGTAAATTCTTAGAATTACAGAAATATCCAAGATAAATTGATTGCAGCATAAATCCTGACCTTTGGAAAACCATTCAAGAGCTTCATAGAGTTTAAAGAATGTTAGCAATAATAATTACAATCCTGCACCAGAAAGTAAAACTCAACTTCACAGACAATGCCAGATGCATTTATTTCAAAACCTTCTGCACAAAAGCAGAGTTTAGAAACTGTCTCCTTTTAAAATTGTGAGCCTATGGACGTACATGTGTGGTAGCATAGTGGAGAAAAACTGGTGACAAAAAAGGGAAGTTCTTATTAATGGCTTTCAAATTCTGTAATCAATCAGAAAGTTTTGTTTCAGGCAATATGGAGAACCAGAGTGTTTACAACAACTCAATTACTGAAAACAACTAAAAATGCAAATACTGAAAAATGCCTTCTTAAAAGCATCCTACTTGATAAGAATAGTAAGAAGTAATCAACTCAAAGTTAGTGAAAGTGCAGCTCAGAAATCCTAAGTACCGAATCTGCTTTTGCTTTTGAGAAAATTCGGTCAACAATTTTGACCCAAGTTAAAACTTACAGATCTTACTTGGGGTAAGGAATAGAAAACAAACATAAACAGCACCTAAGAGTCTAAGAGGAGACTCTCTTCCCAGGAAGCTGGGAACTCATAGGGTTAGCCCTTCAATGTGTAGGTGATCAGGAGTCTGGGCCTAAGGGACAGTAAGGAAAGTTGTCTTGGTAATGAGCAAAGCAAGGGAAACATAAAACCACAAGGAGTTATAGCCACAATCCATCACTTATGTAAATATACATGCACATGCTAAATTCGTATCATCAGAATGGGCCCCAAAATAATAAGTTAAGTAAACATAAAGTGGTGCACAACTGATAGTATCCCCAGAAGCCAGATTATAGCAAACACAAATGTTATCAGACTATTAAATACCTAAGTAAACAAGGTACCATGAAAGAGAACCAGCAAAAATGAACCTATGAGGATTTCATTTCTTGGAAGATTATGCACATTTAATGTATTTAAAATATTTTTAAAGTGTAAACATATTTCACAGAACAGAAAATAAAAAACATAAATGGCTTACAATGTTTAAAAGATATCTATACAAATTAAATATATATTAAAATTTAAAACTCACTGGAAAGGATAAGACAGATTATCTCAAAAGAGACTAACTTTCCCAATAAAAAGAACTAGAAAAACTAGGTAATATATGGAAAATAACTAAGCAAAGGTACAGGAGAGCTACCAGCAGAAGCTAAGAGGTAGAAAAGAGAAGTGTATATAGAAAGAAACTCAACTTTCAGGATCAGTTTTCTTAAGTCATTTGCCAACTCTCAGGAGACTGAGAAGCTAAGCAGAATTGTTAGCAGTATCACAGACGGTCTGAGGGAAGTGGGGTAGGGAGGAATTTCTGAGATTGGATATTGCTACTGGTAAACCAGAAATGTATTAGAAGAATAAAACCCAGCTATATACCAGCTCAGTCTCAGACTGTATTACATATAATGGTCTCTAATCTACCTACCTATCAAAAGCAAAATAAAAACACACAAAAACCTCTTTGGGGAAATTTATTATCATTCAGATCTTCAAATTATCACAACCACTTCAAAGGGGCACCTGGGTGGCTCATTTGGCTAAGCAGCTGACTTCAGCTCAGGTCATGATCTCAGTTTGTGAGTTCAAGCCTGCACAGGACTCTGTGCTGACAGCTCCGAACCTGGAGCCTGCTTTAGATTCTGTGTCTCTTTTTCGTCCTCCTCTGCTCGCTCTGTCAAAAATAAACACTAAAAAAATGATTTTAAATATCACAACCAATGTCTGACATTCCACTGACCATTACTAGGCATATCAAGAGACAAAACCACACTAAAATTTAAAAAAAGATTACAGAATATACAGATACTGGAGTTATCAGTACCTTTATATCCTAGACTCAAAAATATCTTTAATTAATATATTCAAAGAAACAGAAGAGGACCCAAGTTTCCTATAAAATGAGAACCACCACCTAAATCCAAGATCTCCATAACCTTAACTGTAAAAAAAAAAAAAAGGAATGAAAAAATAAAACCCCTCCAAATCCATATCTACAGCATAACTAAGAGACGAAGACTAGCATAAACATCAAATATATGTAAGTAGGGAAATGAGCAATAAATTCTAGCAACCATTTCTGGAACCATGCTTTAAAAAGAGATAAATGGGGTACCTGGGTGGCTCAGTCAGTTAAGCATCCAACTTCAGCTCAGGTCCTGATCTCATGGTTTGTGAGTTTGAGCCCCACGTTGGACTCTGTGCTGACAACTCAGAGCCTGAGCCTGCTTTGGATTCTATGCCTCCTTCTCTCTCTGGCTCAGCCCGTGGCTCATGCTCTGTCTCTCTCTCTCCCCAAAATGAATAAACATTAAAAAAATTAAAAAGAGAGATAGATGAATATTGTATATAAGAGAAGAGGTGACAAAATAGATAAAATAAGCACCAGGAAATGGGGAAGTCCTTAAAACAGGTCTAAGACCTGTTAGATCAGAGCACTAGATAATGTGGAATCAAAAACAAGATAGCTGCAATCACAAGAAACAGCAGTGACAGTCTTGGGGAATCATCATTTCCAGGGGAGACTCAGAAAAATTACTTCTTGGATGCTTGGCAGTAAAGAGAAAGAAGAAAACAATAATGGTCCTACAGATATAAAAGAGAAGCACAAAATTAAAGATAGTTCAAACCGTGTCACCCTCCAAAACAAATGCACCACAGATTCAAGATACTGCACTTCATTATACTAACAGAAGAGAGTGCTTTTGAACTAAGAAGCCTTGTAAACCCTCTAGTCATTTTCTATATAAACTATTGCTGGTGAAGAAAAGTTAAATTTTGTAACTGATCATAAAACAGCTAGCAACAACTGTAAAAAGACTTATAATACAGAAAATAAGAATGAAAGAAAATTCTTTAGCTGATAAACACCTCTTGAAAGAGAGACAGACAGACAGATGCCTGGGTGGATCAGTTGGTTGAGTGTCTGACTCTTGATTTTGGCTCATGATCATAGGGTCATGGAATCTAGTCTTGTGTTGGGCTCCACCCTCAATGAGGAGCCTGCTTGGGATTCTCTCTCTCTCTCTCTCTCTCTCTCCCTCCACCCCTCCTCTCTCTCCCAATGTTTCTCTTTCTAAAATAAAATTTTTAAAAAGACAAAGAAAAAACAAAGAAAGGCAGGTATAAGGTAGAGATAGCCATAGCAATAGCTCAACCTGAATTATATGTTGTTAAATAGTATTTACAAATATAGGGAAAAACCTTCAAGTATTACATTCAACAATTCACAACAGAAATGGGTCTCCAATCTTCCAATCAGGAAAATATGAAATGAGAGGTAACTGGTCTAAAAAAAGAAACTGAGAAGAAAAAGGACGAAATCATTTTAGAAGTGAAGAATAAATTATAAATTACTCAAGAGAGAATAGATTTAAATGAATATATAGTAAGGGGCACTGGATGAAAATAGCAACAGAACAAAATGAAGAAAGACTGTAATAAGAATCAGGGAGAAAGTGTTAACATATGAGAAAGAGAAAGATGATCCAACACACATAAAATTGTAGAATATTTAAAACTTGAATACAGAAAAAGAATCAGAAATAAGAGAAGACATGAATCTATACATTACAAAGGCCTATGAAAAAATCTGTGAAATTGACACAAACACTGAATTCTGGGATGTATGCAATACATGATAAGACTTGAAAGGTAGAACTGGGGATGCAAATCCCCACACACCCCATAGTTTAGACATATGGCTCTTATTACTTCTGAGTAGGGTCACACAGCCCTTAGTTACTGTTAAAGAACTCTATAAAATTGACTTAGGAAATAACATAAAATGGTCTTCTGAAATGTCTGTGGCATGCTGTTCTGCCTAAGATAACAAATCTAACGCGCCATATTTGCAAGAAAAATGATAACAGTTTGCAGCTTAGTAATTAGTTACACCATATGGAACTTCTGCCTTAGTACTCTAGAGATACATTACTAATGCAAACCGCAGAAAGTATTTTGTAGTTCTAGGACCTTGAGCAGAACGCCTAGTCTCCTGAAGCAGAATGACAACCTCACTATGAAAATCACATTAAAACCAGACAGGGATGACAAGGAACAAGATGATCAAGAAAGGAAATATTATAGGATCTACTCCATCAGCACGATTCAAAACCCTGAGACCATTAATTTTCAACCATTAAATACCTCTGGTTGTAATTCATTGGGGAGTTCAAGATTTTTCAAATTAGTTCCCTGTTTTTCTGAAAGATAAAGAGCCTATCTTTCTTCACTGTAAAAACTCAGTGTCGGTTTTTATTGGATTGCTACTCACTGGGTGGATGAACTCTTATTTGGTTCAGTTACAAACTAAGAAAAAAAATCTTCTGAGATCATTTACACAGGAAGCAAAATCAAACTGGTATCAGACTACTGAGCAGCAACATACAAAGAAAGATGATATAAGGGTAGGAATCAAGGTATGTTATTTAAATCGACAAACCAAACAATGAAAATTAAGTAAACAAAAAAAGGATATAAAAATTAATGGCATTGTAAGTAATAGCATAAAAATAACCACTAGAACAAAAATACAAACCTACAATATCAAGGAAAAAACAAAAAAGGATGCAATAAAATATATACTACATAATAAGAGAGGAAAGATAACACATATGAGAAATATATATATACAGTAACGTCAGTATAGAGACAGCACATAAAGACTTATCTATTTTTAAATAAGATACCTTCAAATTAATTTACAGAGCAAAAGTTAAGTCTTCAATATATTAGAGAAACTCATCTAAAATAAGGTGATTCAAAAAGCAAAAATATAAAGGATAGACAAAGCTCCTTGTTCAAGACAAATGAAAACAGTAAGAAAGTTGGTGTTGTAATTCTGATATTAGATATGGTAGAAGTAAGATCAAAAAAACATTACATACTAAAAAAAATTTTTATAGCGTAAATCCACATTCAAAATAAATATAATAGTTATACATGCCAAATAACACAGCAATTACTTTGATAACATGAATCAAGGAAAAATAAAAATGCAAGAAAGAAACCAACAGAAGACATCAAGATACCTAAACTCAACACAAGACAAATGAACAGAAATATTTTTTAAAAATCCATTTAAGACATGAAAAAAACTGTATCGATATCTATTTTCTTTAAAAATTTTTTAATGTTTTATTTATTTCTAGGAGAGAGAGAGAGAAACAGACAAACAGACAGCGTGAAAAGGGGAGGGTCAGAGAGAGAGGGAGTCACACACTCTGAAACAGGCTCCAGGCTCTGAGCTGGCAGTCAGCACAGAGCCCAACACGGGGCTCAAACCCACGAACCGCGAGATCATGACCTAAGCGAAAGTCGGACGCTTAACCGACTAAGCCACCCAGGTGCCCCTATCAATATCTATTTAAACTCCTATAACAAATAATTTCCTTTTCAAGTGTACATGAAACATTCACAATGACCAAATATTGTAAGTCTCAAAGAAAATTTCAATATGTTCTATAAAGTAGAAACAATATAAACAATATTTTCCAATCATAAAATAGAGGTAGAAAATTAAACAAGATGAAAAGCATCCTTCACATGGTCATTTTAGACCTAACCAACAAACTCTTCAATCAAAGGGCAAAGGTAACTTGACACACTAAACAAAACTGTCAACATTGAAGACAATACCAAGTATAGGAAAAGGTGTGGAGCAACTCAAACTCTTAGACAATACAGGTAGAACTGTAAACTTGTACAACTACTTTTGAAAACTCTGGCAATTTCTACTAAGCTTAAACTGATCCCTGCTGTATGACCCAGCAATTCTTCTTTTAGATAGACTGACAGACACATACAGATACACGTACACACATAAAAAAGATGTAAGTATGTATGTCTCTAAGATGACATGTACAAGAATATTTACAGCTTGATAGCCCAACAACCTCAATGTATATAAACAAGAGAACTGGATATTACAGTATATTCATACAGTGCAATCTGGCACACAATGAAAAATATAAATGACATCATGTGCTATTTTAAGTAAAAGAAACTAGAGACAAAAGAGCCCAAACTTTTAAATGAAGTTCAAAATCAAGTAAAACTACTTCAGCCAGAGCATTTAGGCAAGAAAAAGACATAAAAGACATCCCAATTGGAAAATGAATAAAATTATCTCTGTTCATAGTTGATGTCATCTTTTATGTAGAAAACCTTACAGATCCCACAAAGAATTTTAGAATAAATAAATTCGGCCAAGAAATAGGATACAAAGTCAACACACACAAGTTAGTTACATCTATACACTAACAATGAACAATCTACAAAGGAAATTATAAAAACAATTTCGTTTATAATAGTATCAAAAAAATAAAAACATTTAGGAATTAACCAAGAACGTGAAAGACTTGTACAATGAAAACTACAAATGTTGCAGAAAGAAATTAAGGAAAACTTAAAAAAATGAAAACACATCTCACGCTCATGGATTGTAAGACTTAATACTGTTGCGATGTCAGTACTACCAAAATTGATGTACAGATTCAGTCCAATCCATATCAAAACTCCAATGATTTTTTTTGCAGAAATAGAAAACCTCATCCAAAAATTTATATCAAGAGATATCAAATAACCAAAACAATCTTGAAAAAGAAGAACAAAAGCTGGAGGACTCACATTTCCTGATTTTAAAACTTATTGCAAAGCTGCAGTAATCAAAGCAGGGTGGTACTTGTATAAAGACATGCAGGCCAGTGGAACTGAATAGAGGGTCCAGAAATAAGTCCAGACATGTGTGAATGGTCAAATGATTTTTTAAATTTATTTTTTAGTTTTTTGGTAAATATTAAACACAATGCCACACAAGCAATGGGCTAAATAAGAAATCAAATGGGAAATCAAAATGTCTCAAAACAAAAGAAAAACACAATACCCCCAAACCTAAAGAATGCAGCAAAAGCAGATGCTAGAATGAAATTTATGCTATAATGATTGTATTAAAAGTGTTTTGGGGTGCGTGGGTGGTTCAGTCGGTTAAGCATCTGACTTTTGCTCAGGTCATGATCTCGCAGTTCGTGAGGTGGGATTCGCTCTCTCTCTCTCTCAAATAAAAAGTTAAAAAAAAAGTTCAAATAAACAACATTATACCACAAGAACTAGAAAAAAAAAAGAAACTTGGCTGACATTTAGTAGTGGAAGGAAATAAAGAAAAATAGAGACCAGAATAAACAATAAAATAACATTGAAAGTACTGACCAGCTTTTCCAAATAAAACAGGTAATGCTTTAACTACATTAAGATAAAAAAAAGCGAAGACTCAAAACCCAAAATGAGAAATGAAAGAGAAAACAATAAGCAGATAACCACAGAAATATATAGTATACTAATATATTACTATAAAGAATTATATATTAACATATCAGATAACTTCAATCAAATGACTTTTAACAAGAGTAAAGAGACCATTCTTTGGGGAAAGGACAGCTCTTTCAACAAATGTGCTGGGAAAATTGGATACCGCCATGTAAAAGAATGAAACTGGATCCTTACCTAACCATACACAAAAATTAACTAAAGATGGATCAAAGATCTAAATGTAAGACCTCAAACATAAAACTTAGAAGGAAACAAAGCAAACATTTCATGACACTGGACTGGGCAATGATTTCTTGTATAGGACACCAAAGACACAGGTAACAAAAGACATACAAATTAAACTTCATGAAATTATAAAATTTGTGTAACAAAAGATGCTAGCCACAGAGAAAAAGGCAACCCATAGAATGGAATATTTGCAAACCATTTATCTGATAAGGAATTAAAATTCAGAATGTGAAGAGAATTTCTGAAACTCAACAACAAAAGGACAAACAACCCGATTCAAAAATGGGCAAAGGACTTGAACAGAACTTTCTCCAGGGAAGATATACAAATGGCCAATAAGCACATAAAAAGATGCTCGATATCACTAACCACTAGGGAAATTGAAGTCAAAACTATGAGACTACCACCTCACTCCCACTAAAAGCACAACTATCAAAAAACAAAGGGAAAAAATCCAGAAAATAACAAGTGTTGACAAGGAAGTGGAGAAATCAGAACTCTTGAAACTGTTGGTAGAACTGTAAAATGGGGGGCGCCTGGGTGGCTCAATCGGTTAAGCATCCAACTTCGGCTCAGGTCATGATCTCACAGTTCGTGGGTTCAAGCCCCACTTCGGGCTCTGTGCTGACAGCCAGCTCAGAGCCTGGAGCCTGTTTCAGATTCTGTGTTTCCCTCTCTCTGACCCTTCCCTGCTCATGCTGTCTCTCTCAATCTCTCGCTCTTGGTCTCTCAGAAATAAATAAAACATTAAAAATTAAAAAAAAAAAGAACTGTAAAATGGTACAGTGACTATGGAAAACAGTATGGTAGGTTCTCAAAAAAAAATTATAAATAGAACTTCCATATAATCCTGAAATTCCACTTTTAGATATGTATGTGTATATGTATATTTTAACACAATTCAAATAAAAACCTCATTGATATTGATAATAATAATAATTGTGGTTATCTCTGAGAAGGCAGGTGGTAATGACTGGGAATACACAGGAAACTACAGAATGCTGAGAATATTCTGTATCTTGACGTAGATGTATATATAGGTATAGAAAACAATAAAAAAAAAGTTCTGAACTATACACCAAACATTAGTGCACTTGACACTCTACTACATGTCAAACAACCAAAGCAACAAGAACAGTCATGAACAGACACGTCAATAAAAAAAGAATTCCAGGGCACTTGGGTGGCTTAGTCAGAGAGTTAGCCTCTTGATTTAGGCTCAGGGTTGTGAGACCCAGTCCTACATTGGGCTCTGCACTGGGCATGGAGCCTGCTTAAGATTCTCTCCACACACCCACCCCACCTCTTTCTGTCTCTCTCTCCAACCCTCCCATCCCCCTGCTCATGGGAATGCTCTCTCTCAAAAAATAAATAAATAAAAGGTCTGAAAATTTAAGTTAATATGTTCAGTCTCATTAGATACCAAAGAAAGGCCACTTGAACCAGTACTAAAACTGTTACATGATTAAGTACTATTTGATTGATTAACCAGTCAATCAAAAGTGCAAACTGGTACAACCATTTTGGCAAACTGATGCACCTAGTAAGCTAAAATATAGAATTCTCTCAAAAATTTGCTTGGTTTATTTATTTAATTTCAATCAGGTCCTTAGTCCAGTAGCCACAGTTCTTTTCTGGACGTGTTTAGGTTTTTAGGTCTCTTTTTTCCTGACCCCATAGTTTGCATCTTTCTTCCTAATTATAAATATCTTAGTCCTATCAAGGATGGAGAGGCAGAGATTTTCCATAAGATTCTTTTTAATTGAAAGAAACTGAATAGATACCATACCTCCAATAATTGAACTTCACTCTGAGACATCTTAATACATTTTGAGTTTTATCAATGGGTATAATGGTCAAGGCCTTGATTTGATCCTTGCTAAAAGACTGCTTAATTGGCATTCATCACTCAAAGCCTTTATTATTTTTATTTTTTAGAAGTTAGGATTAAAAAACAATTACATTTCCCAACATTATTATCTTTTTAAATTCCCTTTCATTGGGGATGAGCACTGGGTATTATCTGGAAACCAACTTGACAATAAACTATTTGTAAAACAAATAAATAAATAAGTCCCTTTCATACCTCTTTTTAAAAAATGACAGTTCTTTTCTGAGCTCTTTCCTATAATGCCTTCTAAAGGCAGCCACCAGCAACCAACACTTGTCCTAGAGCTACAAAGTTACTAAATACATAATCTGCATCAAACATAGATGGTTAAAAAATCATATATATGGTCCCATATAATAGTTTATCCTTTGGAAAAGTTGACTGACCTGCATTTTATTAGTCCTGTCTATTAACATAGTTGCTAACATAACAAGCCTAACGGCAATGGAAGAGAGCTTTTCAAATACCAATCTACCACCCATTACCCCAGTTTCATTTACATAAATCTGTAACTATGAAACATATTTTGGAACTCACGGTATATCCTCAAGCAAAAGCAAATTGTCATTCTAATTTTTAGATCTCAAATATAACTCAATCAGATATAGTAGGACAAAATGGATCTAAAAGTTTAAGTGATTAACTACATTGTACTTTTATTTAAGATTCATAGATGATAAAAGGTAGACAGATTTAAAAATCTGCCTGTTAAACATTTAAATATGTTTAACAGTGTAGGAACTTACTATATATAATGCCCTTCACATTGAAATGTCATAAAACCAAGTACAGTTATACCTTCCATTTGCTCTACAAGAATAATTAAACTCAATAAAATGAAGGAAAATGAAATCTTTGCACAATGTTATCAGGTCACCCTCAAACAATTTGACCTAAATATGGCTTGTCTAGCTAAGCCAACCTATCATCCACAAATCAACCCTCTTTTATTCTGTCCCCATAATACTCCATAAACAGCAACAATTAGAGAGACAGAAAAAAACAAATCTAGTAATAAAAAATCAAAAGTCCCTGCTACACACTGACGAAACTGAATGAAAAGCTGAGATTAGTTTTAAATATTACACTGCTTATAAAACGTCCAGAGAAATTAAACAAATGTTATCTATTCTATCAAGGACCATTCCAGATATCAAAAAGTTTCAGGTAGAAAAGCATATTAATTATTAAATAGTAATTCCTCATTTAAATGTCAAGGATATAAGTCAACATATGTTATATGTTGATGAGATTTAGCCACTCATTTACAGAACATAGTTTGGCTCTGCATCTATAAGCTTATAAACATAATATGCTTATAGTAAACATATTACCTTCCTTGGTAAATTATTTGAGATCTCGTGCTGTTCCATAGGCAAGGAATATTTCCCGAATCTCACAGAACTACCTTATAAATTGTCACTGTTTATAAAAAGAAGAGTGTACATCACTGAAAATCTCAAGTAAAGATCTCTGTAAATCTCTTTGATAAAATAAATGAGAGCACTAACAGAAACTATCGGAGTTAACTTTTTCAGAATGCCGGAAATTAACTAAAGGCTTGCAGCAATTCAGGGAATGATTATTCAAGTTCAACTCTCCATAAGAACAATGAGCTTTGTAGCATTTTAATTTACCCTTATGTACATCTCCCTAGCCTCAGCTCCAAACAAGTCTCAAAAAACAACAGCCACAATCAAGTCTGGCAGTCCAAGAAGTTGGAACTCTTTCAAAGTCCCATTCCCAGAGAAAGATCACTACTGGATGTCAAAGATTTTGTGTAAGACTGTTATTAGAACTTACCCAGAAAGAGCTCATCAGTACAAAAAGCATTTTCTGTCAGATTATTTGTCAAAACCAACCACAGACAATTGTTGAACATAACTTAAACATAACTCTTAGAACTCAACAATAAGAAAATAAACAACCCTATTTAAAAAAGTGCAAAAGATGTAAACACATACTTCACCAAAGATACAGAGATGGCATATATATATACATATATATATACATAAACATACATATATGTGCGTGCAAAGATGCCCATCATATAATGCATTAGGGAATTGCAAATTAAAACAATGAGACACCACTACACACTTATTAGAATGTCAAAAATTCAAAATACTGATGATACCAGATGCTAGTGAGGCTATGGAACAAGAACTCTCCTTCCTTGCTCAGAAATGCAAAATGGTACAATCACCTTGGAAGAGAGTTTGGCAGTTTTTTATTTTTCATGAAACCAATTATACCTTTATTATCTAATCCAGCAATCATGCTCTTTGGTATTTACCCAAAAGAGTTGAAAAATCATGTCCACACAAAAACCTGCACACGGATGCTTATAGCAGCTTTATTCATAATTGCCCAAACTTGGAAGCAACCAAGATGTCCTTCAGTAGGTGAATGGAGAAAGCCTATAGGCTTATTGCTTTTTTTTTTTTTTCTCCCCACACCTTAATTGCTTCTGGACACTAGACATTTCCCTTTTATATGGCATACACACACTTTTTATTTTTTTTTCCTTTGGAAGCAAGGGCATTTTTGGTTATCTTTTCTTCCATAATTCAGGTATAAGAAATCTGAAATTTTCTGAAAAATAAAAACTTGGGTTTTATGATATTTTGAGATATACTTTATCTGCCATATGATCTCATTTTAATTATAAATTTAATTATAATTTTAAATTCCTAAGATTTTTTTTTGTTTTGGGTAAAATTAGAATTAATTNTGTATCGCCCTCTCTCTCTCTGACCCTCCCCTGCTCATACGGTCTCTCTGTCTCTCTCAAGTAAATAAAACATTAAAAAAAATTTTTTTTTAAACTGAAAAAAAAAATCTATGGTTATCTGGAAAGAATATGACAAGGGAAATCTTTATGTATTTGAGACATTTTCAAGTTCCTAATACTTGTTTCCTTGAAGGGAAATAATATCTACTTTTTATTATGTATAGGTTCTATGTATGCTTACACCTTTCATGATGACAGGTATTTCTAATGCTTTTCTAGCTAAAGGATTTGGTGAATTCTTTACTTTGTTCCAGATCTATCTTCATAGTTAAAGAATAAAAGTACATCCTATCTAAGTTAAAACAAAACAACAAAAACAAAAAACCCCAACAAGCATACTTATAATTAATTTTTTTAAAAGAAAGGTGAGAATAGAACTAGTAAGCTCTAATATACAGGGTCATGTTTATAGAATGACAATTAAGAAATCAGGTCTCTATTTCTATAGCAGTTACAAGATACTTCCTGCATGAGTTCAATTCCAGACCGCATAATTAAAATGTCTACATTTATCCTTCCATTCTTCAACAAGTCTTAAGTTTAGAATCTCATAAAATTGTTAACCAGTACTATTTAATGCCTGAACTCCTGTTTTCCTTACTTTCTTGAGACAGAGTGATGTCTTTTTTTGAGGTGATTTTTTTTTTTAATAAGTTAACTTTCCAGGGACCTCAGTTGTTCATATGTAAAAGAGGGCTAACAGTAGTTAACATACATTGTGATCAAAAGAAACCAATGAGGTAACTGTAAGACATAAATGTTAGGTTAGCTGTTGCTTTGCTATTACTATTATTATGCTGCTTATTATTTTTCCCAGCAATGACAAATGCTTTTGAGAGTAAGGTCAAATATCTAGAGAAGCCACTATAAAGAATCTTGAAGATTCCTCAGAGAAACAAATAGACCCCCATTGGGTGTGTCTATCACAGGCTGGCTATATACTACTATAGAAATAAGCCATAGGATCTTCTTTTATTCCTTTCTTTCCTAAATTTAAACCTTCTTCTCCCTTCTCTATATAAAGACCCCTGTCATTGAATTAGGATCCACTCTACTTCAATATGACCTTAAGTTGGATTACACCTGCAAAGACCATATTTTCAGATAAGGTCACTCACAAATACCCAAGGGTTAGGACTTGAACAGATCTTTTGGAGGGATGTAATCTGAACCAAAATAGAGACTATCACTAAATTTAAGAAACTGTACAGAATTGGTATAATCCCTGTCCATGTTCTGCAGGTCTGGGTTTCTGTCACTTGGACTCCTGTTTTCCTCATTTATCTCTGTGGGTAGTGGCCTCTGAACTCACAACTTCCACAAAGTCCTCCCTTTATAAAATATTCTCTTCCCAAGCAAAAGGCTTCATGGCATAGTTTGAGGATCAAATTTTTAGAATTCCTGAATCTAGAATAGGGTCTGATATCAATAAACTAGAAAACACTCAAGTACCCTCTTGTTTCACCTGTATAATCTATTTCTCAGGGTACCTTCTGATTAGGTGATTACATTTCAATAAAACTGAGCTCCTATGCCATGTGAGAAATATTTTCTTGTGGCATTTCCTCACATCCCACATCCTTGTTTTACCTCCTCTGAGATCATTCGGCTAAAATCTTCTAGAAGGCATTGATCTGACTTCTGAGAGTAGTACCACTTCGCAAAATATGCATTGGTGAAATTACTTCCAGGTCATCATGCTCTACATTTTTGCTTGGCTTCCCAAAGGAAAACGTAACTTTAGAAAAAGTTGTAACTTCCTTTATGCAAATCAGTCCTCCCTCAACATCCGTTTCTCAATTGGTTCTGATTTGTTTTCGATTCTATATTTGAAACTGCTACTCTCTGGTAAGTAAAAAAGAAATTAGATAACTTATCCTTCCCAGCCTCTATGGTTCCACCTCCATTTTGCTCCATTCTTTGTATTTTCCTACACAAAAAATATTTTAACTATTCTAAAAATAAAAATAAAACTTCTATATATTTATGTATGCTCTTAGAAGTGCATATAGCTTAAGAAAAAATACATTAACAAACACAGTTTAAGTGCTCAATGCATTCATCCTTAGTAGTATTCTTCCTCACTGCTATGCTACAAATACAATCACAAGTTATCTTCACAATCAATTACTCTATGGAAGTTGATGTTTGTAACTCCATGAATTTTTCATATTTTTACTAAATTATACAGTGTTCTATATATTTTAAACTTTAATTCTGTATTATACCTGTTATAGATTCCTCTGCAATCTTCTTTTGCTCAAATTATGATTGAGATTCATCAATTGATGATTGAATCTCTCTGCTTCATTATTTTAATAGCTTCTTTGTTTTTGCATTCAATTTTTCATTTTTATAAACTTTCTTTTACTGGTGGACATTGAGTTAGTTTTCATGTTTCTCCAATTATAAACAAGGCGGTTTAAACAGCCCATTAGGGTATTACAACTAGTGGGGTTTTACCCTCTTTTTAAGAAAAAAACAGATTTTAAATATAGTTCACATGTCATAAAATTTGTCCTTTTAAAATACAACTCAGTTTTAGGGGCGCCTGGGTGGCTTAGTCGGTTAAGAGTCCGACTTTCGCTTAGGTCATGATCTCGCGGTTCGTGGGTTTGAGCCCCGCGTCGGGCTCTGTGCTGACTGCCGGCTCAGAGCCTGGAGCCTGTTTCAGTCTGTGACTCCCTCTCTCTCTGACCCTCCCCTGCTCACGCTGTCTCTCTCTCTCTCTCCTAGAAATAAATTAAAAAAAAAAAACACTAAAAAAATTTAAAAAAAAATACAACTCAGTTTTTAGAATATTCACAAAACTACTCAGCCACCATAAATTCTAATTCCAGAACACTTTATCATCCCCCAAAAGAAACCCATCTCCACTCCCTTTCTCCCTTCTCCAGTCCCTGGCAAACACTAATCTACATTCTGTCTCTACAGATTTGCCTACTCTGGACATTTTATATAGACTCAAACAATGTGTAACCTTTTGTGACTGTCTTTTTTTCACTTAAAATGAAGTTTTTTCAAGGTTCATCCATGTATATTAATTTGATTGTAGTGATAGATGCATACATGTATCAAAAGTTATCAAAATATATGATTTAAATATATACAATTTGTTGTATGTCAATTATACTTCAATAAAGCTATATAAAAAATAAGCAAGAGATTTCAATGATGTTTCACCAAATAAGTTTTACATAAAGTAGAGCATCTGGGTGGTTCAGTCAGTTAAGCATCCAACTCTTGATTTCAGCTCAGATCATGATCTCCCTTTTGGTGAGATCAAGCCCACACTGGGCTCTGCCCTCAGTGCCTGCTTGCGATTCTCTCTCTCCCTCTCTTTCTCTCTGCTCCTCCCCTGCTCATGTATGTGTGTGCACATGCTGTAATATTTTTAAAATTATAAAAATAAAAATAAGCAGCCAAAAATAGACAGATTACATACAGGAGAACAAAATACAACTTCAAATATTTAACTAAAAACAAGCTTAGCTTAAAAAAAAAGCAAGACTCTCTTGTAGATGGTATAGAGACAGAGTGTAGTTTTTATCCATTCTGCCAATATCTGCCTCTTAATCGGATGTGTAATTAATCCAAGTACACTTAATTAATCACCAGGTAGCATTAAAATGTATCATTTCTCCATTTGTTTTCTGTATGCATTATATAGTTTGTCCAAAGTTTCCTCCATTCCTGCCTTTTTTTTTTGCGTGTTATTTTCTAATGGACCAACTAAATTCCCATGGTGTTTCTTTTACTATGTATTCTGGGTATACTTAGTAGTTGTGCTGCAGATTACAAGTAACATCTAAGTTTCTAACATTCTAATTAATACCAGATTAGTTTCAACGGCAAACAGAAAAACAAACAACCTAAGCAGGAGGACAATAGAATGTAAAACTGCTAAAAAAAAAAAAAAAAAAAAAAGAAAAAAGTTATATATGCAGTTTAGAGTAAATCTTTCAGGGGCTCAGTTGGTTAATCATCCAACTCTTGATTTTGGCTCCGGTCATGAACACACGGTTTGTGAGACTGAGCCCTGCAGACTGGTACTGTGCTGTCAACCTGATTGGGATTCTCTCCCCCCCACCCGTCCCTCTCTCACTTGTGCACATGGGCTCTCTCAAAAAAAATATTTAAAAGTAAATAAAAATAAATCTCTCAAAAATCAGTTAAATAACATTTTTAAGCAAATAAATACCAACAAGTCACACTATACGCAATGCTCAAGGAAGTTCTTCATACTTCAGGAAAATGATATAAACTTAAGATCTGCACAAACAAATAGAGTGCCAGTAATGGTAAGATGTAGGCCAAGTAGAGTTTGTTCTCATTTTCTTAATTTCATTAAAACCTTTTCAAAGAAAATGCCAGGCCTAGATGGCTACATGGATGGGTTCTATTTAACAAAGAAATATTACCAATCCTATACAAACTCTTCAAGAAGTAGAAGGAATACATCTTAGATCATTTCAAGAAACCAGCCAGTCTTGCCCTAATTCTAAAACTAGGCAACCACAATGAACACTCATAAGGAAATGGTTAGAAAATCACATTAAAAGGCATAACAACAATCAGGATATACTATGTTCATGGATGGAAAGACTGAATATCATAAAGATATTTCTTTTCCCCAAAAACTATATACTCAAAGCGATTACTATCGAACCCTCAAAGTATTTCTCATAGTATTTAATAAATGGATCATAAAATTCATATGGAGGATCAAAGGGCCAAAAATAAGAAAGGCAAAAAACAACTTGGTATGGGACAGAAGGAGAGAAATTTAACTGATTGAATATTGTCTTATTTTAGAGTTAAAGCAATTAAAACATTTGAGTTATATGTGCAGAGCTCCATAAATGAGACAGACTAGATAACTCAAAAACAATGACAGATATATGGGACAAACATGATACTATCCATTCAGTGGGGAGAAGGATGTGCTATTCCTGGGGTTGGCAAACTTTCTCTGTATAGGGAGAGAGAGTAATGTATTAGGCTTTGAGGCCTATGCAGTCTCTGTCACAACTACTAAACTCTGACATAGTACCACAAAAGTAGCCACTGACAACAAGTAAACAAATGGTATGTCAGTGTTCCAACAGAATTTTATTTACAAAATCAGAGAGTGGGCCAGATTTGGCCCATGGGCCATGGTTTTCCAAACAAGAACAAAACAAAAAAAATTAGATAAGCCATTCTTCCCATCATACACAAAACTAAGTTTCAGGTGAACTAAACTTCTGATGTGAAAAAATAATGCTTGAAATAGTTCAGAAGACAATCTATAATTGACGTGTTGATAGAATTTCACACTAAAAATTATTTCAATATGCAACATCCAAAAAATTAAGGCACATACTTACTTGAACTCTTAGTGTTGTTCAAGAATTTCCTACTTTTTATGTTAATTCAAAAAGACTCTGGATAGAAACAAAATCTTGTCAACTTATTTCTTGTATGCCTGTGTGCCCATATACTACCCTCACCTGTGGAAGGCTTTCCTAAGACCTTAAAAAGCATTTCAGTGACTTCTCTAAAATTCTTAAATCAATGCTCATTTAAAAGTTTAGCTACTCATGCAGTTGCTTCAGACTTCTCAATTCCCACTTCCATCAGAACTTAAGTCTCAAAACAACTCAGGAGTTAAATGACAGTCTTTTTTTTAAAGTAAAACATCTCTTCTTGCCAAACTATTTCTACTTCTTAAAAAATCGAAATGAACTTTTAGAATTGGACTGGGGTCCTACAAATATCCATACTTTCAAGGGGCCTCTACAACTCCCTGAAATTGCTATAAAATTTTTGGGTGCATCTATCATATTCTATACAAAACCTCCATGGTTTTTCTTGGTTCTTAGTGGGGACTACGTCACTCTCCCCACCAAAGAACCTCTGTTCTAGAGCCTGAACATACAGAAAATTAAGTAAATTGTCAAATTAGAAAGAAACGGAGGATTTTATTAGGGGATGTTAAGGAAAGCTGTCCATTTATAATAGCATAAAACTTCTGAAATGGTCCCGAATCTCTTACAATGGGGAGCCGGGGGAAGGAGGGCGGGGAATCATGTTTTACAAGACAAAGAAAGCAAAATTTAGTGAAGGGGTTTCAATCAGTGACTGCTTTTGTTTCAGATCAAGCCTCAGAGTTTAACTACTCCAGCATATATATATGAAACGCATGTATCGATGGGTCTGGCCAAGAATAAGATAACCATGTTTTTGATATGAAGGGTCAGCAACTGCAACAATAGTAACTTACATTTCTGTGGTGGTTTATAGAAAGCTTTCACATGCGCTCTCCACGTGTGACCTTCACTACATTCCCCCTTAGGATGATTAGCAACAACAGCATCCTCTTTCTTGATGAGGAACGTTCTACATTCAGTATGTGAGGTGCGAGACACTCAACAATCGCTGCCAAGGCGTTTTTCCACAGTCAAGGGGAGATGTAAAGTTTCCTTCTGATTCTGCTGGTGAGGGTGTCGAGAATTGAATTGTGGAAGACATCAGTGGGGAATAAAGTGAGTTAGTAGTTGTAAGCACATCAGAGCTGGAGAGTTGTTTCTGGGAAAGGCACTGAAAGAGGAAAGATGGCCTTAGGAGGAAGCTTCCTTCAGGGGCGACCGAACCCGGGCAGACGTGCAGTCTCTGAATCGAGAGGAAAACGACGCCAGGTCCGAATCTAGAGACTGAGAGTCCGTGAACAGAGGTCCTGCCTCAGGCAAGCGAAGCTGCCCGCGTGAAGTCCCCCATGTCTAGACGGCCTCTTTGACTCAGTGTCCCTCCACCTCCGGCCGCCCTTTCTGCCATTTTCCCTTCTGGGTCGCTCACCACAGACTGCTAACTCCAGTCAGACGCCCGGCTCCATTCTGCACCTCACGGACTCTACGCGCCACAAATTCAAGTACGAGGTATGGAATCTCACCGCCTCAAACGTCTCTTAGAGTGAAGGAGACAAGGGCCAATCAAAGCCAGACTGGCTCAGGACGCGCCAATCGGTGGGCGTGGCAAAGTATTGCGGGAGGGACGGTACTGAGTTACCAAGACGACGGCTTCCGGGTGGGCGGGCCGAGGTGACTTCTGGCCGGAAGACAAGACTCCGCGGGAAAAGCTGCCTTGCTAGGTGGACGAGGAGCTGTCGGGCTGAGGCAGTTTCCTCAAGAGTAACGGCGGGCCTGTGCTAGGGTCACACCACCAGCCTCCGTTTTCTTTATCCTTCTCTCTCACCAAACGATATTCCTGCTCAGTTACAAAGTGCACGTTGTTTCCCTAAGGTAAGCGTGTGGTAACCCTATCCCCTCGTTAAATAGGGGGTTACGGAAACTCTAGTCTACTTTGTCACACGAGGAACGTGTATTCAAAAAAGAAAGTAATTTCTTACAGTGCGAATTTTTGACGACACTGTACACGTTTTGTAGTTTTAAAACACTGGGTACAATTCGAGTTACTGTTAAATTTTAAAATTTGGTTCTTCCTGACTGCCGAATTCCATCTACCTGGGTAATGGACAAAGACCTGAATTTTCAGATTCTCTGTAGCAGTCTCAGAGCTTCTCTGACTTAAAATTTTTTTTTAATGTTTATTTTTGAGAGGATGGGGTGGCCCATAGGATCCCAGGCATCAGGCTTTGTGCTGACAGCAGAGAGCCCGATATGTGTCTTAAACTCCCAAACCTGGAGATCATGACCTGGACCGAAAACAAGGCTTCACTGACTGGGCCTCCCAGACGCCCCCTTTGTTAAATTCTTAATCTCCCATAAATCTGAAGGCAGATGGTAAAATGGACAGGTGCTTTGAGTCTAAACCATTCAAAGAACCAAACTAATTCAGCTGAGTCTCCTTTTTTTAAAAAGAATCATTGTAGCCTAAAGTAATTGAAACCAGGTGCTAAATATGGTGCGTTTGGTTCAGCGTGTGTCTCATTTGAGGATATGGGTTTCACATAAGTCTTATGAAAGTAAACATTGAAATAATCAAGAGAAGGCTTTCTACAGATAATTATTTTTAAAAAATCTTGTGGCTTTAAAACACATCTTTTAATAAATCACACAAGTCATTAAATTCTAGTCACCAAAATCTAAAAGAAAACTTAAGCAAAACTTACCTGCTTATCAGGAAGAATTTATTCCTCTAGAGTTAAGACAGGGAAGCATTTATGAAAGTTTAGATCTATATGTGTTTAGGTTCCTGCCAACCTCTTTCTTCATATCCCATCTTCAAAACTCCCTGCTAATGAGCACTTTTCCAGCAGCTTGGATGAAACATTTTGAGTAACTTCCTCAGCCTCTAGGTTAGAAATTTCATTAAATAAAAAATACATTAGAATGCTTAGATGTGAAACATTAATGAACTATGTGATACGTTCTTCAGAAGAGGAGGCACTTAAGAAAACACAGGCTACTTGCGTTGTGGAGCCATATAACGTGATGAGATTTATAGACAAGGGATTTAAAAATGGCCAGAATTTCTCAAGAGAATGTTCTATGAGTTGCTTAACTGCCTTCACAGACCGTTTGAAAATAAAACTGAATCTCAGCAGAAGCCCAAGAGACCATAGAGACGAACCACATCCTTTGAATGTCAGTATTATGCTGAACAAAGTCACTTCAACAATTATTTATCTGACGGGAAAAAAAAATGCCTAAATTTTATAAGGACTTAATTTAAAAATACAGAGAGTGGCTTTAGAGTTAAGAAAAGAAACTTGTTAGATGTACCTGTACTTGGGGGAAAAAAATGTTTCCTCTAATAGTAGATATATTTGACTTTGTACACTGTTTTTCTCACCTAGATGCCCTTCCTCCTCTGCTTAGTTGCATCTTATTTTTTAGGAGCTAGGTCAAATTCTGAATTTTTTGAGTTGTAGCCTGTAGACAACTGTCCCTCCAGAGCACCTATAGAAGTAAAATGCTTGTCTTTATTTGGCTTTTTTGCTTTAGGGCCTGTAATGTTTCTTATTTATGTTGATAATTGTATCTTATATGTAATTTACCTTATCTATCAGACCCTAAGCTGC
Source organism: Crocuta crocuta (assembly GCF_008692635.1). Lineage (NCBI taxonomy): Eukaryota > Metazoa > Chordata > Mammalia > Carnivora > Hyaenidae > Crocuta > Crocuta crocuta. Next base: position 2,168,823 of record NW_027528867.1, read on the forward strand.
TTAGAATGGTATTCACCTGTGTACCTGGCAGAATGACTTGAACATGGCAAACATGATGTAAAATGCCTAAGTTAAGATTAATGTTAAATACAGTTGATAGCGGTATTAGTTTGCTAGAGCAGCTTTAACAAAATACTACAGACTGAGTGGCTTAAACAGAATTTTCTTTCTTTATGATTCTAGAGAGTAGAAAATCCAAGATCAGGTTGTTAGCATGATTGATTTCATTCTGAAGCTTCTCTCTTTGGGTTATGTAGATGGCCATGTTCTGCCTTTGTCTTTGTATGGTTTTTTGAACGTGCACATAAACTGTTCCCAAATTTCTTCTTAAAAGGACACCATTCGGGGCGCCTGGGTGGCTTAGTCGGTTGAGCGTCCGACTTTCGCTTGGGTCATGNTTTTATCTAAATTATCTCTTTAAAGATCTAACTTTCAAATATGGCTGCATTCTGAGGTGCTGGGGATTAGGACTTCAACACAGGAATGTGGGGGTTGCATGAAATTCAGCCCATTATAATAGCCAACACTCAAAAAGCAGAAATGGTTTGGAGCAATTGTCTGTCACCATTAGAACTCTCCTCTTTAGATCATGTATATAACCTTAAATGTGTAAACTCAGATTACTGTAAGATAATAAGGAGTAGTAGAGCCTGTGGTATATCAGGATATTTGCCGAAACAAGACATTTAAATTAAAATTTATTTTTTACATTTATTTATTTTGAGAGAGCAAGCAAACGGAGGGACAGAGAGAGAGGGAGAATCCCAACCAGGCTCCATATTGACAGTGTGGAGCCTGACACAGTGTTTGAACTCAGGAACCATGAAGTCATAACCTGAGCTGAAATCAAGAGTTGAATGTTTGACTGAGCCACCCAGGCATCCAAATTTTACAAATTAAAATTTGTAAATAAAACATACTCCCAAATTTGCTTGGCCTATCCACACAAAACAGACTGACTAGTTTTGGCTTACAAGGCATTGGTTTGCAAAAACCACCAGCATATTATCTCATTTGGAATCTATAGCCTTTTATGGTAGATACTGGACATAATAAGTATGTTGTTGCATTTTCTTCAGATCCCATTGATTCACACATAACTTTATGTGCAGTACGCATGTTGAAGGAACTTTACTGAATGCTATACTGAGATTAAAATCCATAAATTTGTCCTCATATCCAACAGTTATAGGGACATCCTATTTTTGAGATAATTAAGTGCATAACTATGCATAATTTGGGGTTTTTTTTTGGGGGGGGGAGTACAGCTTCATCCTGTAAATAGAACTCAAGATTCCTCGTCAGATTATTTGCCCTCAAAAGGCCAAGGCTTTGAAGTACAATTGTAGAGGACATGAGATATATACAAAAATAATTATAGGGCAAGATAAAAGTGAGATGATAAGAGAATAATAGATGTGCTGTGGGAAATTAGAGGAGGAAAGCTTCCTTCCATCAGGGTATGTTACTAAAGGTATTTAGTGAAGTTAGAATCAATCTTTCCCACAGTACCTGGTACTTCTAATATAGCATTAATCAATGTATTGTATGGTAGGTACTTGGATATGGTCACATCTCTCCTAGTTCACTCTGAAATACACAAGAATGTCTTAGCCTTTATATGCTCCAATCTGGTATTGCCCAAAAGTATCAGAGTCACCTGTGGAACTTTTTAAAAATAAGTTACTCAACTTTGGGGGCGCCTGGGTGGCTTAGTCGGTTAGGCCTCTCACTTTCGCTTAGATCATGATCTCACGGTTCGTGGGTTCGAGCCCCGCGTCGGGCTCTGTGCTGGCTGCCAGCTCAGAGCCTGGAGCCTGTTTCAGTCTGTCACTCCCTCTCTCTCTGACCCTCCCCTGCTCACGCTGTCTCTCTCTCTCTCCTAGAAATAAATAAAACATAAAAAAAAAATAAAATAAAAAATAAGTTTCTCAACTTTGTTTCTAGACATTCTAATTTAATAGGCCTGGAGGGGTGGTAGAGAATCTATTTTGAAGAGGCTTCTCTCACTTAATGACTTTGGTTATAGCCCCGTTTGGAACCTCCTGCCCTAGAGCACCTAGTATATAGTACGCTCTCAATAAATTCTTGTCACATTAAATGAGCAGAGCTGTGACTTAGTAAGATTAGTAAGACTCCAGTACGTAGGATAAATTAGGGTGGAAAATATCCTGGAGGCAAAGAAGTCCTATTACAGATGTCCAGCTAAGAGATTAAATAGCCCTAAACTAGGGCAAAGTCCATAGGAAAGGAGAGAAACAAATAAGAACATTGAAAAGGTAGAATCTGCAGAATTAAATGAAACTTGATATAATGCAGTAGTTCCCAAGCATAGTCTGCCTAAGACTTAGATGGGGTGTTTATTTAAAAAGCAGATTGCCGCACTCTTGTGTGAAATCCTTTTTAGTTGGTCCAGCGCAAAGCATAGGAATCTGCATTTTTAACAATCCTTTCTCATGATTTTGATTTAGATTATTTAATTTAAGACCTCAATTTAAGAACACACAGATCTGTTGACCATTGTAAGAAGAAAGATTGAAAAATAGTTCTAAAGATTATATCTTGAGTGACAGGATAAGCCATTAATAGACACTTAGTATTTGATTTAGAGGGAAATAAAGTTCATCCACGAAAGCTCTTTGGCAGGGAAGAAAAAAGGGAGTTTAAGAGCCTGGGAAAGAGGTAGAGGGTGATGAAAAAATTGGGAACCTTTGAGATAACAAAGATTCCTAAAAGAGATAAAGGAAAAAGAAGAAAGTCTGGGAGAAAATTGGGGGATTATTTCTCCTTTTAGAGATTGTGAAATGAAGGAGGCAACATGTGAAAGAGAAGGTGGAGAGAAAACTCGGAAAAACCAAAAACCAAAAGCTTTAAGTAAAGAATGTGTACATCATCTAGTGTGAAAGAGAACTACAAGGATTGTAGGGTGAATATGGAGAGACCTCTGAGATCGACATCTCTTGGTACCTTTTGATAGAGGGAGTTTTGCAGAACTGTTTGGTTGCTGTGAGTTGAAAAATGGATGGCCAGAAAAATCTAAGCTAGGAATGATAAAACATAACTTAAAATATGAGGAGAATAATATGAACATGCACCCCCATGTTCATAGTAGCATTATTTAAAATAGCCAAACATGGAAGCAATCTAAGTGTCCATCAATGGGTGAATGGATTAAAAATATATATTTTTATATATATGGTGAATTATTAGCCATAAAAAACAGAACAAGGAAATCCTGTCATTTCTGACAACAGGGATGGACCTTGAGGTCATTTTGTTGTGGGAAATAAGTTAGAGAATGACAAATACTGTATGATCTCATATGTGAAATCTGAAAACAAAACAAAACTCAGAAAAGAGGTCAGATTTGTTGTTACCGGAGACAGGAGGTAAGGGAAGTACACACTTCTAATTACAAGATAAGTAAGTACTAGGGATGTAATGTGCATTATGATGACTGTAGTTTTCACTGCTGTATGATACATATGAAAGTTAAGAGGGTAAGTCCCAAGACTTATCACAAGGAAGAACTTTCTCTCTGGCTTACTTTACCTATATAAGATGATGGTAACTAAACATTGTGGCATTTTCACAATGTAACTAAACCTTGTGGTAATCATTTCACAATATATCTAAGTTATGTTGTATATCTTAAACTTGTACAGTGATGTATGCCAATTATATCTCAATGAAACTGGAGGAAAAATGATAGATTGCCCTTATATGAAGGTGGTAACACAGGAAGATGCTTATAATCTGTTAGAGATGTCCATTTTTTTGTAACAGTAGATAATTTTTAAGAGCAGGGTCAATGGAAATAGATAAAAGAACCATGATAATCTAAAAGTATACATGCATCATTAGCAAAATGTGTTTGTTTTTTTTTAAGGTCTTGCCTTGAAAGTAAAGGAAATGAATAATAAGCCTAAATAAAAGTTCCCTTTTTTAGAAGTAAAACAAAAGAATAAAGGTTTCTGGAATAGGTTTTTTTTTTTAATATAGATTTTAAAGAAGAAAATTTTTCAAGTAATAGCCTTTCAAGACTTAGGAAGAAAGTGATTTTAAAACCTTGTATCTTATGTGCCAGTCTTACAAGCTATCCATTAGTACATAATTAGATTAATAGTTTATATAACAGACCTGGATTCAAAACTCAGGTTTGCCTCTGACTAGATGTGTGTACAACGTTGATTAATTTCCTGTTAAATAAGGGTGCATGGGTGGCTCAGTCGGTTATGCATCTGACTTTGGCTCAGGTCATGATCTCTCACTTCCTGAGTTCGAGCCCTATGTCTGGCTCTGTACTGACAGCTCAGAGTCTGGAGCCTGCTTCAGATTCTGTGTCTCCCTCTCTCACACTCTGCCCTTCCCCTGCTTGCATGCTTGCAAATATAAATATGTTTAAAAATTAAAAAGATTCTATTAAATAAAAAGGAAATTTCTAATACTTCATAGCATTAAATGGAATGATACAATGTTAAATATGTTCCTGCTATACAGTAAGAATTAAATAATGGTGACTCTTTCATTAATTGAGTGACTTTTTGCAAGTTACTATTGCTCTGAATTTTTAAGCGTTCTCTGTCAAATGGTAATAGTTATATGGTTAAGGACATCCGTACGACGTGGTAGAGTTAACAAGAATATTATGTTATTAGTAAATTGGGAGTTATCAAAGGATCTTGCAATATTGCTTAGCAAGCAAATAAAAACACTCAGTAAATGGCAAATGGTATTATGTCAAAGATCTAAAGTAATATCACTTATTTATCTAAGTTGCACAGACCTTTGAAATACATTCTTCATATATTCTTTTCTTTTTATTTATTATTATTTTTTTACAAATAGTTTATTGTCAAGTTGGTTTCCATATAACACCCAGTGCTCATCCCCACAAGTGCCCTCCTCCATNATGCTGGGTCATAGGGGAGTTCTGTTAATTTTTTGAGGAACTGCCACACTGTTTACCTGAGGGGCTGCACTAGTTTGCATTCCCACCAACAGTGTAGAAGGGTGCCCGTTTCTCCACATCCTTGCCAGCATCTAGANAGTTAGATTTTGTACTTGCACTTTTTCTAATTTCTTCAAATAGGCTGGAATGCAATGTACTTTCCTCTTAGTACTGCCTTTGCCGCATTCCATAGATTTTGGATTGTTGTCTTTTCATTTTCATTTGTTTCCATATATTTTTTAATTTCCTCTCTAATTGCCTGATTGGCCCATTCATTCTTTAGAAGGGTGTTCTTTAACCTCCATGTTTTTGGAGGTTTTCCAGACTTCTTCCTGTAATTGATTTCAAGTTTCAAAGCATTGTGATCTGACAGTGTGCATGGTATGATCTGTATTCTTTTGAATTTATTGAGGGCTGCTTTATGTCCCAGTATGTGATCTATCTTGGAGAATGTGCCATGCGCACTTGAGAAGAAAGTAAATTCCCTGGCCTCAGGATGTAAAGTTCTAAATATATCCATCAGATCCATCTGGTCCAATGTGTCTTTCAAGTCCGTTATTTCTTTAGTGATTTTCTGTCTGGTTGACCTATCCATTGCTGTAAGCGGAGTATTAAAGTCCCCTGCTATTAGCACATTCTTATCTATAAGCTTGTTTCTGTTTGTGATTAATTGTTTTAGATATTTAGGTGCTCCCATATTCGGTGCGTAGACATTTATGATTGTTAGTTCTTCCTGATGGATGGACCCTGTAATTATTATGTAGTGCCCTTCTTCATCTCTTGTTATTGTCTTTAATTTAAAGTCCAGTTTGTCTGATATAAGTATAGCTACTCCGGCTTTCTTTTGATTTCCTGTAGCATGATATATATTTCTCCATCCCCTTACTTTTAATCTGAAGGTATCTTCCAGTCTAAAATGAGTTTCTTGTAGATAGCATATAGATGGATCTTGTTTTTTAATCCATTCTGCTACCCTATGTCTTTTGATTGGAGCATTCAGCCCATTTACATTCAGTGTTATTATTGAAATATGTCAGTTTGGAGTCATTGTGTCCTTTGTGGGATTCATGCCTGTGGTGGTGTCTCTGATGTCTTTGTTCCTTGCAATACATCTGTCAGAGAGTCCCCCTCAGGATTTCTTGTAGGGCTGGCTTAGTGGTGACAAATTCTTTCAATTTCTGTTTATTTGGAAAGGTTTTTATCTCTCCTTCTATTTTGAATGACAGGCTTGCTGGATAGAGGATTCTTGGGTGCATATTTTTTTCTGTTCATCACTTTGAAGATCTCCTGCCATTCCTTTCTGGCCTGCCAAGTTTCAGTAGATAGGTCTGTCACCACTCTGATAGGTTTCCCTTTGTATGTTATGGTCCTTTTCTCCCTAGCTGCTTTCAAAATTCTCTCTTTGTCCTTATATTTCGCCTTTTTCACTATGATATGCCGTGCAGAAGATCGATTCATATTACGTCTGAGGGGAGTTCTCTGTGCCTCTTGTATTTCAATGTTTACTTCCTTCCCCAGGTTGGGGATGTTCTCTGCTATAATTTATTCCAGGACTCCTTCAGCACCGTTGCCTCTCTCTTCCTCTTCTGGGATTCCTATGGTACGAATATTGTTGTGTTTGACCATATCGCTGACCTCTCGAACTCTTCTTTCGTGTTCCTGGATCAGTTTGTCTCTTTTTTTCTCGGTTTCCTCTTTTTCTATAATGGTATCTTCTAAGTCACTTATTCTCCTATCTGCCTCTTCAATCCATGCATTGGATGCCTCTAATTTGTTATGTATCTCATTTATCGCATTTTTAAATTCTTCATGCCTATTTTTATTCTCCATGTTGTTTGTAGCCATAGTTTCTTTGATGTCCCCTATGCTTTTTTCAAGCCCAGCTGTTAATTTTATGATTATTGTTCTAAAATCTTGTTCAGTTATGCTGCTTATATCTGTTTTGAGCAGCTCATTAGGTGTCATTTCTTCTTGGAATTTCTTTGGAGGAGAGCTCTTTCGTTTCATCATTTTAGTTGGCTTTCTCTCTCTTGTTAGTTTAAGACTTGTTATGCTCTCTGCACCTGTGAGGGCTGCTGTACTCAAGAAGACTCTTTGTCCAGGGCCTATCTTTTCAGAGGGTGTATTTTGAATAGTATCTCTTGGTCTCTCTTGTTGAAACCTTGGTTATTTTATTTTCCTACTTGTAGTGACATTTGGGACTCTCCACCAGGTGTACTTTGGCTTGCTTCTTGAGGTAGCCCTGGAGAAGAAAGCAGACAGACAAACACACAGGGAGCAGAGGCACACAAATGCACAGACAAATCCAACAAACATGCAAACTGAGAGGGAGAATGAAAAAGTTAAGAGAAAAGACGGAGGAGGGAAGGCTAATAGTAGAAAATAAAAAATACATGAAAAGGTCAAGAAGAAGAAAAGGAAAAAAGAAGAAAACTGATGGACAAAGAGTGGTTTAAAGCATATAAGTGGATTTCCCAGCTACAATTAAATAGCCAGGTATGCAGTGCTGGTTGAAGAGCTTAGAGAAAGAGAAGACAGGGCGGGGATGAGGCAAAATTGGCAATAGAATGAACAGGCAGAAGGGATAAGAAGCTTTTTTCAAAAAACTAAAGGGTGGAATATGGTTGGATAGGTGATAGAAGGATGCTGGTGTTATCCAGAGAAACTATATAGTTTAATTACTCCTGAGAGAAAGAGATGAATGGTCAGTAGTTGTAGAATTTACATCAACAGAATGGACTAGTTGTGATTGTTTAAGCAAGCCAGTGACCAGAGTTAATCAGGTCAGTGTTCCGGGAAAAAGAGAAACAAAAAAAAAGGAGGGGGGCAGCTCTCTAGCAGTGATGGGCATGGTGTGATCCAATGAGTCAGGTGAGAGTTCTGCCTTGGGGGTTGTGTGGAGGAGAGTGGCGGTGCTCCAGTCCCTTCTTGAACCAAGTGCTACACCTCGCTTTTTTGGGTGTGTAAAGTCCCTGTGCGGGGAGCGCAGCCAAAGTGGGTCGTGCTCTTTAACCCAGGCCAGGCCTAGTTTCCAAATTCCACTCCGCTGGCCCCACTGAAATTGCAGTAGACACAACCACACAGGCGATTCCCTTGGGGCAATTCCACGCCTCTTGCCTAGCTCTGGGGATGATGGTCCCTTCTCCTCCAGGTCGGGTTGCCGAGCAAGGACGGGGGTTTGCCTGGGGAGCGCACTGGCCCCCTGGAGAGTGGGAAATGGGGTCCCTCTGTGTCCCGTCACCTGAAACACGAACTCACAGGCAAATCTCCCAGTTTTAAGCCCTTCGCCTTCCCTCTAGAGGCTCAGCCAGCCAGGAGCACAGGGAGCTGTGGCATGTCGTTCCTCCAGGGGTCCAGCCAGCCAGGAGGACAGAGGAGGGGTCCGTGCGTGCGGCCCCTCCAGGACGAGTTGGCATGCAGGGATTTGGCACACACGGTCCTTCTGTGTCCCAAGCGGAGGTTTTTCTCTTTCCCAGCGACAGGGACTGTTTCTTGAGTGGTTTTGGACTCTCTTTCCCCTCTCACTCCCCGCAGAGGGGGATCACCCCCTTGCCTTTGAGTCTCTGATCCCAGCCCGATTTTATCTTCCCTAGTTTGCACTCACGTTAAAAGGCTTTCTCAGTGGATTCTGCGTCCTTTTTCTCCCAATCTCTTGGGTTCTGTAAGGTTTCCTATGGCTTCAGATCTTTTCCATGTGAGATATGGGGGTGAGTGCAATGTACGGAGCTCCCTACTTCTCTGCCATCTTCTCATATATCCTTTTCAATGGTGTTGTGAGATAGTCCCTTTTACGAATGAGAGTCAAGAGTCATAAAGTTTGAGTGACTTAAAGTCAAAAAAAAAAACCAAACTAAAAAAGCAAAGTCTTCTCATTCCTAGTCCAGTGCTTTCACACATCATACAGTATCTGACATATACGTTACAAAACTTCTTTTTTTAACTTAATATTTTAAAATTTTAGATTCATGTGCAGTTGCTAGTAATAGTACAGAAAGATTTCTTGTACATCTTCACCCAGTTTCCCCCAATGGTAATTACATCTTGTATACATATAGTTATAACATCACATCCAAGAAATTGTTATCTAATGATCTTACTGAGATTTTACCAGTTTACATAAACTAGTTGGTGTGCATGTGTGCATTTAATCAATGCAGTTATCTATGTGTAGATTCATGTAACCACCATTACAGTCAAAGTACAAAACTCTGTTTTCAGCAAAGCATTTCTTATGTTACCTTTTTGATAGCCATGGACTTTCCACATAGATCCCTGTTACTATGCTCTTGAGAATTCCCATTACTCAAAGGTGACCTTCATATATATTCCAGTGGATGCTGACTTGACAAAAATGATTCACACCTCTCTAGCCAACAACACAGATCTCTGCAATGTGTCTTGCTTTCCAAACCACTCTCAGACTAAGCTACTGAAATAAGTAAAGCATATTATTTACTTAGTGAGGATATTATTTACTAAATAGAACACACTAGTACCCAAGCCTTTTGTTAGGGTTGGCTTAATATTTCCTGTCATGTACAATCTCAGATACTGTTTCCTCTAAAAAAACCTTTTTTATCCAAATTCAATTTCCAGGAAATTATCACAGTACATACTCAATAATATGTTGTTAATGTTTGTGTGTGTAATGAATGATAAAATGACGTTGAGTCAATAGCTAGGAGCCTAACTTTGAAGTACAAAAGTTTTGAATTCTCTGTTATGCCATTTATTAGTTACGTGACTGTGTGGGGTATAGTTTAATTCTATAAGACAAAGTTTCCTCTTTGGTTTTATGGACATTATAATAGCCGTCTCATAGGTTTATTGTAGTAAGTGAAATAATCCATTTACAGAACTTAGTACAATACCAGATACTAAGTACACGTTAAGAGTAATTTTAATTGCAATAATTTTTTAACCTCAAAATTACTTAAAAATTATTCTCAAATAGGAAATTCCAAGATAAGACAGCTTCCACATTGGTCATTGCAACTGCTCAGTGGCATGATTAGGATTCAAATCTCATTATTGTACTCTGCCATCCTCAAAGTGTTAGCTTTTCAGAGTAGGTTTCCTCATGGTCAGAAGGTGACCACTGTAGTTTTAGTCTTCAATTAATCTAGCCAAAGAAAACACCATCTCTTCACGTATATTTCTTTTTTTTTTTTTTAATTTTTATTTATTTCTGGGAGAGAGAGAGAGAGACAGTGTGAGCAGGGGAGGGTCAGAGAGAGAGGGAGATACAGACTCTGAAATAGGCTCCAGGCTCCGAGCTAGCTATCAGCACAGAGCCTGACGCGGGGCTCGAACCCACGAACTGCGAGATCATGACCTAAGCGAAAGTCAGATGCTTAACCGACTAAGCCACCCAGGCGCCCCACATATATTTCTTTTTAAGAACAAGAAAATCTTTTTTGGAATCTTCTAACACACTTGCCTCCATTACTTATTGACTGGGTCAGACACTCACTTCCTAAATGATAACAGGTGAGGAGGAAGGGATTATGGATTACCTAGGAGTGGGCTTAAGAGTAATCAAGATTTCACAAAATAGGAAAGACTATTCAACAGAAAAAAAGATGGTCTCTTCAACAAATGGTTTTGGGGAAACTGGACCACTTTCCTATACCATACACAGAAATAAATTGAAAATGGGTTAAAGACCTAAATGTGACACACGAAACCATCAAAATTCCAGAGGAGAATATAGACATCTCTGTGACATCAGCCAGAACAACTTCTTTTTTTTTTGTTTGATTTTAAAACTTTTTTTTGTTTGTTTGTTTGTTTTTGATAGAAAGCATAAGCAGGTGAGCGACAGAGAGAGAGAGGGAGACAGAGCATCTGAAAAAGCCCCCAGGCTCTGAGCTGTCAGCACAGAGCCTGACACAGGGATCGAACTCGGGAATGGTGAAATTATAACCTGAGCCGAAGTCCAATGCTTAACCGACTAAGCCACCCAGGTGCCGCCAGCCATAGCAACTTCTTACTATATATATGTCTCCTGAGGCAAGGGAAACAAAAGGAAAAACAAACTATTGTGACTTCATCAAAATAAAAAGCTCTTCACAGCAAAGGAAACAGGAGACTAAAAGACAACGTACTGAGTGGAAGAAGATATTTACAAATGACATATCTGATAAAGCGATAGTATCCACAAGATGTAAAGAACCCAACACCCCAAAACTGACAATCCAGCTAAAAAATGTGAAGAAGGGTCACCTGGGTGTCTCATTTGGTTAAACATCCAACTGTTGGTTTCTGCTCAGGTCATCATCTCATGGGTTGTGGGGTCGAGCCCAACATCAGGCTCCCCGCTGATAGTGCGGAGCCTGCTTGGGATTCTCTCTCCTTTCTCTCTGCTCCTACCCTGCTCATGATCTCTTTCTTTCACAAAACAAATAACCTTTTTTTTTAAAAAAAGGGCAGAAGACATGAATAGACATTTTTCCAGAGACATCAGATGGCCAATAGACACATGAAAAGATGCTCATCATCACTCATAATCAGGAAAATACAAATCAAAACTACAATGAGAGATCACCTTAACATCAGTCAGATTGGCTAAAATCGACAACATAAGAAACAGCAGGTATTGGCAAGGATGTAAAGAAAAAGGAACCCTGTGCACTGTTGGTGGGAATGCAAACTGGCACAGTCACTCTGGAAAAGAATATGGAGGCTTCTCAAAAAGTTAAAAATAGAACTACCCTATGATCCAGCAATTGTACTACTAGGTATTTACCCAAAGAATACAAAAATACTAATTCAAAGGAATTCATGGATCCTTCTGTTTACCACAGCATGATCAACACTGGCCATATTCAGGAAGGAGCCCAAATGTCCATCAGTTAACAAATGGATAAAGAAGATGTGGGGTGTATACACTCTCACACACACACACACACACACACACACACACACACAATGGAATCTTAGCCATCTAAAGAATGAAACCTTGCCATTTGCAATGAAGTGGATGGAGCTAGAAAGTATTATGCTAAGCAAAATAAGTCAGAGAAAAATATCATATGATTTCACTCACATGTGGAATTTAAGAAATAAATGAACAAAGGGGAAGAAAAGGAGAGAGGGAGGCAAACCAAAAGAGGCTCCTAACTGTAGACACCTGACTGATTATTACCAGACGGGAGGTTGGTGGAGGGATCATTAAATAAATGATGGGGATTAAGGAAATGCACTTATGAGGAGCACTAGGCCTTTCGTGGACGTGTAGAATGACTATATTGTACACCTGAAAATAATATTGCACTGTATGTTAACTAACTGTAATTTAATTAAAAACTTTACAAATAAAAAGAAAAACTGAGATTTATCCCTGATTTGGTTCTGTACTGTTTTAAAGAGTGGATGCTAACACAGAATTGGTGTTAACTGGGAGAAAGAGATGTACACCATGGCTATTAGTCTGCATAATAGAATACTTGCATTTCTTTTTAATCCTCAAATGAAGGAAATTCAGATGTCTAACAGCTCAGTTACTTGCCAGAGTCATTCATCAGTTAACGTCATTGTCTTTGGTATATTAGACAACTAATGCCAATTCCATTCTTTTTTCATTCTCTTAAATGTTTCATTGTTATGTTTTTACTACTGTGGAAGATGACTAAAGTGTCAGAGCTAGAAATACACGTACCTAGGAATATCAGGTTTCCCTGAAAAAGCTCAAAAACATTTATGTTTTTGCTAACTATATCTGCTTTCTTTTCTTTATTTTTATTTTTATTCTTTTTTTATTTTTTATATGGCTTCTTTCTTAGGGTAAATTTTATCTTGAGATGGAAGCAAATAAAGAGCATTATTGTACTTGCTTTCTAAGCTAAAAAAAGATCCATTAGAAAGTTATTTTTCTATTTACTTTCCATCTGGATTAGGTAATCTACTGGATTAGTCATACCAAGATGATAACCAAATATGATATTACATATTTTTGTGAAGAAAACATTTTTCATTGTATCAATGAGTTTGTAAAAAAGAGGGTTGTGGGGTGCGTGGGTAGGTCAGTCAGTTAAGCGTCTGACTCTTGGTTTCGGCTCAGGACATGATCTCACAGTTTTGTGAGTTCAAGCCCCATGTCAGGTTCTGTACTGGCAGCCCCGACCCTTGGGATTTTCTCTGTCCTCTTTCTCTATCCTTCCACTGCTTATGCTTCTCTGTCTCTCTCAAAAATAAATAAACTTAATTTAAAAAATTTTAAAAAGAGAGTGGTGTGATCATCTAGTCATATATATATATGTAAGAAATCTTTTAATATCCTTGATTCCTTCCTCCATAGCTCCGTTTAAATAAACTGTTTGCCACTTTGAACTTGGCTTGATATATAAATATTTTTCATAAGAAACTTAAATTGAGATAATCTTTTTTACCTATTTCTTTAAAATCTATGAAATTGAAAAGGTACAGATCATAGAAACAATTGAAGAAAACAGTGAGGCATGATGTAGAAGGAAAAGGATGAAATTGATGGAAGAAGAAAAATCCCCCTGAAAACAACTCACTTGTTAAAAATTTTCTCGAGTTTATACCATCTTCTTTTTGTCATAGAGAACTGCATTATAGTCTCATTGGAAGCATTTTTTAAACATCTGTAACATAAGTAATAGAACAGATGTTAATATAGACTTATTTGTAACCAGGACATAATGGTAAAATCATATGAAGAATTAGCATCTTATCTCAATGCAAGTTTTCTTGTTAAAACGTTATTTTTAGAAAGGATTCTCCAATAGGACTGTTAATATTTGCCAATGATTTTCTAAAAACATTTTTAAATTGATGTTTTTATATTAAATTTAATTATTGATTTGGTTGAATTTAAGTCTGTCATCTTGGTATTTGTTTTCTCTATGTTCTCTATATTCTGTGTTCCTTTTTCCTCTTCTCCTGTGTTATTTAAGTTAATGAAGTATTTTTTGGTTTCTATTCTGTGTCCTCACTTGGCTCTTTTGGTCATATGTACTTGTGTTATTTTATTGGTTTCTTTAGAAGTTAAATATATGTACTCAAATTATCACAGTCTACCTTGGGTTAGCATTATAATACTTGAGTTACAATTTAAGAACCTTACAGTGATGTATTCTATTTACTTCCCTCTCATCCTTTGTACTACTGTTATATATTTTACATCTACACTTTTTAAAAGCTCCAATATATATTACTATTTTTACTCTGAACAGTTAACTGGCTTTTTAAAAATTGTGGTAAAATAACATGAAACTTACCATCTTAATCATATTTTTAAGTGTGTTCTTGAGTATTAAGTACATTCACACTGTTGTGCAACTAATTCCTAAACTCTTTTCATCTTGAAGTATTGAAACTCTATACCAGTTAAATAACAACTCCCCATTCCCTTTCCCCCAAGCTCCAGGCAATCACCATTCTACTTTCTGTCTCCATGAATTTAACTGCTGTAGGTACCTCATGTAACTAGAACCGTATAGTAATTGTTTTGTTTTTTTTTTTTGTGAGTGGCTTATCTCATTTAGCATAATGTCCTCAAGATTTCTCTATGTTGTAACATATGTGAGAATTTCCTTTTTTTAAGTTTATTTTTAATTTTTTTTTATAAATGTTTTTATTTATTTCTAGGAGAGAGAGAGACAGTGTGAGCAGGGGAGGGTCAGAGAGAGAGAGGGAGTCACAGACTGAAACAGGCTCCAGGCTCTGAGCTGGCAGTCAGCACAGAGCCCAACGCGGGGCTCGAACCCACGAACCGTGAGATCATGACCTAAGCGAAAGTTGGACGCTTAACCGACTAAGCCGCCCAGGCGCCCCAAAGTTTTTTTTATTTTTAAAAAATGTTTATTATTTTTATTTTAATTCCAGTATAATAAACATTCATGTTAGCTTCAGGTGCACAGTATGGTGATTCAGCAATTTTGTACGTTATTCAGTGCTCATCATAAGTCTACTCTTAACCTCCTTCATCTATTTCACCCATACCCATACCCATACCCCCTCCCCTCTGATGCCATCAGTTCTCTGTACTTAAGAGTCTTATTTTGTTTGTTTCTTAAATTCCACATATGAGGAAATCATATGGTATTTGCCTTTGACTGATATATTCCTCTTAGCATTATACCCTCTAGATCAATACATACTGTTGCAAATGGAAGGATTTCATACTATTTTTATGACTGAGTAATAGTCCATCATATGTGTGTATATATGCATGTGTGTGTATATACCACATTTTCTTCATTCATTCATCCATTGATAGGCACTAGGGCTGCTTCCATAATTTAGCTATTGTGAATAATGCTGCAGTAAACATAGAAGTGCATATATCTTTTCAAATTACTATTTTCCTATTCTTTGGGCAAATACCTAGTAGTTGAATTACTGTATCATATAGTAATTCTATTTTTAATTTTTTGAGGAACCTCCATTCTCTTTTCCACATTGTACCAGTTTGCATTCCTACCAACAGTGCGCAAGGGTTCCTGTTTTTCCACAATCTCACCAAAAGTTGTTTCTGTTGCTTTTGATTGTAGCCATCATATCAGGTGTGAAATGATGTCTCATTATGGTTTTGATTTACATTTCTCTGATGATTAGTGATGTGGAGCATTTTTCATGTTTCTGTTGACCATCTGGATGTCTTTTTTGGAAAAAATGTCTGTGAATGTCTTCTGGCCATTTTTTAACTGAGTTACTTATTTTTTGGGTGTTCAGTTTTATAAGTTATTTATATATTTTGGATTCTAATCCTTTATCAGATATGTAATTTGCAAATACCTTCTCTCATTAAGTAGGTTGTCTTTTGGTTTGATGCTCCTTTGTTGTGCAGAAGCTTTTTATTTTAATATAGTTCCAGTAGTTTATTTTTGCTTTTGTTTCCCTTGCCTCAGGAGACAGTAGGAAGAAAAATGGCTCTGGTATATGTTAGAGAAGTTACTGCCTATGTTCTCTTCTAAGATTTTAATGGGTTTCTGTCTCACATTTAAGTCTTTTAATCCATGTTGAATTTATTTTTGTGTATGTTGAAGAAAGTTGTCCAGTTTCCTTCTTATGCGTGTAGCTGTCCAGTTTTCCCAACACAATTTGTTGAAGACACTTTATTTTTCCCACTGCATATTCTTGCCTCCTTTCTCAAAGATTAACTGACCATCTAATTGTGGGATTATTTCTGGGATCTCCATCTGTTCTGTCCGTCTCTATGTCTATTTTTGTGCTATTACCATACTCTGGTTCTTACAGCTTTGTAGAATGTCTTGATTGGGGATTGCAATGCTTGTAGCTTTTTTCTTCTTTTTCAAGATTGCTTTGGCTAATTGGTGTCTTTGGTGGTTCCATACAAAATTTAGAATTGTTCTAGATCTGTGAACAATGCTATTGGCATTTTGATAAGGGTGCATTAAATCTGTAGTTTGCTTTAGGTAATATGGATATTTAACAATATTTATTGTTACATTATATGTGCATGGAATATCCATTTGTTTGTGTCATCTTCTCTTTCATCACTGTTTTACAGTGTTCAGAGTACAGGTTAAATTTATTTTTAGGTATTTTATTATTTTTGGTGTGATTGTTGGGACTTTTTTTTAAATTTCTCTTTCTGTTACTTCATTACTAATGTATATAAATGCAGTGGATTTCTGTGTGATGATTTTATATTCTTTGACCTTTCTGAGTTCAATTATTCTTCTAGTTTTTCTGTTTTTGGTGGAATCTTAAGGGCTTTTTACATATAGTATCCTGTCATCTGCAAACGGTGAAAGTTTTACTTCTTCCTTACCAATTTGGATGCTTTTTTTTTTCTTGTCTGATTGCTGTGGCTATGACTCCCAGTACTATTTGGATAAAAGTGGTAAGAGTGGACCTCCTTGTCTTGTTCCTGACCTTTGGGGAAAAGCTCTCAGTTTTTCCCCATTAATGATGATGTTGTGGGATTTTCATGTATGGTTTTTATTTTGTTGAAGTATGTTCTTTATTGATGGTTTTTATTATAAATGGATGTGATACTTTGTGAAAGGTTTTTTTCTGCATCTCTTCAAATGGCCATATGGTTTTTATCCTTTCTGTTGTTGTTATATCACATTGATGGATTTGTGAATGTTGAACCACCCTTGCATCCCAGGAATAAATCCTGCTTAATTGTGGTGAATGAATTTTTTAAGTATTGTCTGATTCAGTTTGCTACTAGTTTGTTAAGAATTTCTCCATCTGTGTTTATCAGGGATATTGGCCTGTGCTGCTCTCTCTCTCTTTTTGTAGTGTCTTTATCTTGTTTGATATCAGGGTAATGCTGGCCTTATAGAATGAATTTGAAAGTGTTCATTCCTTTTTTGTTTTTTGTAGTAGCTTGAGAATAGGTATTAACTCTTACTTAAATGTTTGGTAGTATTCACCTGTGAAACCATCTGGTTCTGGACTTTTGTTTTTGGGAAGTATTTTGATTATTGACTCTATTTCATTACTGGTAATTTGTTCAAATTTTGTATTTCTTCCTGATTCACTTTTGGGAAGTTAAATTTTTCTTTGAATTTATCCATTTCTTCTAGGATGTCCAGTTTGTTGCTATATAATTTTTCCTAATCTCTTTTAATCCTTTGTATTTCTTTGGTGTTGGTTATTCTCCTTCATTTCTGATTTTGTTAATTTGAGTCTTTTTTTTTTTTAATGAGTGTGGCTAAAGATTTATCAGTGTTACTGATATTTTCTAAGAACCCGCTCCTGGTTTTATTGATCTGTTCTTTTGTTTTAGTTTCTATGTCATTTCTTTCTGCTCTAATCTTTATTATTTCCTTACTTTTACTGATCTGGGATTTTGTTCTTTTTCTAGTTACTTCAGGTATAAGGTTAGGTTGTTTGAAATTTTTCTTTCTTCTTGAAGTAGGCCTGTAGTGCCATAAACTTCCATCTTAGAATAGCTTTTGCTTCAACCCCCCAATTTTGGTCTGTTGTGTTTTCATTTTCATTTATCTCCATTTTTTTAATTTCCTCTCTTTATTTCTTGGTTGACCCATTCATTGTTTAGAAGCATGTTATTTAACCTCCATGTATTCATGTTCTTTCCAAATTTTTCTTGTGGTTGATTTCTAGTTCTGTAGTGTTGTCAGGAAAGATGAATGCAATGACTTCAGTCTTTTTGAATTTGTTGAAATTAGTTGAATTTGTTGAAATTAGGACAAAATTGAGTTTGTCCTAACTTATCTATTCTGAGGAATGTTGCATGTGCGCTTGTGAAGAATGTGTTTTAGGGTGGAATGTTCTGAATCCAATAGATCCATCTGCTTAGCTGTTTTAGACTTAATAGCTATGCTTCTCTCTTGATTTCTTGCATCTTACCCTCCACAAAAGAAGTTCAGGAATCAGCCAAGGATTTGTGGGAATGCATTATGCAGATTTTGGAGGTACCCCCCAAGCCTCACCCAGTGCTCAGTGGTTTCCCCTTTAGAGACTTCCTCTTTCAACTTTGAGGTCTTCCAGCAGCCATTTCTGACTCTTCAGCCCCACCAAGACTGCTCCTTCTGATAAGGTGTATTCCCTGTTCACCATACAGACTGGGAAATAACCTTATTGAAAAAGTTAGAAAATTGTAGATGTCATGTATTAGCTTTCCTTATTTCAAGGGTCATATACCCTCCAGTTTCTACCTGCTATTTATTGTTTCAAATTGTCTTCAAATAGTTGTTTACTTATATCTTAGAGTTTGTAATTGTTATTGTTGGGAGGGTTATCTAATTTAAGATACTTCAGTGTTTATTAATGCCATAAGTCATTAATGCACTTTTAAAGTATTTTTAAATAGAAAAACAAAGGTATGGTTTCTAAGAAGTTGCTTATAAGTATTTTTAAGCAGTTTCTAAGAAGTGCTAACAATAGCTGTATTGTATGCAGCTATTTTTAGAAAAGCAAGAAGTAAAAACTTCCTAGAATAGGGGAAGAATTAGGTAATGTTCTTTCAAAAATAATTTCTGGAGTTTTAATACAACTATGGACTGTGATGGGCCTGAAGATGTACTGCTTAGATTTCCTGCTGCAGGGAACATGATTTACTGATGGCCACAGCTGCTGCCCTTTAGACCCACTCCCAGGTTCATGCCAAGGCAATGATTCCCAAGTGATCTTTCCAGGCAATGCCTGCAAATAGTGAGAGTTGTAAGGCAGACTCTTTCCAATGACATGCAGCACCCCTTTACTGGGAAATTTTGTTTCAGGGACATACCATTGGCTGGGCCAAAACTTTCTTAGAACTGTGCTGCAGTCTGACACTCCTACCCAAGCTTTCTTCCTTCCCTTTTTTTTTTCCATCACAGGTACCAGACCTACATCACAGTCAGAAGTCTCTCTTACCATCCTTTACTCCCTTCTCATCACTTATTATAAGTAAATCCCCAAATTTTCTGTTTGTTTCTAATTGGCATCTGCTTGTTAGAACACCTAAACAAGCACAGAAACTACTGACAGAACATGGACCAAAAGGAAAAAAGGGAAAAGATGTTTTTAGAGAAAAATTCCCAATATTATTTGTAGATACTCTGTCCTTTAGTAGGAAGAGCTTAATTCTCCTCCCTTCCAGTGTGGGATGAGCTTAGTGACTTGCTTCCAATGAATACAGCAGTATCTGCCAGTACTCCCCCTTTTAAAAATTATCTCCCATTCCACACAGACACAGGAACCCTTTTATACATTTTTTTCATAATGCCCTCCTACCCCAGATGAAATTTTGATACTGTAAATATACTATACATCTGTTTATGTACTATTTATATATACATGTTTTATGCATAAAGAGTTAGATTTTTTTTTTTACCCTCAGGAATTAATTTTTACTCCCTTGAGGGTATCATAATAACCCCACTGAGAATGCATAGAACAGAATATGGAAAAGGGAAATTTCTAATTTACCATGGAAAAATGTGGCAGACACCACCTTAAACACCTACTAGTGCCATATATCCCCAGTGTTATAGAGTGAGAAGAGTATTTTGCCTATGTAAGAATCTTCTTAAGAAAATATAACCTCTGTCTTTTCACAAGAAGACATCCAACAAACCCAAATTGAGCAACATTCTACTAAATATCTGACCACACCTCAAAAGTGTCAGTGGAATAAAAAAACAAGGGTTTTGGGAAACTGTCAGAGATCATTCGAGACTAAGGAGACATGACTACCAAATGCTATGCGGTATCCTAGATCCTTGCATAGAAAATGATCACTAGGAGAAAAATGGGTGTGTAATGTGATTGAAGTCTAGTTTACTTCATATCATTGTATATTTCTTAGTTTTATAAATATACCATGGATAATAGGGAAAGCTGGGGGAAGGATTAAAGGGAACTGACTCTGCTATCTTTGTAACTTTTCTATAAATCTAAAATTATTAAAAAACTAAAAGTTAAAAAAAGTGTTCAATTTTTTCTCATTGCCATGTAGTATTCCGTTGTATAGATAAACCACATCTTCTTGATCCATTTGTCTGTTGATGGACACTTAGGCTCTTTCCATGTTTTGGCTATTGTTGAAATCTGGCCATGTGTAGCAACATGGATGGACCTTGAGGGTGTTATGCTGAGCAAAATAAGTCAGGCAGAGAAGGACAAATACCATATGTTTGCACGTATAGGAGGATTAGGAGGAACTTAACGGAGGACCAAGAGGGAGAAGAAGGGGGGAAATAGTGGGGGAGAGGGAGAGAGGCAAACCATGAAAGACTCTTGAATACTGAGAACAAACTGAGAACTGATGGTTATAGGGGGGAGGGGGAAGATGGGCATGGAGGAGGGCACTTGTGGGGATGAGCACTAGGTGTTATATGGAAACCAACTTGACAATAAACTATTTGTTTAAAAAAAAAAAAGTGTTCAAAAAATATCATCTGTATTCATTACCTGAAAATAATGGTACAAATATTAAAAGAGGAGTAGATATATATATAGATAGATAGATAGATAAAGATCACTAGAATTACAAATGTTAAGCTAATCTGAAACTGTGAGTTTTTTAGATGTATTAGTAAATGAAAAAATACAGTGGTTGTCGTAGTTTTCATATTAGTGAAACTGTGATTCAGTGTCTCATGCTGTCCGTGCACAATTAATTCAGATTGTCCTGTTTTTAAGCAGAATCACATATATTCAAAACTGGCTAGAGAACCATAAAAAATATTGATAAACCATAAATGGAAATGTATCAAGTTGGGGAATATGTCTGGGTGCTGCAAGGATCAGTGTTATGTCCTGTCTTACATAGCTGCTGCATTAATGATGTAGAAGAGGGAGTAAAAAGGATGTTAATGAAATTCACAGATGATATTAAACTGCAAATAGCAGTAAGGGCAGCAAAGCAATATAAAGGTATCCAGAGAACTTAGAAATATGGAGACAACAAAATGAGATTCTATCCCTCCAAAATAGAAACTGCTACTGCATTAGGGAAAAAACAATAAAACAGAGTAGTTATTCAGAAACAGTGAAATCTGAAAGTCATCAAATGGTCAAAAAGACCTGAGGGTGAAAATGAATAACAAAATAGATAAGAATTTATGATAGTTATTTTCAAGATTATGGTTACATATACTACATGACACAAAGAAAGAATAGCATGGTCTGTTCTTCAGACCTCTAGTAAAATGAAATCTGGAGGACAGAACTCATTTTTTTGTCAAGTTGGTATTTAACCACCATTGACAAAATAGAGATAGTAATAAAAATGATTAAGCCTGAGAACACTGCCAACAAGTATATTTATCTTAAGCAAATTAACTGAAGTATTTACCAGTCCTTCCATTCATAACTGCTGATTCTAGTTCATACCCCACATAGATGACCATTGCTGAGATGTATATACAAGTTATACTAAGCCTCAAAGTACTTACCTCTTTTTAACCTTTTCCCTTGTCTCCCAAATTAAATTTACAGATTCTTTGTAATCAATTCTTATTTTCATTTAGGATTAAATTAAAATAGCCTCACTTCATTACTTACTACAGCTGACTGAAGCTTATGTCACATCTGCATCACAATGATGGAAGCCTTATTTGTAAATACATGTATATGCTTCTAATGGCACCTAGAGTATACAGTAGAGTAACATCTGAGAAGTGTTTTTGCAATTAAGACCTAACTGAATAACAACTATAAGAAGAAAACAGAGATCAGAATTATTATAATTGTAATGCAGTATTCCAGTGATCACAGCATACATCAGGAAGCTTTAAGACATTATCACCTGTTGGCAAGGAGTCATTCAGAATAATGTATGAGGAAATCTTTTTCTGGATAACTCTATATAGTTAAGTATTGAATAATAGATGCTTTTGAAAATCTCGACAAAAAGTCTATGAATTTTTATTTTTATGGTTTAAGAATACCTATTTAACTTCTGCACCGAAAAACTGTAATCCTGAGGGCACACATAATGTTTGGGCTCAGTAGGTTCCAACAAGTAAAATACTTAGGAAAATCACTGAGTTAGAAAAAATATTTGAGATTTGTCTCAACCTCCTCCTCTTACGTATGAGGTCATGGAGTGAACAGACATGAAGGAAGGAACACCTCATATGTTTGGGGAAAGGATATTCAACAACACAGTATTTTTAAGAAACTCAGGAGAATCCTATATTGGATGGGAGACTGGACCAAATAAATTCTAAGGTCCCTTTCCATGCTTTGAGGATATTTTATGTTAATTATTTGGCTGCTTGAATGTCTGTAGAGTACAGACACAATATAGTTGTCTCAAAATCTTCACAAAATTAAAGAGTATCATCTCTCTTTGTTTTTCAGTAAACCTCCCTACTGTAGAGATACAGTTCTTTTATATAAAATAGAGCAAATTCCATGTGTATACAACAAGAATGTATAAAGTGCAACAAAAACTGCTCCCTTAATTCAGGCTCTATTTGCCAAGGTGTTGCACTTGGTTATTGAATTATTTATTACTGAATAGCCTGCTCTTAACTCTCAGAAAATACTGGACCCTGAACACCAGAAGTATAGAGAGGTTAAAAGGCTAGACATACGCACATTTATCACTAATTCTAAGAAAAACTTGGTGATAAGACATAAAAGGGGGCCTGATGCTTCTATACCTGAAATCGCTCATACTATTCAGTATTTTCTTAAACATTTTTATAGCATACTCCATAAAGTTGCCTTCTTCATATTCCTTGCGGTAATCTTGTCATAACTTGATCCTAACCCAGCTGTCAAAGGCATAGCTCTCATTTCTTTGGTCACTTCAAGACACTTTACAATAGATAGTAAATTGATCAAGTCCACTGACTTAAGCATAGAAGAATATACTGTTGATATTAAACATCTAATTTTGCTCATCTAGCACTTAATTTCTTCTTTTGAAAGCCACATATTCCTCAATATCCTTGTCATTCTAGATGCCATTTGTTACCATTTCTTATTTTTTATTTAGATCCTAATATCTGTATCATCCTTAGAAACTGAGACTAGTTCTTTGACCACGAGGTCTTTGTTTCCTATTGTATCTTTTTATCTTTAAATCTTTTGTAGTGGTATAGACAAAATAGTGGGAACGATTTTGAATATTTGTAGCTGAGAAGAGCTCCTAATTCTAGGTAGAATCAATATCTTTCATTTAAATCATTTCCTGAATATTCTTCACAAAAATGACAGACATGAATTCTGGCCCTTACAAAGTTGCTGTATTTTCATCAAATGATTTTTATAATAGATCACAAAACAGGAGAATAACCTAAGCAACAAAGTGTTTGTTAAAACAAAATGGAAACTTGATTAAATGCTAATGAGATTAAATTACTTGGGTTTTTTGTTTGTTTGTAGTAGCAAGATTTTATTAGTCCATTCTTTTCATTGTGCAAAAGTGCATATTTCTCTGGACTTAGCTTTAATGTTTATATCATGGTAGTTGGTAGATTTCTCCTATCGGCTCCACCACCTGGAAACATCTTTGCATGTAAGTACCAAGTAGACTTTCTGATTCTTCAAATTTCATCCTAAGACCTATTGACTTAGCCTGTGACTTCTGACTCTCCCATAATTAACAAATTAAAATCCACCTTCTAAGAAATCCCCAGATTTCTCTGTTTCATTCATTCTGAAGCTTGTTTATCAGAGCCTGTTTTCATCATACTTCTTGCTTTGCCCCAGCTATCATCACCCGTGATATATTGATCTTGATAGAGGCATGAGTTGAAGTAATTGCATGTAACTCTGGCACCTTTAAATTCTTTATTGCTAAAATGTTTTGTATTTGCAAACTTCAAGGTAGGTTTTGGTTAAATGCAATGTATGTTTATTTCTATTGTGCTTTCTATTGCAAAGATATAACGAGGTCTGGATTCTTTATGGTTGCACAAAAATGAGAAATTTTCTTTTGCTACTATAGTAATGCTGAAGATGTTTGGCAAAGTTGTAAAACTTTAATCCTCACCATAGTTATTTGGGGAAAAACTATGCACATGTACACACACTCACATGTACATATATAATTTAGTAAGGCTGAGGGAAAAAAGAGCTGATATGACTTCTCTCAGGAAATGTGCTGCTAGACTTAAATTTTTTAGGTTGTGATACTGATTTTTAAATGTAAATTTTGGTAGAGTATGTCACTTTGTTCCATTAGAAATACAACCAATATAGCCATGGTAAGAATAAACATTCTTTATGAAAAAAGTACAAGAAACCTAACACTTAAACTTACTACCAACAAGTAAACTTTGTCATACCAGCAGCTCAACTAGCATGGTATATAGCTTCCAAAAATGATGCCAAAGCACGTTTTGTGGGAGAGAGTGGTTGTCTACCGTATGTCACATCTTAAATGGTTAGAGATTTCTAGGAGCACTTAGAACTTTCTATGGATCTGTCATACATAATATCTGTAAATTTCTTCTTATTTACCAAGGTCTAATGCTTTTTAAGGCAACAAGTTACTTAGGTTTATCAGAAAACATCATTGTTACCTAAAATTTACATTAAACTGCTATATGGGTTGGCCTTAGAGTCTGCAAAGTATTATTAGGAACCACTTGAAAGATGATGGGGGATATTTTCTTGTAATGAAAGTTAAGATTAGAATTATTGCTTGCCTCTTTTTGTGTAGTTTTTTCAGGAATTCATCATTTTAAATATAGGATTACATTTCACTTAAATAGGGATTTATTCTGAGTCTAACTCCTCCACTTTGGTCTTTGTCTTTTAAATTACTAAATTGTGCTATCTCTTCAGAGAATATTCCTAAGAATTTTTTCCTAATCTCAGATTATTTACTCTTATGTTTTTTCATGCTTTTTAAAAAAACTAACCAAATATTAAAATAATTGTAGAATTGTTCTGGGGAGAAGTTAAGACACGCAGAGAAGTAGGGGGACCCTGCGCTTTCCTTGTCCCTCAAACACAGCTGTATTGAGATCAGATTGCTGAGGACTTCTCAATGGGAAACAGCAGCCAAAATGCAATAGCATAGTTCACACAGAATACACCAGAAACACTTCCTAAAGTGCCAGGCCTTGGGCAGTGCATGACCCCTTTTTAATATAACGTTACTCTCAAGTACAGAAAAACATAACAAGCTTTTAAAACACGCAAAAGACAGAAACTTAGTCAAAGACAAGATGGAGGAATTCTCTCCAGAAGAAAGATGAAGAAAAAATCACAGCCAGGGACTAGCTCAAAACCCATATGAGCAATATATCTAAACAAGAATTTAGAACAATACTCATAAGATTATTAGCTGAGCTTAAAGCATGGAAGACACCAAAGAAACCCTTGCTGCAGAGATAAAAGACTTCAGAACTAGTCAGGCTGAAATAAATACTGTAACTGAGGTGCAAAACTGGGTAGTATCACAATGAGAATTGAAGAAGCAAAGGAGAGAATAGGTGATACAAAAAAAAATTATGGAAAATAATGAAGCTGAAGAGGATTGAGACAATTGGATCATGAGGGGAGAATTACAGAACTTAGTGATTCCATAAAAGGAAACAATATCCATACTGTAAGATCCCCAGAAGAAGAAGAGTGAGAAAAAAGGAGCAGAAGGCTTATTTGAACAAATTATAACTGAGCACTTGCCTCATCTAGGGAAGGAAACAGGCATTCGAGTCCAAGAGGCATAGAGAACTCCCCTGAAAATCAACAACAAAAAAAAGGTCAACACCATGACATTATCATGGTGAAACTTGCAAAATACAAAAATGGAGAATTCTGAAAGGAGCTAGGGAGAAAAAGTCCTTAACCAACAAGGGTAGACACATATGGTTAGTAGTGGATCTGTCCTCTGAGACTTGGCAGGACAGAAGTGAGTGGCAAGAGATACCCAATGTGCTGAATGGGAAAAATATTCAACCAAGAATTCTTTATCCATAAAGGCTCTCATTCAGAATAGGAGAGATAAAGAGTTTCCCATACAAACAAAAACTAATGACCACTAAACCAGCCCTTGCAAGGTATTTTAAGGGAGAGACACTGGAGGGAGGGAAAAAAAAAAGAATTAAGCAACAAAAACTATAAAGGACCAGAGAACATCACCAGAAACACTAACTGTACAGGTTACACAATGGCATTAAATTCCTATCTTTCAGTCATCCCTCTGAATGTAAATGGACTAAATGCTCCAATCAACAGATAGAAGGTATCAGAATGGATTAAGAAAAAGATCCATCTATATGCTGCCTACAGGATACTGATTATAGATCCAAGGACACCTGCAGATTGAAAGTGAAGGGATGGATAACCATCTATCATGCTAACAGAAGACAGAAGAAAGCTTTGGTAGCCATACTTTTATCAAACAAACTAGATTTTAAAACAGATTGTAACAAGTTGAAGAAGGGTATTATATCATAATTAAGGGGTCTCTTCATCAAGAAGATCTAACAATCGTAAGTATTTTATGCACCCAAATATATAAATTACTTGGAAACATGAAGAAACTCATTGATAATAATACAGTAATAGTAGGGGACTTTAATACCCCGCTTACAGCAATCAACAGATCTAAGCAGAAAATCAACAAGGAAGTAATGGTTGAGTGACACACTGGACTGGATGGACTTTACAGATATATTCACAACATTTCATCCTAAAATGACAGAGTACACATTCTTCTCAAGTGCACATGGAATATTCTCCAGAATAGATCACATTACTGGGTCACAAATCAGCCCTCAACATGTAAAAAGATTGAGATCATGTCATGCATATTTTCAGATCACAATGACATGAAACTTGGAAGTCAACTACAAGAAAAACTTGGAAAGCCTTTAAATACATAGATTTTTAAAGAATATCCTACTAAAGAATGAATGGGTTAGCCAGAAAATTAAAGAAGAAATTTTTTGAAAATACATAGAAGCCAATGAAAGTGAAAACACAACAGCCCAAACCCTTTGAGCTTCAGGGCTGGTTCAGTATTCGCCAATCAATCAATGTGATAAACCACATTAATAAAAGAAAGAATAAGAACTATATGGTCCTCTCAATAGATGGATAAAAAGCATTTGACAAAATACAGCATCTTTTCTTGATAAAACCCTTAAGAAAGTGGGAATAGTAGAAACATGCCTCAACACCATAAAGACCATATACAAAAGACCCACAGCTAATATCCTCAATGGGGAAAACCAGAACTTTCCCCCTAAGGTCAGTAACATGACCAGGATGTCCACTCTCTCACCACTGTTGTTCAACATAGTACTGGAAATCCTAGGCTCAGCAATCAGACAACAGAAATAAAAGGCATCCAATGATTAGCAAGGAATAAGTCAAACTTTCACTCTTCATAGGTGACATAATACTCTATATGGAAAACCCCGAAGGACTCCACCAAAAAAACTCATAGAACTGATCCATGAATTCAGTAAAGTTGCAGGATATTTTCAAAAAGTATGTAAAGTATTTGCGTTTCTCTACACAAATAGTGAAGCAGCAGAAAGAGAAATAAAGGAATCACTCCCATTTACAATTGCACCAAAAACCATAAGATGTCTAGGAATAAACCTAACCAAAGAGGTAAAAGATCTGTACCCTGAAAACTATAGAAGCATATGAAAGAAATTGAAGAAGACACAAAGAAATGTAAAAATATTCTATGCTTATGGATTGGAAGAACAGATATTGTTAAAAAGTCTATTCTTTCCAAAGCTGTCTACACATTCAGTGCAATTCCTATCAAAATAATGTCAGCATTTGAGTTTCCAAAATTTTTATTCTTGACACTGGAGTTCAAATAAATCTACAAATTTGTAAATTGACTGATTGATTGATTAAATAAACTCTACCCCCAACCTGGGACTCAAATTCACAACCCTGAGATCAAAAAATCATATGCTCTACTGACTGAGCCAGCTAGGCACCCCTAAATCTTGATATTTAAATATAATTTATAAAATGTTGCTCTTTCCAATCTCTGTATTAACTTAGGTTCATAGTTTGTCTACTGGTGGATTCACTTACTGGTGTCTGGCATAATGTTTTCATTGTCTTTTTATTGGCCTTTTTCACAGAAAGCTAAGCAGAAGAGCTTAACATTCCTACCAATTCTTATTTGTTGTTCTTTGTAGTAGTCCTATCTGACTTCCATCTGAATCCACTTTTAATTCTTTCTGATTGCCTTTTTTCCTCTCGTGAACACTGTTTCATTTTGCTTTGTCTCCTTTGACTTCCTTGATGATTAGCATATTATATCATTCTCCCATTTGTTTTGATATTTACTCTATAGTTATTTCATTCATAATATTCTTCATTTTATTCTTTTCTTTTCAAAAATATAATATTTCCATTGTGCCTAGCTTAACTGCAACCCTCCTTTACATCGTAAATTTGATTCATTTGTGGTTACAAACTCCCAAGCTTTTTCCCACCTTTAAAAATGATTTCATTTATCTTTATAGGTTAGAAACTCAAAATGAAAGACAAGCCATGGGCAACTTATAAAAGGGATTTTGTGGCTAATTTGGGAATGGCATATATTGGAATAGCATTATGGGTTCATACCAGATCTACTTGCAGGACTGGGTTAACTAAACCAAAGTTATTCAGTGCATTGCTTAGGCTGGCACTTATTTATGCCTCTGCCTTCTATCACAGCTCTGGCTCTTAAAACTGGGTTGCTTTGTCTTGGAGGCCTATTGTATATTTCTCTATGAGCACATCTCAACTCTTAAAGGTTGCTTAA
Organism: Crocuta crocuta; assembly: GCF_008692635.1. NCBI lineage: Eukaryota > Metazoa > Chordata > Mammalia > Carnivora > Hyaenidae > Crocuta > Crocuta crocuta. Next base: position 2,197,922 of record NW_027528867.1, read on the forward strand.
AAGGAAGAAGGGATGGCTATAGCCTAGCCATGAAAATCACTTCAGATCTGAAAGATACACAAAATTCAAAATGCTTTACTTCTTTACTGAAACATGCCATTGATCTCATTAGAGGTGCTTTCACTGAAGCAAAACACTTAGGTTTTCATCTCTCCATTGTTTAAAGCTAACTCTCTAGACTGATCCCACATTGTCATGATTCTGTCCTTGAACTATAGCAAGCAAATTCTGCTCCAGTCACCTAGCAATATGTCCCGCTTCCTAGATGTTCAAGTATCCTATTATCCTTTGGTTTATCTGGTTGGGCTATATCATGTAGCAAGTCTTGTGTATTCTTACTCTAGGTTCATTTTCAGGTTTATAATTTTAAGTTTCCATTTACAAAAAGTAAGTGCATTTACCTAGATATTTAGAAGTATATTATTGATAATTGGGGTTTCTTTTTCCAAAGAGTAAGGATTCTTGAATGAAATTTTGAGGCTGAAACTGAGTTTCTAGAATTGTATTTTTATATAATACCCCTCTCATGGATGAAGAGAGAAAGCGGAGACAGTGCCTGGGGAAGAGACAGAAAGAGAGAAAGAAAATAACTTAAAAATAAATGATAGAAAGTGAAGTCTGTAGTGAAGACAAAAATAAAGAATAGTAATTTCCATGAGAGTTCATCTGAAGGCATATAATTAAAACTGAGGACAGTTCATAGATGAGAATAAAGACCAGAAATAATACTTTACAGTAGGATTAGTTCACTTGGAGGGTACCTAGTGCTTGTGGAAAGTGTAAAGGGGATGGAGGAAAGAAGGCTTAGAGAAAACAATAAATTATTTTACAACCTTTCAAATTATTTTTGCAGATCCTATTGTAGTAAAGTGGACAGAAAGGGGGCTGCAGAACAAGTCATAAGAATTTCTGTATCCAGCTGTCTACCAGTCACTAAAGAAAAGTGGCAGAGGGAGTGAAAGATACTTTCATGTCTTATCACCATGTCATCTTCAGATGCAAATACTGTTTAGTACCACTGCAAAGCTAAAATTTGGTGCAAATAAACACATACTATCTGATTTTGGATACTTTTCCTTCCACCAATTCAGAATAAATTTGCCTTTTTCAGTTAAGTTCCTATGGGAAATGTCACTAATTCATCTTCTTTTACACAATTTACCAAAATCTAGGACTGACTTTTTGTTCTTGTACCAGAGTTAATAGTGTATAGTATAACTCTCAAAAGGCAGAACTACTCTTCTGTTCCATTTCTTCCTCTAGCTTCACAATAAAATGTTGCAATATCTTAGACATATGTTTTAAATGATCCTTCTTTTCTTTTATTCTTAACCTTTTTTTGAAACTGAGAAGAAAAAATAAATTTATATAATGGGAGAATTGACTGTTAGTATCAATATAAAGTATTTAGGGTGTGTGTGTGTGTGTGTGCTGAACAAGAAACCATAAACAGAAATCATCAGATGATGAGTTAAGTATCAAAGTATCTTTGGAGTAAGAACCCCATTTCCAAATAACAAGTTGAGTTACCAAGTAAAAGTCCTTTGGTATAATTAAATGGGCAAGGACAGAAATATCGATGTACCACTGTTTCCATTCAATTCAATAATCTTGCTTCTGTATTTACAAAACTAAAATTTGAAATAACATTTTTGCTAAACAGATCCTTGTCTCTACCCATGGTCTGCTGAAAGCAAAATTTTAAGGTTGAGAGAAGCGATGGGAGAAATGCTATTGATTCAGTCTCCTTTCACTATATGGGTAAAGCAACAATAACTTTATTGTCTGTACTTTGAAAATGGTTTTTATAGAGCCCTTGAATTACTTTATCACTAAGTGATTTCTCTCTCGTCTTTGTAATAAGTACTATTCCAAAATCACAGGGTGAGAAAAGTAATTTAAATATTTTATATAAATAACATGCTCTAGAATTAACATATTTTCTGAAACATATCCGTGATTTCTTTGGAGAAAAACTATAACAAACGTATTTCTTTCTTCATTGTTGGCTTTTTCCTCATCCTTGTTTCAATCTTTTCTCTATCTGGAAAGAGGGTAGATAACTTTCAAAAGTATACATTTCAAACTGTTATCACTTCTTTTTCATTATATTTTAGTTTATAGTGTCAATATGTGTTGACATGTATATGTTGGGCTCAAGCATATTGCATCCAGCATTATGGCAGCAGGGAATGTAGGAGTCACAGAAGAGTGAAGCATTAGTTATATACATTGGTTGGTGACTACTCTTAGGGAAAAACAGAATTGTTTAAAGGGCTGCAGATTTCTGAAACATATCTGTGAGCTCATTTAATACACTAATTTCCAATATTTGGAATGATTCATGTAAAATCCCTTTGAAAATGCCATGTCAGGCTAAATGTTTATCATGAAAATTTGATGATTTGATAATTTACCTAAAACTGTTCGTTTAAATATCAGTCCCTGTATTTCAAACATGGAGTTTTTTGAAGGGCGGTTAGTGTGTTATTCCATATGCTGTCCTAAAATATTAAACCCTATACCCAGAATATAGAAAATAGAGTGAATAGAAGCATGTAATTATGAGGTATATAGGTTAATACAGTAAATCAGGTCAGTCATGAAAAGTGTTACAAAGTAAATGAAGTTGGTAGGATAAATTTTCTGAGCCTTAAGTTTCCTTCCTGCTTCAGCTTAATTCATTTATGTGAAAGGGACATTCCTAAAACAAACTTCTGACTACCAGTCCTAACAGTTTGGTGGACTTGTCAACCTGAACATTGCTGTCATATATTTCAGGGCCAGCTATTTAAAAAATCTTTTTATTTTTAGAGAGAGAGAGTGAGAACTGGGAAGAGGGGCAGTGTAGAGAGGGAGAGGGAGAGAATTTTAAGCATGCTCCATACTCCATACAGAGCCTGATGTGGGGCTTGATTCCACGACCCTGGATCATGACCTGAGCTGAAATCAGGAGTCTGACATACAATTGACTGAGCCACCCAGGTGCCCCTTAAAAGTCTTTTTGAAAGTATAACTGAGGTAACAGAAAAATAAGGAAAATTAAGATGATAAAGAAATTGATTAAGTGTGAGTTAACATGGTAGCTACCTGTAGGAATTTGCTGGTCTCATTATCAAGGGTCTCTGACTGTAAGTGCCATGTTGGACTTGGAACTATGAAAGGCACAGAATTGTAACTGAGATTCCAAAGTAAAAGGATCAAACTAAAAAAAAAAAAAAAGTCTGCACTGGAACAGTAAGAGCTTGTCAAGAAGACTTGTCTCACTCCCTTTGGGCTCTGGATTAAGGAGATCAGGATAGAGAGAGACAGAGAAACAAAAATGAAATGTCTAATTTTGTTTAAATAGCCATAGGCCTGCCCTCATACCTGTTTGGGATCAAATTTACCTTGTTTACATGGTTCAGGAATTCCTAAACTCAGAAACTGACATGAAAATCAACCTAGACCGAAAAGTTTCATGCATCACCTATACAAATCAAAAGCAACAATTTTGGAGGAACATAACTATTCAAGGATTCCCACAATTCGAATCCCACTTAAAAGTGAGCTCATAACCCAAAAGTAGGAAATGCAGAAAGCAATTTATCCAAAGAGTTGACAGATAGAACAAAGCAGTATGAGATGCCCAAGAATTTTTAGTAATAGCATTACCAGATAAAGATGATAAAATAATTGTTCTAAACATTCAAAGATATATGAAAAGAATGGAAAATGAGAAGAAGCAGTATCAAATATCCAGCCAGATTTTGAAAAAAGAACTTCTGGATAAAAAATTAAATTTACTGAAATCAGAAGATCCATTCTCAAATACAAAGATTCCGAAATTTCCCATGAGACAAAAAAATACTTCCTTCTGAATTGAACATTGAGATTCCTTACAGATACTTTGTTTACTCAAACCACATGCCATTTCACCAGTGACTTCTGGATTTTAACATGTGACTCTTATAACCTCTGAGAACTAATTTATTGAGTTCTAGCAAATCCCAAGCCAGTATACCATGTGTTAGTTACACTGGATGGCCTCTTCAAAATAAACCACACAACACTGATGTTGATCCTGTTAGATTAAGACAAATTAAAAATCTAATACATAGTTTTGCTGTCAGGTCCTAAAGTTCAAAGGTCAATATGGTATATTGCAATAAGGCTATAGGTTACCCATGCCCCAATATTTTATCATAATAAACCAAATAGGGATGAAAAACCCAGCAGTAGCCCATAAATCTATTAGCAGTGAACTGTCAATGTCCTATATACCAGGGTAATTTGTTAATTCAGAGCTAGGTCTCTTTTTTCACTAGACCTTGTAAACTCCTTTCTGAAACATCAATAAACCATCTGCTTTGACTTGTTAATCAAATGACTTTATTCAGTCCAAAGCAATTTTTTCCTAATAAAAACAGAGTATTTATCTCCATGGCTATAAAAGAGGATTGTTTTCAACTGTTCACTTATAGTTAAGAAGCACATTTAGTTTGGATTGATTTCCAATGCTTTGGTCATATCTTGTCACTTTCCATTTCTTACACACAGCATCTCAGTTTAGCCATTTAGGAAAAGAAAAGCAGTCAAATTCTGAATGTAGTATGGGACCAATGCACAAAAACTGAGGAATAAGTTTGAGGAAAGAACTCACCCCAAATTACCGTAGATCAACATTTCAATATCATGATTTCCCATCTGTATGAAAGTTTTCTTATTCTAGATAGAATGTTCATACTAGCCACTGTTTCTCCCTCACCTGATGTTTCTAGATGTTTGCCTTTTAGTCAGTATTGCTCTGTTCTGAGTCACAGGACAGAATAATAGAAACTTTTTATCCTCTCTTAAGCTTTATTGTATTAGTGTAAAATAAAGTCAGCCTCAGTGAGATGGGATCATGGCATGTGAAGCTCTCGAAAGCTACCCCAGAAAATTGACCTCCTTTTCTCCAACCCACCAAACTGACATAAAATGAGTATTTCTGAGGTATCCGTGGGGATATTCTCAATGCTTTGTGAAGGAGCATCTTCAGGAATCGTCATGCTTCTTGCACCCTCTGTCCTTGGAGCTTACTGCCAGCTGGCAAATGGGAGCACAGCCTATGACCTCTGACCTTGAATCAGCTCCTCTTGGATTGTAAGAAAAATGACGTCTGGGGAGAGGTCTGAGCATTTGAGTTATTACTGGATTCTGCCCTCTTAAAAAACAAAGAAGAAACTCATAGGTGTCCTTAATGAGCTGAGGCTTCAAATGCAGCACGAATCATGGTGCATTCTGGGAGCTGTTACTCAGGGGCACAGCTTCCTTTCCCACTGAAAGTCCCTGAGGAAAGGAAAAAATATGCAGCAAACAAAAAGTGTAATTAAAATGCCTAAAGTGCTTTGCAGACTTGTTGTGATTCGTTTTATTCAGACATTATCTAGTGAGCCACCATTTAGATTTTTTTATGTTTGCGGTGACATCATGGGGGAGGATCATCAAACAGTCCTGTTTCTCTCAATGTCCTTTATTTACTGACTTTTACAGGGAGGGAAAAAAAAAATCTTCTAAGCCCTTAATTCAAATCTTAAACTCTGTTGAGCCTGAGAAAGAAAATACGAAAAAAAATTGAAATTTTATAATTATAGCAATAGGTTTCTAATGTGGCAAGTTTTTCCTAACATTTTACTTCCATTGATTTTAATATTACTCCCATGAAATTTTTCTCTTAATATTCCCATAAAAATGTGAACCAAATACATTAATATTAACTGCCCCTCAGGCGGGAAGCTCTTCCAAATTAAATATCAACTATTTTTCACTTACTAATAATGATTTCATTTATTGAACCACCACCTTCACCCAAGCATTATGTACTCATGCCTAACTCACACCATAACTAGGAGAGACTATTGATCATGAACTCATTAATGTTCTCCAGACTGTAGTTCTTCACATTGTAGGTTATTTTCATGAGGACAAGGAGAGCCTATTACTGGAAGATGTTGAGAAAAACATCCTTTAGATAAGGTTGAGTAATATAATCTTTGCATGAGAGGAACTGGTGGATAGATTCCCTAACTTTAATATTAAGAAGGATAAATTGGACTGGAATGAGAATGGGAGTACCAGAAAGTACAAGAAAATTATGTACATAATTTAAAATGTGTGTTAAATTAAGCAACATACTTTTTACACTTATACTGTCATGATCAAACTCAGTGCTGCTAGCTAGCAAAGGAATAATCATGTAAAAGCCGGCATATAATTGAATACAATTAAATATTTTTTTTCCTTCTGGTAGGACTATACAAGAAAATTGTGTAGCATTTTTTGAAGATCTTAATAAGAGGAAATTAATAAGACTATTTTTAGACATTAAAGGATTAATGAAATTAATATCTCAGTCAAGTTTAAGAGGAGTTAATATGTATGGCTTTGCTAAGCAAAATCTAGATGAGAAGTGGCCACAAACATAAAATTGCAACATAAGTATAAGTTATCTAACATGCCTACTGGGGGTTATGTGTGTAAGAGAGTAACATTATTTCTCATTTCTTTCTAAACGTGAAATTTTCAGCTCACCAGTAGAAAATTTTAACTAAGATTCATTAGGCTAAGTTTTTTTTTTTTTTTTTAATTTCTTTTAATGTTTATTTTTGAGAGACAGAGAATAGGAGAGGGGCAGAGAGAGAGGGAGACAGAATCTGAGGCAGGCTCCAGGCTCCAAGCTGTCATTATGGAGCCTGATGCAGGGCTCGAACTCACAAACTGCAAGATCATGACCTGAGCCATTGTCAGACATTTAACCAACTTAGCCACTTGGTGACCCTCATTAGGCCTATAATGTTTTAGTCTATAATGTTTACTCTTACCATTTATCTTCATCTTAGAGTTCTTTTATCTAACAATTTCACTAAAGAACAGATCCCAAATGAGTACAAAAAATGGTTTCTGTTATTGGATAGTTTCCTATTATAACACATCTTGATCTTATTAATAAGATGAGATTTTTCTGTTTTGGTTCTTTCCATTTCATATTTTACACATATAGATATAGATCCCAGTCACGTTATAAAATAACACTTTACACAGGGCACCTGGCTGGCTCAGTCAGAACAGCTTTACCCTTGATGTTGGGGTTGTGAGTTTGAGCCCTGTGTTTGATACAGAGATTAGTTGAAAATAAACTTAAAAAAAGATTATGTTTAAATCAAAGATCAGGAAGATAATGTATGTTTTCTATGTGCAAAATTGCCAATATATTTACTTATCCATTTGAAAAAGATTATTTTGAAACTGTAGAAGTTTGCTTCATATTTGTCTTTCCTTTTACCTGATAACATTTTAAAGATGTAGATAAACTAGGAACTTTTATTTAAAAGACAGATATTTCCATTAACTTTTCTGTATAGTAGTAACTTCAGTGGTCAATTATCATTTAGAGATAATGGTATCTCTCCCGGTATTTATATACAGATAGGCACTCTGCAAACTGGGATCCTGGTTAATTGCATTTTTAATGCAATTCTGACTCTATTGGATTGGAAGGAGAATTCAGGAATTTATATTTTAAACCACCATCATAGATGATTCGTATATAAATGATCTTCAGGCCAGTTTGTGGAAATTCACTTTGACAGTTAAATATGGTCTTTTTTTTTTTTAAAGTGTATGACAGGCATGGATGAATTTTATTCATTACCCTATATCTACAATTTAATTTGATAAATTTGTACATAAAATAGTAACTTAGTATGGAGTTTGGCTTCTAGTAATACTATTTAAGTAATTTGGACCATCTCTCCTACTAAGATATCAGAAAAGTGTTGTTTTTTTTTTAAACAAACAAAAATCTGTTTGAGGCCTTGTAATACTAACAATATGGTGAAAACCTGTGAGATCAAATTGGAGGACATTCAAGAGAGTGGATTCTGGCATTTACAAGTGTTTTTTTTCCCTGAGAGGTGTCTGCCATTTCTTGTAGATCCAAGTATCTGCCATTTCCAATAAAGATGGCTATAAGACTGAGAAAGTTAAATAGAGACCATCAGAATCATGAAGCCTGTGGGAAAAGCTAGAGTTCATGGCCCACAGAGGGAAGTAACACTTGATTAAATCTAAGAGGAAGGATTGGGGCGCCTGGGTGGCTTAAGTCGGTTAAGCGTCCGACTTTCGCTTAGGTCATGATCTCGCAGTTCGTGGGTTCGAGCCCTGCGTCGGGCTCTGTGCTGACTGCCAGCTCAGAGCCTGGAGCCTGTTTCAGATTCTGTGTCTCTCTCTCTCTGACCCTCCCCTGCTCACGCTGTCTCTCTCTCTCTCCTAGAAATAAATAAAACATTAAAAAAAAATTCTTTTTAAATCTAAGAGGAAGGATGAACTTGAAATAAACCAACCTAGCCAGGGATTGAAAACCAACTTTAAACTATTTCAAATCTTGAACTGATGTAGGTGATACAGAGTGACTAGTAGCCTTCCTCACTCCAAGAAATGTTTATAGGGGAAAATAAAATTGTCTGAGGCCATCACCTGTTTCTTTGCAATTTTTTATATATACTTATTGGGGTTCAATCAAAAAAAATAGGCACAGGAAAAGATAAAACTATGTGATAGAAAATCAAGAGAAACAACACCCAATACAAAGAGACTTACACAGTTGATTTAGATAATGGGGTTTTTAGAAACAGATTTCATGATAAGAATACTTAATATATGAGTTCTGTATACTGCTATTAACTTCTTGTCAGATATGATTTTCAGATATTCCCTCCTATTTTTGGTTTGCATTTTTACTCTGTTGATAGTGTCCTTTGATACATATGTTTTTAATTTTCATGAAGTCCCGTTTGTTTACTTTTATGCCACTGACTTTCATGTGATTTCCAAGAATTCTTTGCCAAATCCAGTGTTGTGACGTTTTTGTCCTCTGTTTCTTCTAAGAGTTGTATAGTTTTAGTTCTTATATTTGCATCTTTGATCCATTTTGAGTAAGGTTTGGATATGGTGTTAAGTAAAGGTCTAGCTTCATTCTTTTGCATCTGAATACCCAGTTTCACCAACACCATGTGTTAAAAACACTATCTTTTCCCCCAGTGAATAGTTGTGGTCACCCTTGCCAAAGTAATTTGACCATTATATTAGTGAGCTTGTGATGCCATGGCAAAACACCCAGATGAAGTGGCTTAAACAAAAGAACTTAATTTCTCACTTTTCTTGAGCCTGGAAGTTCAGTAACAGGGTGCTACTATGGTTGGATTCTGGTAGGAATTCTCTTTCTGGTTTGAAATGGGCTGCTTTTTGCTTTGCATGGCAGAGAAGGAGAACTTCAGTGTCTCTTCCTTTCCTTATAAAGGTACCAGGTCTCCAAATTAGGGATCCATTTTTATGACTTCATTTAATTCTACTCATTCTTTATTTTTTAAAATGTTTTATTTATTTCTAAGAGAGAGAGGGGGCGACAGCGTGAACAGGGGAGGGTCAGAGAGAGAGAGACACAGAATCCGAACAGGCTCCAGGCTCTGAGCTAGCTGTCAGCACAGAGCCCGATGTGGGGCTCAAACCCATGAACCGTGAGGTCATGACCTGAGCTGAAGTCGGATGCTTAACTGATTGAGCCAGCCAGGCACCCTTCCTACTCATTCTTTAAAGGCCTTATCTCCAACACAGTCACGTGGGAAATTAGGGCTTTAAAGTATGAATTTGGGGGGCACACAAATCAGTGCAGAGCAACCATATATGCAAGGATTTATTTTGGGGATCTTTATTTTATTCCTTTTGTTGGTATGTCTGTTTTTAGGACCGTATGACACTGTTTTAATTATCTTCAGTAAGTTTTGAAATCATAAGTGTGAGTCCTCCAACTTTGTTCTTTTTCAAGATTGTTTTGGTAATAGTTGTTGCTTGAGGTTTCATACAAATTCTAGGATGGATTTTTCTATTTCTGTAAAAGCATCATTGTAATTTCAGTGGGTATGATACTGAATTTGTAGATCACTATGGGTAGCATTGACATCATAATAATATTAAATAGCCTATCCATGAACATGGGCTGTCTTTCCTTCTACTTATGTCATTTTTTATGTCTTTCACCAATGTTTGGTAGTTTTCAGTATACCAGTCTTTTATCTCTTTGTTTAAAATTTCTAAGCATTGCTTTCTTTTGGATTTTGTGGTCAATGGAATTACCTTAATTTACTTTTCAGGTTGTTTGTTGTTAGTGTAAAGACATGGAACTGAGGTTTAGTGTTGATTTTGTGTGCTGCTATTTTTCTCAATTTGCTTATTCTTAAACACTTTTTTGGTCACATCTTTAGGGCTTTCTACATATAATATATCATCTGCAAACAGAGATAAGTTTCTTTCTTTCCAAGTTGGATGGCTTTTGTTTCTTGCCTAATTGCTTTGCTTAAAATTTATAGTACTGTGTTGAATAGGTATACTTGCCTCATTCCTGATCTTTACAGGAAAAGGTAACAAGTCTTTCAGCATTAAGGATAATGTTAGCTGTGGGTTTTTTCTTATGTGGCTCTAATATTGAGATAGTTTTCTTCTAGTCCTAGTATATTGAGTGTTTTTAACATGAAGAGCTATTTAATTCTGTCAAGTGTTTTTTTTGCATCAATTGAGATGATCAAGTAGGTTTTTTCCTTCATTCTGTTAATGTGATGCATTCTGTTTATTTGGGGGGGCATAATTTGCTGTTTCTTTGTATGCCTTATGATTTTTTTATGTTGAAAACTGGACAAAAACTGAATCTTAAAATGTAGGAACTCTGGAAATCATATTCTCCCTCTTCCTTGGCTTTTGCTACTGCTGCTGCTGCTGTCATTGTTGTAGTAGCCAGATTCTGTGCTGGGATTCAGTCTGGTTTGTAAACTTAAGGTCTTAGATCTGTTCTATGCCGTTATGCCTTCACCTTTCTTAGGGCTTTTGCCATGACTTTTTAAATCTCCTATACACTACAGTTGCTTTTGAATATCTTACTCCTTAAATGTCTGGCTTCCAAAAGAAGAAAAACATAAACATTAAGGGGGAAGAGGGGGCAAAAATGTGTAAACCCTTTAAAGCTCCTGGAATTCACTTCAGGGGGAGGTGTAGGGGCTTGCAGCAATGGCTGCCTGACTCTGTATCTGTCCTTCTGTCAGGAGCATCAATCAGCAGTCAGTGCCCTGATCCCCAGTATTTGAAGAACAAGATCTTGTTGTCTATTGTGACTCAAACATGCTGCATGTGCATAGCTGCTTGCCATGAGTTTAGGGAGTGAGAGATGGATAGCTGCTACTGTATTAAGAGCTAGCAGAAATTATCACTGTTTAATGTCCAAGACTTCCCCTAGAAGGCTACAAACCTTCAAAGGTTCCAGAGTTACAAAATAGTTATATTGGACAGATTCTGCTGGTGCAATTGATGTGTAGGTGGGGAGACAGATTTCTGATATGCCAGTGTTTTCTACTCTACTTATCTTCCCAGAATCCTCTTCTTATTTTTTAGAGCAGTTTTAGGTTTATAGCATGATTGAGAGGAAGGTATAAAGATTTCTCATATACCCCTTCTCCACATATCAACTTATAACCTACCCCATTATTAAAATTCTATCAGAGTAGTACATTTGTTATTAGTTGATAAACATACTCTGACACATTATCACCCAAAGTCCATACTTTACATAGGATTCACTTTTGATTTACATTTTATGGGTTTCAACAAACTGATAATATTTATCCACCATTATAGTATCATACAAAGTATTTTCACTGCCCTAATAATCCTCTATTCTCCACATATTCATCCCTCCCTTTTCTCAACCCCTGACCAGCTCTGATCTTTTTACTGTCTCTATAACTTTGCCTTTTCTAGTGTATAGTTACAATCATGCAGTATGTATGAAGCCTTTTCAGATTGGTTTCTTTTAATGATATGCATTTAAGGCTCTTCCATGTCTTTTTATGACTTGATAGCTCATTTCTTTTTAGCGCTGAATAATATTTCATTGTTTCAAAGTACCAGAATTTGTTTATTCATTTACCCAGTGAAGGACATCTTGATTGCTTCCCAAGTTTTGGCAATTATGAATAAAGTTGCTATAAATATCCATGTTACAAATTTTTGGGTGGACATGAGTTTGTAACTCCTTTGAATAAATACCATGCGTTTGATTGCTAGGTGATATAATAGTAGTTTTGTAAGAATCTGCCAAACAGTCTTCCGAAGTGGCTGTACCATTTTGCATTCCCACCAGCCATGAATGGGATTTCCTTTTACTCCACATCCTTACCACCATTTGGTGTTGCCTCTCTTTTGGATTTTTGCCACTCTAATAGGTGCATAGTGGTATCCAGGAGTCTTTTTTATCTCAAAATACCAGTTTCTTTTGTTTCAAACTGGCAATACTTCTAGTGATTCATGTCTCTTAAAAACTGCTGGAGATATTATATTTCATTCTAATCAACTCTGTATGCCAAAAACTACACCCATGATTCTTTTTAGGACATGCCCTTTTATCTACACTTAAATTAATAAATATTTGGGGTGCATCACATTTTTGTGGAACTATTCCATTTACATTTCTATAAGTCATCTTTTTTTTTTGTCACCCATCAGTGGGTTGATATGCAAGGTACCACCTTATTTCTCCTGAATGTCTTAAGTAAAGGTCAAATAGCCATACCCTTGATTTTGTCTTTACCCAGTGCCCTAGGTTTGGTCTTTTCCCCAAAGCTGTTGCTTAATGGCTACAGCCTTTATTTGATGAGAAATTTTATTTTCCAGTCCTCAAATGTCTGGGAAGTTTATAATCTCTTTAATTTTAATTGTAAATGGACCACTTCTTTTCTAAAGTCATCTATTTGTTGTTGAATCTTAACAAATGAAACAATTTGTACATTTAATATATTCCCTCAAAATTTACTCGCCTGATTCTAAAAGTTTATTACATATTTTCTGCTAGGTTGTTCTGTACAATGTTTTTACCAAATGTTTGCCATTATATGAGTAATCATTTTTCTGATCCTCCTCTGTTTCCTTGCCATTTTTCCAGCTTCCTATTACAATTGCTCACTACCTGTTTCCTAGTTCCAAACTATTTTATATTTTAGTCTTGCTATTGGAGCACCACACTTACAGCTTATCTCTTCTATATCTGTTCATTTTTGCTGCAGTAATGCCCCTAATTCAGTAGCTTACAACAAAATAACTTATTTTTTTCTAATGCATCTTGGAATGAACTGATCTAGGCTCCATTTGTAGTGTAGTTCCAGGTCTATTCTTTTTCCTTGGCCCACCAATCTCGTCAGGGCACATTCTTGTGGTAATACCAGAAGCCTAGGTGGGCAAGTTCAGCTGAACAAACACATTTCAAGGCTCTGTATGCGGTATAGCTACTAACATCTGAAGGCCCAAATGAGTAATGTGACTGAACCCAAAGTCAGAACTAGGAAGATACTATATCTGGATGAAGGAACAGCATTCCTTGGCAAAGGACATAGATATAGGAAGGGGTGAGAACTAGGATCAATAATACAATGTGTCAAATCATTTAAATACTAACCAAAACAAATATGAGAAATCTGTACTCATATCAAATTATCACTAAAAATTATTAGAGATAAACAGTGATATTTCTTGACAAAATACTTAATTCATCTGTAATTATTAAATAATTATTGAAGCTAAATATAATTATGAATATTTATAAAACTAATAACATAGTCTCAAAATAGAGAAAACAAAATGTTACAAAAGGAAAAATATGAAAATTAATAATTATGGGAGATTTTTAACACACCATTCCAATGACTTTTATAACAAGCAGACAAAAATCAATAGAAGGAAAATTTTAATCTATGTAACGTAACAAGCTTGATTTATTTATCTTGTATATAAAACTTTAGAATACGTATTAATAGTACTTAATGCCCTTTATTTTTGAGTGCACACAGAACATTTCAAAATGTTGACTGTAGTCTAGCCATATGGAAATTACCAACAAATTTCAAAGGTTTGAAATCATACAGAGTATTTTCTCAAATCACCATAGAGTTAGGTTACAAAAGAATAACGTAAAGATAATCAGAAAAGCCCAAATACTTGGAAACTTAAAAATACACTATTAAATATCTCATGTCTCAAGGAAAAAAACTAACAGTGGAAAAATAGAAAATATTTTTAAGTAATAATGAAAATATTACATATCATGTAGAGTTAAAGCATGCTTACAAGGAAAGTTTTGGCTTTTATATGTATATGTTAGAAGAGAAGAAAAGCTGAAATCTTCCATCTGAGGCATTTAGGAAAAAGAGCAAATTGAAATCAAAAGAAACTAGAAAGAAAAAAATTTAAGGTAAGATTGAAGTTAATGAAATAATAAGCATTCAACAAATCAACAAAGCCAAAATATGGTTCTTTGAAATAATAAATATAATAAAATTGATACTTATTCCCAGGTAAGATTCATCATTAAAAATAACAACATAACTAATTAAATTCAGGAACTAAAAAGTTGGGAAACCTAACTACATATCCTAATTTACTATTTGGCAACATACAATAATAGTAATGGTGTTCTACATTGTGGCATACTTTTTTTTATTGTATAATATATGATGTTCATTTATATAACTTAGAAAACATATACCAGAGTAAAACATTGTCCCACTACTTAGGAAAAAGTGTTTCTTTATCCTAGGTGTACCCTGGAATCACCAAGGATGCATTCTTTTTAAAAAAATTATTTTAGATGCATGTGCTGGGGAGGGGTGGGGAGAGAGGGAGAGAGACGGGGTGGGGGGGAGACAGGGAGAGAGAGAGAGAATCCCAGGATCCCAAGTAGTTTCCGTGCTCAGTGTAGAGCCTGACATAGGACTCGATCCCACAAACCATGATATCATGACCTGAGCCAAAATCATTAGTTGGAAGCTCAACCAACCGAGCCACCCAGGGGCCACCAAAGGATGCATTCTTTAAATATTGATGCCTGGACCCCTTGGAGGATTATTTAAATCAGAATTTATAATTGTGTCCCTGCATCTGTATATTTTAAAAGTTTTGCTGTTTATTACAACATGCAGCCACATTTGTGAACAATTAATAGAGAAACCGACATTTTAACATTGTCCTTCAG
This sequence comes from Crocuta crocuta, assembly GCF_008692635.1. Lineage (NCBI taxonomy): Eukaryota > Metazoa > Chordata > Mammalia > Carnivora > Hyaenidae > Crocuta > Crocuta crocuta. The sequence continues at coordinate 2,213,007 of NW_027528867.1, forward strand.
GTCTTTTTGCTTGTATAAACATAGCACACAATTTTGAAACCTTTTAAACTTAACAACATGTTGTAAACATCTTACTATACGAGTAAATATGCTTCTACCATTGCATTGTTAATAGTTACATAGTATTCCATTATGTGAATTTATTATCATTTATGTAACTAAGCTACTATTGGGCTTTTGAATATTCAAAAGTATAAATAATGCTAACAGAGTATCTTTATAAAAGTACTTTTTCACACATATATAAAAAGTACTCGTTAAGAAATCATTTATTCAAATAATTCTTACTGGTTTAATGCAAATAGTTTATGTGACAGTTGGTAACTGAATTTTTATCTTAGATACTGGCCCAGGAATCATGTGGACCATTAAAATGGAAAAAGATGTATTAATACTTGTTTGGCTAACCATATTATACCTAACACAGCAGGGCCTGATGTACAGAAGGCATATGAAAATATTTATTGAAGATGTGAATAAATGTAATTCCATGGAAGTAACTTCAGTTCTTAGAGTATGTAGAACAGTCACATCCAAAAGAAAGATAGTGTAACCTTAGAATCAAGGTTAGTATGAGAAGCCAAACTTAGAATCTGTGAGCTAAAATCTTTTACTTTCAAACTAATGATTAAGAACCAGGAGTGTTTTTGAGGTTTATGCATATCTGGACTACTAAAATGGTCAGTTTAGCATGTGGATTTTAAGCTACTACTTACTGAATGTTTTATATCCATTATCTCATTTAGCCTTTGCAACCATCCCATATAGTATATATTATCTCGTTTGAAAGGTAGGTTCACAGAGGTGAGGTAACATGCTCAAGTTCACAAAACCAGCAGAAGACAAAACCAGGAATTCAACTTTGGTTTGTCTGGGAAGAAGAAAAAACCTTATTTACCACTGTGCCTCCCAGGTATTTTGGTTTTCTGCTGCACTGGAGCAGAATAATTTTTGATACTGCAGTAAAAGATAATATTCTTATTATGCAAATTGGTGTTAAATTTTACTTTTAAGCAAAGTAACAAGAACTTAAAATATACATAATTTCTTTGCTGTCATTTTTAATTAATACCTTGAGACATATCTCAGAAGGTGAAATGTAGTTGCTTAGAGCACATATATTTTTTCTTAAATGTCTCTCAGCTTAAATGTCTTTTAAGTGTCATTAAAGCCATCCCTGACGTCCTTTAGATGAGATACTTCCTTCCAGTTAACATTCTCATAGAACACCACACTTTCTCATCTTATCTCTTGTCACATAGTAACCTATGTTGATATTTGTATAATTACTTAATATCTTCACAACCTTCGATCACACATAAGATTATCATTTAGGGCAGGGACAGTGTCTTGCATTCAGTCTATAGCAAATAGGCCCTTTGTGAATACTTGACAACTGAATAAATGGATAAAGAAGTGAGTGACTGAACAAAAGTCTCTTTTCCACTATAGTCCTCTGTTTATTTATCCATACTGATTCTCATCTACCCACCCCTGGCCATTAAGGCCTTCGCTTAATCATCTATTCATCCTAGTTGCTTAAAACTATTGATAAACATAAATCTCAATACTATCCTCAATCCATTAAGCAGTCTTTATTGAGATACCTTTTTGCACCTACCAAAAAAAAAAAAAATTAACCATTTTAACGTGAGATGCAAAAAGAACTAGTAAAAAAGTAGCTTGGTGGCCTCTGTAGTTCAGAACTGAATTACTCTACAGTGACAACCAACTTTGCCCTTGAAGACTACTCAGCTTTCATATAATTCATAAGTCTACCTTAATTTTTAAAAATGACTATTGATTTATTTTGAGAGAGAACATGTAAGCAGGGAAGAGAGGAAGAGAGAAAGAGAGAGAGAGACCGAGAGAGAGAGAGAGAGAGAGAGAGAGAGAATCACAAGCAGCTCCATGCTCAATTTGGAGCCTGACCCAGGGCTTGATCCACAATCGTGGGATCATGACCTGAGCTGTAATCAAGAGTTGGATGCCATCCAAGAGCTCTGATTCTGCCTTATGTTAAGTGAATTGTCCATTGTAAGACAGAGTAATGATGATAAGTGATAAATGGAAGTTGTCTCATGGCATTTCACTTAGATGGCCTTACACACTTCATTCATTCTTAGGTTACTTAAGGAATGTGTATTATCATATGTTTAGTTTGTCTTTGGAACATTCTCTCCAATAACCCTCAGTTGGGATTCTACAGCATGTGACTTTTATTTATTTTGGTCTACAATGGGACTACTTTCTCTACTATATCAGTTGGAGGACTATCAGAACATTTTGCTACAGTTTTCATGAAACGTATAGTGATAGAACTGAAGTGAGCATCCAGTGACCTGGGTTTCAGTCTTAGCCTGGCCCCAACTCAGTGTGTCACTTTCAATGTACTTAACAACTCTATGCTTCAAGTTAGAGTCTTCAAAGAGAAGCTTTCTTATTCCCTACTTGGTCCAGTGATATTAGAAGTAATAAAGTAATTCGCTTTGTGAAGCATACTTAAGTCCTTCTATAAAACAAATTCTATGCAGAGATTATTGAGTGTGTTGTGCAGAATTGCTGATGTTTTAAGCCAGATAGAACAGTAGCACCTATTCCAAGATACCACCAAAGGGGACGTCTTAAATGTAGGTTGATTACACTATAGGATAGTTTAGGATCATTATTGATACGTATATTTCTCTTTTCTTGCCAAAAGACAAGTCTTGAATCTAGAAGGAGGAATTAAGAGTAATTGTTTCTGAGGAAGCTAGTGCCACAATGAACTGTGTGTATATCAGTTTCCTCTTACAGCAGATCTGGTAATTATCTTGGAATACTAGACTTTCATATTTTTCCATTTTTTTATGTTTTATCATTCCTGACAAAGAAACAAAATAGTAAAAAGAAAGCTACTGTTTACTCTGAAAAGATGGCAGTTTTCTCAAGGGAGTGGTTGTCTTAAGAGGTGCTCTGACCACAGCACTGAGAGCCACACTGGTCCAGTGAATAAAACATGGTTCCTTTGGATCATAATGTGCTGTACATTTCTCTTCCCAGTGCTGCTCCCAGAATGTCATCTTCTGCCCTGGCAAATCATAACACACAGACACACACACACACATATCCCTGTCCAGTGCACCCAGTAGGGGGGAGGGGGGCTGAAAAGACAAAGTCATTTATATAATGTGTCTCCCTGCTGAGCCCCTAATGGCCAAAGCTTTTGTTCTGCATTCAGTGGCTGCATGTGATGGGCAGGAAGCCACATTCTCCCTTTGTTCCATGGCCTTATTCAGCAATTTAGATCCATCATAAAAATCAAATATGCATGTTGCAATCGCCTTGCCTACAACAGCTTCAATTTTCACCTTTCTTTAATTTGAACTCCACAGGGGAAGAAAGAGAATGAAAGGATAGGGAAAATGGGGAGAGGAAAAAAAATGCCTTTGTATTTTTGCTTAGTGGACTGTGAAAATAACAGTAATGAAAAATATATATACATTTCCTAGATGTGTCCTATTCAAAATAACACATACCACCAAACCAGGCCAGTAGAATCCTTTCTGGAAATGCCCTCCAGTCATTCCAGTTAATTGAGGCTCCAAAATTGGATGTGAAGTGATAGGAAAAAAAGCAAAGAATGAGAGCGTTACAAAAGGGCGGAAGGAGGAAGACTGTTTTTCAGGTTTGAGAAGTCAAGTGATCTTGTTCAGAGAGGTTAAATCTACCCCACTACTAATTATAGCCAAAAAATGATATTTTATGTTAAGCTAACCATCATGAGTTTGTTTTGTAGAATAAATGATTTGGGAAAAGGGTTCACAGATGGAATGAAAGAGAGATTACATTTAAAGATAAATATTTCCTCTCCAAATAAAAATGAACACATTAAAAGAGATGTTTTTGTCCGCTTATTGATTTTGTACACTGTATTTAAAATTTTCCCAGAACTTCAAAGGGTGTGTTCCCTGGGGTTCAAATAAATTTGCATCAGCAGCTTTGGTATTGATTATTCAGAAAAATACAGAAACTCTTTACCTAGTCCATCATTAGACTTGAGCAAGGACTTTACAGAGGAGTTCATGCCCTAAATATAAACAATATGGCCAATATTTATTCAACTTATTAAAAAAATAAAAGATCTGAGGAACTTTGTCTCTTTATGCCTGGTTTTACTTACTATTATAGATTTTGAAGGCTCAAGCTAAAGTTGAAGCTGAGCAATTTGAAGATCCCTTGCCTTTTCTTCTAAATGGAACTCTTTCAGAATAATTCCAGGGAGATTTGCTGTAGGCAACATTAGACAGATGCCGAACATAATGTAGGATGGATGCAAACTGAAAGAGTGATCTTGGGGATCATTCAAGGTTGAAAAGCCTTTAATGGTCTTGAGTGGAGCTTCTCCTGGAAGATGTACTGAATGAGTCTGGGATCAAAACCAATTTCACAAGTTTGATCCAGTTGTAATATGGAAATCCACCAGATTCTGCTATGACTAATTAGAGATGTGTGAAGAGGGTTTCTCTTTTCCAACATTATTGATTTTTCTTTCAAACACCCCAGTTTCACAGAGAAAATCTCTGGCATTTAAAAGTGTTCAATTTAGTACAGTTCACTGATGCATGTAATCTTTGCTAACTGCATCCTATTTTCTCTGAACTTGGTTTTTCAGGTCCTCTTATGTTCTGGGTATACTTTAGGTTTACTTTTGGTTTTAAGTGAAATCAAGAACATACCCAGGACATAAGAGCACTGACAGGATAAATTTAATACTTGGATTTTTTTAGTTGCAATTTTTTCTTTCCCTCTATTGGAAATATAGGAAATCATCTATGGCCGGAATAAAGAAGGATAATTTTCAAAACTGGAGTCCACAATTTAAGCTAATGTCTGAGTCAGAGGATTTGTTTATCTCTTGAATCTCATCCGGAAAAAGTGAGAAAATTAAAATGATTAATAGTGCCTGGAAATTTACAACATTAGAGAAAATCTGTGATTGGATAATCGAACTTAGGCAAACACTATGGCCCTACACCCCTTGAATTGCTTCTCTCTATTGCTTCTTTTAACACTGTCCTATGTCTCTTAGACTGTTGTGGACATATATCAGACCCTGTAACGTTTCATTAAAGTCAGGGCCATATGCTGGCATTTTATGTTTTTAGCTTCTCTCATATGAGGAAAGATGCTAGGCAGATGTATCAGATGGTAAACATTGCATATTGGAGAATGAAGTATTTTCTCTTTGAATTAAGATGATTTAATGTATAAGAGTTTATCTTTAATTGAATATTTTCTCTCCCCTATCAAATGTAAACTTATCTTTGTCCTCAGTTCTATCTTTTATAGAAAGCATAGAGGAAAAATTGTTCAGCTATTTTCTTGACCAGACTTCCTTTTCAGGCCACCCAGTTTATGTTTCAGGTCATTCCACTTCCTCATATGATTGTTACCTGTGCTTAAACAAAACATTAGATTTCTTTTCCTTCAAGATCTAAACGTCTGAGTGCCTTTTTCTCCTCAGTAGTGAATACATGTTGAACTAGGGGTGCCTAGGTGGTTCAGTTGGTTATGTGTCCAACTACATCTCAGGTCGTGATCTCACAGTTTGTCAGTTTGAGCTGCATCAGACTGTGTGCTGACAGCTCAGAGCCTTTAGCCTATTGCAGATTCTTTGTCTCCCTCTCTACCCCCTGCCCCTGCTCTGTCTCTGAAAAATGAATAAACCTTAAAAAATTTAAAATAAATAAATACATGTTGAACTAACAATCAGTCTCAATTAGTGAAGCCTTTCGCCCTGTACAAAATCCTGTAAATATTGAGTATAGGTTCCAGAATTAGACAGTATCAGTTCAAATTCTCTTTCCATCCTTGAACAGCTTTGTGACCTTGGGCAAATTGAGCCTTAGTAGTCTTCATTTGTAAAATGAATATATAAAGTAATAGCACCTGATTCATATGATGGTGGAAGTTAGATTATGTGAAGTGTTGTTGTAGGTTAAGTTACTAGAGAGGCAGACTCTCAGATGGAGGTTAACATTTAGAATGTTCATCATTTAATAGGGGGTGTTCTTGCGATCACCACCTCTGGAAAATAAGCTGCAGTGCATTCCCAGCAAAGATCTCAGCTAGGAAGTTTTTTCAACTGAGAGCTGATAAGTGAGGACCATCTTCTTTCAGGTCTCTAATAAGCTGGTGAAATAAGTCCTTCATTCCTGAAGGGGGATCTGGGTGGCATATCACATCACAATTTCCACCCGAAGTGTTTAGTAAGTGCTCAATAAATATTAGCAATAGAGTAGTGCCAGTGTATATTTATCTGTGAGACCTTTTCATCAGTACTGCAAACAATTGCTCCCATTGTATATTTTAATTACAAGGGGGCAGTATAGTGTTGTGGTCAGAGTATACCTCTGGAACTGGACTTCATGAGTTCAAGTCCCAATTCCCCAGCTGGCAGCTGAATGGCCCTAGTGCATTAGGATCATGTGCCTCAGTTTCCTCACCTGTGAAATGGGAATAATAGTAATATCTATTTTCATAGAGCTCTTACAAGGATTAAATGCATTAATACTGAACACTTTGAACAGTACCTGGCATGTGATATGTTCTCTTATTGTGCCTATTGTTTTTTTTTTTTTCTTTCTTCTTTCAAGTTAAACATGTGGTCAGAAAGAACTTTGGAATCAGGCAATTACTGGTTTAAAATCCCAGTGCTGTCACTTACCAGCTGTTTTAATTTTGTTATTTAACCTGTAGTATTCAAGTTTTCTCATATGTTAAAGAGGCAAAATGATGTCCCTTATAGGATTCACCAAATTATGAAGGTATTATGAACCTGTGTTTTAGTTCCTTTTCTGAAATACAGGAATAATCCCACTGTTAGGATGTTGTGAAGATTACATGAGTTCATATATGAGAAAAAACAGAGAATGATTCCTGATGCAAAGTACACATGAAGTTAAGTATTAGCTAATAGGATAAAGATGATGATTGCATTAATGTCTGTTATATAAAGTATTCTGCACAGGACCTTGCATATATAAGTGCTCAAATCTTATTTTTGAAGTCCATCATGGATCTTTTTCTTTATTCTCTCCATTTCACCTTTATTTCAATCTGGTCTGCTCTTCCTTTATTCTTGACTATTTCCTCTACCCTCATTTGCTTCAGATTTTTGAATGTTAGGTGTAGGTCAACATTAAACCACATCCTCTAAAACCTTATTTAAAAGAACTTTATTTTCTTTGATTTTTTAGATAATAAGGCCTCCCAGAATATCTTGACTATAAATATACCTGCTGGAGGTACCTGGTTGGCTCAGTCGGTTAAGTGTCTGACCTTGATTTCAGCCCAGGTCATGGTCTCACTGTTCAATTTGTGAGATTGAGCCTCATGTCGGTCACTGCACTGGCAGAACAGAGCTCCTTGGGATTCTCTTCTCTCCCTCTCTCTCTGTCCTTCCTCTGCTAGCCCACACTATCTCATTATCTCTCTCTCTCTCTCTCAAAATAAATGAAAATAAACATGAATGAATGAATGAATGAATGAATGAATGAATGAATATTACCTGCTAGTGTGTGCTCTTACTTGTAGTATGTTATTCTATTGTCATATTATCTTTCTGGTATTATAATAGTTGCTACCTTTATAAATTCATCAGAAGAGGATCTTGGTTTGGCATAGCCACTTACTATTTATAATAGCTTATAAACTATTTCTCTTTAAAATGGTATATAATAGGAATGCCTGGGTGGTTCAGTTGGTTGGACATTCAACTCTTGATTTTGGCTCAGGTCATGAACCTAGCCCCACAAAAGACCTCTGAGTGTGAATCTTGCTTAATATTCTCGCTCTCGCTCTCTCTTTCTCTTTCCTTCTGCCCATCCCACTCGTGTGCTTGTGCACGCTTGCTCTGTCAAAAAAATAAAATAGTATATAATAATAAACAGTTACAGCCAAAACTTTCTTGAACACTCCAGAGGAAATAAATAGCCTGATTAAACTCACCTTACTCATACACACAGAATTTTTATATTGTTTTTGATTTAAATACTGCAAAGTATTAACCTTAAATGTTACTTTGACAAAGATTTGATAGTATAATTATGGCCTTTATAATTAATCATGTAGAAAATCATCTTAAATCAATAAAATTGAAAGAAAAATAACATTTTTATTGGGCTTATTCCATAGCATCAAGAAGAAGAGTGGCTCAAAATAGAAGCAGACATCTGTGGAAATACAGAAGAAAAATCTGCAGTTCTTAAAAACCTAGACTTCTCTTTTGAGGATATTATCATATAGAGATCTAGGAAATAGCATAGCTTCAAACATACCCCCTAATAGATAGAGTAAAGCTGCATTTTTGATGGCAGACAAAGCTATCGTCTTTGTTGAGACTTTGAACTACTACTATAGCATCTCCTACCCAGGAATCTCAAATTCCCATAAATTCTATACATAGTAGTTATTACATGTTAAATATATAAAGCTTGAAACTTTTCTTCCTGTAATTCTTGTGAGTGTATAAATTATATCTCATTGTTTTTAGAACTTTTTCATTGGGTTTCTCCTGATTATCCCTACTGAAGGAAGACCTGTACCGTGTTCGTACTTCTTTTAGAGAATTATAGCACAGGAGAATTTTCAGTTATATTTTTTCATTAAGAGATCTTCCCTAAAAAATTTGAGAGGGCTAGATGGATTTTGTGAGTGTATGTGAAATACCCTAGAATTTTTTTTTTATATTTTCCTATCTCCATGCTTGGCATGTAGTGGGTACTCAGTAAGTAGTGATGGCTGAATGAGTCTTTAAAAATCTGTTATCAATTTAAAATCGATTCTTTTGGGATGCCTCGTATGTATCTGTTGCATCAAAGTCCACAACAGTTTTGAAATTGCTCTCAGAGTTTGGAGCTGTGGTATAGTCTTTTGAATATAGTCATCTTTTTATGTCAGTTAGCACTAACTGTTTATAGTACATATTTTTAAATATCATGATTTCATCCATCAGTAGTTCATTTTCTTTGTTGTTGTTAAAGCATAGTTGACACACAATGTTGTATTAGTTTCAGGTATACAGCATAGTGATTTGACAAGTCTATATATTATGCTATGTGAACCACAAGTGTAGGTACCATCTGTCACTGTACTGTGCTCTTATAATACCACTGACTACATTCCCTATGCTGTAGCTTTTATCCCTGTGACTTATTCATTCTGGATCTGGAGGCCTATATCTTCCACTCCTTTTCACCCATTTTGCCTATTCTCTCTTCCCCAACTCCCCTCTAGCCACCATAAGTTTGTTCTCTGTATTTATGGGTCTATTTCTGCTTTTTGTTTGTTTGTTCATTTGTTTTATAGATTTCACATATAAATGAAATCATATGGTATTTTTCAATCTCATTCTCACTTATTTCACTTAGCATGCCTTCTGGGTCCATCCATGTTGTCTCAAATGGCAAAAACTCATTTTTTATGGCTGAATAATATTCCATTGTGTATGTGTACCAACTATTCTTTATCCATTCATCCATCGATGGGAAGTTAGTTTTCTTTCATGTATTGTCTATTGTAAATACTGCAATAAACATTAGGGAATTGCTAGAGTGTATGGTATTTCTATTTTTAGTTTTTTGAGACACTTCCATCCTGTTTTCTACAGTGGTTGTACAGTTTACATTACCACCAACAATACACAAAGTTTTCTTTTTTCTCCATATCGTCACCAACACTTGCTATTTCTTGTCTTTTAATTCTAGGCACTCTGACAGGTTTAAGGTGATATTTCACTGTGGTTTTGATTTGCATTTCCTGATGAAGAGTTGAGCATCTTTTCCTGTGTCTGTAGGCCATCTGTATATCTTCTTTGGGAAAATATTTGTCCAGGTCCTCTTCCCTTTTTTAAATTATATTATTATTATTTTCTTTTTTGGTGTTGAATTGCATAAATGGTTTGTATATTTTGGATATTAACCCCTTATTGGATATATAATTTGCAGACTTCTCCCTTTCAATAGACTGTATTGTGTTGATGGTTTCATTTGCTGCACAAAAGCTTTTAATTCTGGTCCAGTCCCAGTTGCTTATTTTTGCTTTTGTTTTCCTTGCCTAATGAGATACCTAGAAAAATGATGCTAAGACTGATAAAGAGTTTATTGCCTGTGTTTTCCTTTAGGAGTTTTATGGTTTCAGATATTACATTTAGGTTTTCAATCCATTTTGAATTTATTTTTGTGTATGGTGTAAGAAAGTGGTCCAGTTTCATTCTTTGCAGCTGTCCAGTTTTTCCAGTGTTATTTTTTGAATAGATTATCTTATCCCCATTGTGTATTCTTGCCTCTTTTGTTGTTGATTAATTGGCCATATATGTGTGAGCTTATTTCTGGATTCTGGATTCTGTTCCACTGATCTGTGTGTCTGTTTTTGTGCCAGTACAATACTGTTTTGATTACTAGAGCTTTGTAGTATCTAGGAGTATCTGGATCTATTCTTCTTTCTTAAGATTGCTTTGGTTAGTAGTTCATTTATTCTAAATTATAGCAATTGTTTGCCACTCTTGCTTGTATCAGTAACAGTAACTGAATGCTGAAGGAGGGGGGCAGTGAAAAATAAATGGTTCTGTTTCTCCAGAGTTAGCATTTAGAAATGTATGTACAAATTAGTATAATACAAAATACAATGTTATAATAGTTATGAGAGAAGTATACCATGAAGTAGAGCAGGTATCTGCGTGAGCTTCATGGAGGAGGTAGTGTTTCAAATGAATTTTGATGAATATGGATAGGCAAATGTGGGAGAAGGGTACAGCAGACAGAAATAAAAGCACTTGTTTCACTTAGAGAATAGTGAATGGTAGGTAAAGGAGGAAAAGAAACAGGAAGAGAACTCTGGAACCAGGGTCTCTGTATATAAATCTCAGTATATACACATTAACTATCCTTTGACAAGTGACTTGAACTCTGTACCTTAGCTTCTCATCTCTAAAATGGGAATAGTATCTTTACCTATTTCACAGAGTTTATACAAAGAATGAGATACCATATGTAACACACCTAGAACAATGCCCAGCACATAGCAAGCACTATGGAAGTGTTAAAAGGCAGGAGAGTGGCACATCTTTCCTGAAAGTCACTGAAATTTTTTGAGCAAGAAGCTGAAGAGACAGGAGCTGTGCTTTGATCGGATGATCCTGTCAGTACTCTGCATAACTGAACATCAGAGAGATGTTAGTTGAAAGAGATATGGAAGGGGAAATAGGAACGGCCTTTTATTTATTTTACTTACAATGTCCTGCTGATGTATATAACTTTTGGATACTGCCATATCTTGATTTTCCTTCTTTCTGTTACTATTTGTTTTTATATTCTATTCAAATAAAAATAGGGAGGTGCCTAAGTAGCTCAGTCATTTAAGCATTGGACTCTTGGTTTTGGCTCAGTTCATAATCTCACAGTTTGTGGGTTTGAGGCCCACATTGGGCTCTGTGCTGACAGTGCAGAGCCTGCTTAGGATTCTCTGTCCCCCTCGCTCTCTCTGCCCCTCCCTGCCTCTCTCCCTTTCCCTCTCCCTCACCCTCTCTCCCCCTGTCCCCCTCTCCCTCCCTCCCTCCCTCCCTCCCTCTCTCTCTCTCTCTCTCTCTCACACACACACACACACACACAAATAAATAAACATTAAAAAAATGAAAATAGGAAGGAGCATGTGAAAGCCAGGATTTGTTAATTTTAGGTACTATTAAAGCTAGGGAGGGACTTATGTTACATTTGAGTAGCCTGAAAGGCTTTGTGTAGCTGTTGGAAGATGCATTCTTGTACTACCTCTTTCTGTATTCTATTGGGCTTTTAAGGGTCTCCTTACCATATTGTTTACTTATGTGCAGTTCACTAAATAATACCCTACCTGCTAATCTGATCAGCTTTCACTTACACTGTGCAGCTGCTCTGTGATGGTGATAAAGGACCACAAGTTTTCCTAGAAAAATTTCATGTGATGCATTGAACATAGTATTTTACTTAAAATACCATTTTCAGGCAAATGAACCATAATGCAAGTTTTTAAGGTGGAATTGCTAGAAATGTTTCCAAGATAAACATACCATTTATAGACATGAGTTTTTTTTTAACAAGAAACTCACTTTATTATTTAATTTCTTTTTATTTGAGTATAGTTGACACACACTGTTGTGTTAGTTTCAGGTCTACAACATAGTGATTCAACTTCTCCATATGTTGCCACAAGTGTAGTTACCATCTGTCACCATGTAATGCAGTTACATCATTGATTATATTCCCTACGCTGTACCTTTTAGTTCCATGACTTATTCATTCCATAACTAGAAGCTTGTATCTCCCACTCCCTTTCACCCATTTTGCCCATCCCCCCACCCCTATTCCCTCTGGCAACCTTAAGTTCTCTATAATTATGGATCTGTTTCTGCTTTTCTTTTATTTGTTCATTTGTTTATTTTTATAGATTTCCACATTTAAGTGATATCATTGGATATTTGTTTTGTCCTGTTTCATTTAGTGTAACACCCTCTATATCCTTCCATGTTGTCTCAAATGATAAGAGCTCATTTTTTATGGCTGTATAATATTCCTCTGTGTGTGTGTGTGTGTGTGTGTGTATGCCACATTAGGTTGCTTCCAAATGTCTATTATAAATAGACATGTAATAAAATAAAATAACGATGCATGTATCTTTTCAATTTAGTGTTTTTGTTTTCTTTGGGTAAATACCCAGTAGTGGAATTGTTGGATCATATGGTATTTCTGTTTTTAATTTTTACAGGAATCTCTATACTGTTTTCTTTTTTCTTTTTTTAATTTTTTTAACGTTTAGTTTTGAGAGACAGGCAGAGCATGAATCGGGGAGGGGCAGAACAAGACGGAGAAACAGAATCCAAAGCAGGCTTCAGACACGAGTTTCTGTGCTGACAGCTCAGAGCCTGATGCGGGCCTCAAACTCACAAATCACGAGATGATGACCTGAGTGGAAGTCAGTCCCTTAACTGAGTCACCCAGGCACCGGTCCTGCCTCTATACTGTTTTCCCCCATGACTGCACCAATTTACATTCCCACCAACAGTACACAAGAGTTCCTCTCTTCCTCCACATTCTCACTAACACTTGTTTTATCTTAAAGACATAAATCTTCAAAAATGATCAATTAATGAAGACAACAGAATATACATTTGTACAATAATAACACCACAGAAAGAGAATGATTAGTACTTTGCAGTTAGTAAGGAAGGGCTCTTGTGACTGGAAACTACAGCAGGAGTAGGGCTCTCTCCCACCAGGTATATGTAAGAAATCACTAAACATCTGTTTTCACTTCCCAGAGGGAAAAGAAGGTTTGAAACAATGTATGATACCCTAAAAGTGAAAGAGAACTCCATGAATTAAGAGCAGAAATCTGGATGGAAGTCATTATGAATGACTCTGCTTCTTGTTGAAAAGACAAGACTCAGTAGGAAAAACCTTCAGTCATCAGTTTAGCAAAAGTGAAGACTCAGCATTGGAGATATTGGAAGGAACTGGGATCTCTTTGTCAATTCCAACATAGGGTTTTATATTGATATGTATTATCAGAGCCTCATTTTGCAATGAAAGCAAACAAAACTCATTTGGCAATGGGGAAATCAATAATTTAATGTTTTTGAAGTGTAATTATTTCTCAGGTCAGAATTAGCCATTTGCTACCTGTATCTTCTACCAAGTTCAGATATGTTGGTTCTTGCCAAGCTCTGTCTGTCATGGGAGATTGAGTGGCAGAAAATAGATTCAGACTGCTGATTATTCATGTAACATCAGGCCATTGAAGCTGGAATGGGATGGAACTCATTAAGACTATTTGATAATTCCTAATAAGCTGGCAAAAAGAAATGTATGAACATTCAAGAGTATGAAATTAAATTCTCAGCCATGGATGCCATTCTTTCCCGTAATAGCCAGAAATTTTCAAAATAGCTCTGGGTTATAAACAAAAAGTTACTTGCTTTGATTGCAGTTTTTCATTTGTTAACAATGATGTCTTCATCTGTTTGGACTGCTATATCAAAATACCATAGACCAGGTGGCTTACAAACACCAGAAAAGTCTTGGAATGTTGGAGGCTAGGAAGTCCAAGATCAAGATACCAGCAGATTTATTGTCTGGTGGGAGCCTGCTTCCTGGTTTATAGATGGCCATCTTCTCTGTCTTCATTTTGCAGGAGGAGTGAGGAATCTCTCTGGGGTCTCTTTTATAAGTATACGATCCCAATCATGAGGGCTCTCACTCCCGTGAACTAATCACGTCATAAAAGCCCCACCCACTTACCACCCCACTAGGGGAATAGATTTAAGCATATGAAATTTAGGGGGAAACAAATAATCTATAGCACATCATGTTGATTCTAGCTGTTTAGAGCAGCATGACTTGTACTAGTCAGAGAAGCAGAAATAAAAGCCTGTGTTTACAGTTTCCAGCAAATGAAAACAAGAATTATTGTTTGTTGGGAATGGCAGTAGAAACTTCAAAACTCATCAAAATAACTTTTTTTTTTTGGTGTTTTGCATTCTTCTGAAAGTCCTTCTTATCGGTGCTGTGAGAGAGTTTGGAGACTAACTGGGCATCCAGCTATGCCAAGAATTTAAATTGACCTAAGGACCCTTCATGCAAATAAGAGTCCTGTTAGCAAACAGAATTCTCTAATTTGTTGCTGTTTTTGATATGACTAGTTGATATTAACCTCCAGTGGGATATTGACTATTGAAGTATATGGAACCACCTTATAAATTGTGAAGCATTACCAAATATATCTCTTTTAAGATTGCCCTATTGCTATTGGCTGGTAGTGCTCATTCTGCAAATATTTACCAAGTGCATACTATGTACCAACTACTCATGCAAGTACTAGAAAAATAATAATGAATAAAACATAACATTTTATATACAAATATATCAATAAAACAAAAATGCATAAAATAAAACAATAGAGAACTTCTGATGGTGATAAATACCATGAAGAGGAAAAAAAAACAGGCTATTGAGCTAGAGTGTGAGGAAGAAAGTGGGTTGTGGACAAGGAAGAAGAAATATTTTAAATGGGTTAGTCAGGAAGGTCAGTTTGAGGGTCTGACAGCTGAATAGAGCCATATGTATTGAAGAGAAGTCAGCCATAAATTCCAGGTGGTGGGAACAAGCATTGCAGAGACACCTGGTGATAGGAACAAACTTGGCTTATTCAAAGAATGATAAGAAGGCCAAGACATGAGGTATATAAAGCTCATTGGGACTTATAATCTCAGGCACAGAGTGGCAAGGAAGTGAGGGAAGATACACAGTAAAATATCTTTACTTGTAAATTTTTCTTTTTCTTTTTGTAATGGGTTTCTTTGTAACTAAAGAGACAAGATGAACCATTTTAAAGAACAGAATTATCTTGGCTGTTTTACTCCTTTCCCCCCAGTGTCCTTAGCTTTATCTTTGAAGACCGTGTCTCCATTCTTCCTACTTTGACTATCTAGATATATCCTCTCCAATCATTAACTTTTTGATAAAATTTACAGAGGAAATACAGATAACTTGTATATGCCTTTTTATCACAACCCTTATCAAAGGAACTGGAGGTAAAGAATATGCCGAATAAATACATATTATGGTAATTCTATCTTTTGAAGCAAATTCTGCCTTTGTTATTATAATGGATTCAGGTCATTGTGCTCCTTCAGGTCTATGCCACTTAATATATAAATTTGGGCAGGTTGGTTAACCTCTTTTGAAACTCAGTTTTCTTGTCTATAATATGTGGATGTGATTACTCTTTACTCTTTATCTCACAAGTTTGTGAGGATCACATGAGATCATGTATATGAAGTGTTTAGCATGGTGCTTGGCACACAAAATAATATATAGAGAGCACTTCCTATTATGTTAAATGTTATGTTCATGAATATCTTCATTCCTTCGGTTACCTCACAGTAAACCTTTCTGCAAACCTTTTCAAGTAGCCCCAGTAAACTTTTATGTTGACATTTTCCCTAGCTTATATCACTCATCAAATATTTTTTTCCTCCAATGTCCAGATGAAAGAACCTGTATATTTATGAGACCATCTTTTTGGTAACAGAAATGCCAGGACTCAGTGGTCTATTAAAAACCTAGCATTAATTTACGCTCCTGTCAAGCTCCTGACAAAGCCTATACATACTGTGTAGCTATGCCAAGGATTCCAGAGCATAGGTGAAAACGTGTGAGTATGTAGCCCTTGATCTCCTGAGCTGCATTTGGCAAGTATCCAGTCACTCATTTTTATCTAATTAATGACATTTCTGGCATGTGGGGATCATATAACATAGAATCTGTTCATACTCTGCCTGCAAAAACCCACTTTGTTCTCCACCTGCCAAAAAAAAAATTGGCAAACTCTGCTATTCACTTTTTTATTGTGTCATTTTGAGTGCACATTTTGAATTCTCCTTCTCTCCTCTTTGTTTCCCTCTCTCTCTTTCCTTCTTTTTCTTCCCTCTCCTCTCCCATTCCCTCTCCCTTCCCCTGCATCTCATTCTCCCTTCCTCTCTCCATGTCTGTCTGTCTGTCTCTGTCTCTTTTCTACTAAAGGGAGGAGAAGCATCTTGGGGGAGGTGGTATAATAGGAAACTAACATCATCACTTGAACTGATTCCAAAAGTTTTCTTAAACTCAAGGATGGCTCACTTGAGTAATTCTAATACCATCATGGCCCTTGTACAAGACCATGACCGCTCCCACCATCACATTTTAGCTTCTGTTGTTTTCCTTGCTTACTTAGAATGCTTTCTCCTTTTCGTCCATCTTTTAAGACCAATCTTAAATAAATCTTTATTTTTCCAGTAAATCTTAGTAATTCTGGGCGTGATCTGTTTTCTTTACTCTGCTGTTTCATACTTTTTGCTATTTAACTCATATTATTAAGCCTGGTACATAAGTTTAAAGGCTTATTTTATCACCACCAGAAGGAAGAGTGAATGCCAGCCATTCAAGGGTTTAAATCTTTTGTTCATAGCTTCAGTAATTTGATGAGAAAGTTAGGGAAAAATCTAGACTCAGAGGAAATTTAGAGACTGTGATTTTCATTTATCTACTTTTTCATTTCATCAGTTAATGACAAACCATAAAAACAGATTAATGCATAAAGGAAAGATCACTATATATCCTCAGAAGAAAATAATACTTGTTGAAGTTAAAAAATATGGGACGTTTAAAAGTAAAGAGGATGGTAGCTAGTGAACTCATATATAAATTAAAGAATATCACTGAAATCCTAAATAAACAGGCCATCTAACGAAGATATCTATACTTGGTAACTACATCCTGATATGTAAGTTTAAAAGAGAAAAAGAAGACAGTGCTGAGCAAGGAGCCATGTATACCTGGATGTGCTCTATTAAAAGAGGCGCTTGATTGCTCAGTAATTGCAGAGCAAGGCTCTTGGGGAGGCCTTTGTCATTCCTCCTTGGCTGACACCAGACGATAGTGTGGCTCTGTGATAAGAAACAGAGGACCAGTGTCTCCATGGTAACTAACTGAGCTCTATATATTACACTCATTATAAATGAAGATAGATAGTAAAAAAAAATAATGTATTAACGCAGAGAGAGAATATATATATGTGAGTGTATATATGTATCTTGTCTTCAATCTAGAAAGTGAATAAAATAAAATATAAATGTGATTGCACTGAATAGACAAGGTTGATAGGCCCTTTTTTCCCCATTGGTGCAGGTAAATATTTCATTTTTCAGCTGCTCTGATGGTTTTGTTCTGAACCCACCCAGCTGTAGCTTGAAAGATTAATGATGGGCAGCAAAAGAACCTGAGAAGAGGCAATGAATGAATAGAAACCAGCACCAGAGAAGAAAGAGTTCTGTCTGGGCTTTGGGACAAATAAGTAAGGATTTACTCAGTCTGCTAGATTCATCCCCATAGTAGGGAAAAAAACCTGGAACCCATTAGAATGGAAACCTGGGCATTTTTTTTATAATGTAATGTTTCCTAGAGTTCCAAACTTGCACAAACTAGTGACAGGAAAAAATTTAAAAAAGAGGGAAGGAAAATCAGTTACCTTTCTAATTTTCTCTTCTGTAGGTATTGATTTTACTTTAACACAACTAACTTTACTCTGTCTCTCCTCACATAAGACCATTACACCTATATATAGACCTTTATAAGGTTAAACACATTTTTCTAAAAACTCAACCTGCCTATGTCATGCATTTTAAAGAAAAAGACCAAATTACAGAAGTCATCAGTGAGTAAACCATTAACACTAGAAATTAAAAATTTTGATTCAAGACACAGAATGCAAATATTTGGTCAGAGAACGAAGACCCAGAAGCGTTTTTGCAATTGTTATATTAGCCTTGATGTATTAGTCCATCTGCTCTTCAGTGAATGACTTTAAACTGAAAGAAGGACCCTTGGTAGTCCAGCAGGGACTTTAGCTGATCCTTAAGGTCGGTTCCTATTCCACCGATACTTCTTTCTCAATCACTCCATTCTCTGAACAAGTACTAGGGTTATTGCTAGAAAGGGTCTAAGTGTATTTTAAAAATAGCTGTTTCATCTAAGTAGCATAATTTTATGCCCTTCATTTTTTCTTAATGAAATCATCCTGTTCTACAAGTCTTGTGAAAACTTTTTATTAGTGTCTTCTTATGTAGGAATGAACAAAAAGGGGGGGTGGTATAGGTGCATAACTAAGAGGAATGAAAATATATGTCCCACACAAAAACTTACACACAAATTTCATAGCACTATGCATAATAGCCAAAAAGTGGAAACAACACAAATGCCCGTCAGCTGATGAATGGATAATATAATGTAATACAAGCATATAGTGGGTAATTATTTGCCACTAAAAGGGAATGAAGTACAGGTACATGCTACAACATGGATGAACCTTGCAAACATTTTGCTAAGTGAAAGAAGCAAATCATAAAAGACCAAATATTGCATGAGTCCATTTATAAGATATTTCAAGAATAGGTAGATCTACAGAGACAGAAAATAATTGAGCAGTTGCTTAGTGCTGGGAAGGGGCTTGGGGAGATGAGGGTGACTGCTAATGCATACAGGATTTCTTTGGGGGATGATGAAAATGGTTTAAAATTGATAGTGATGGTTGCAAAACTTTGTAAATATATTTTAAAAGCACATTGAATTGAGAATTTTTAATGGATGAATTGTGTGGTATGTAAATTATATCTCCATAAAATGATTACAAAAATAAATACAGGACTTAGATGGAAATGAAGATGATGACCTATAAGATGACCAAATGTCCTGATTTGCCCATAATAGTGCCAGTTTTTGCCACTGGGCCAATGAATTGGTAATAGCTCTGCTTTTATTTTCAAAGTGTCCTGTTTGGATGATAAACTATATTCTTGCTGTATATATATATTCAGGAGTACTATGATTTTATGAAGTGTATCCTTAAAGTTACCTCACAAAAATATCATTTGGGATTCCTGTTAAAAGTATAAAGATTCCTGTGTCCCTCCCATGGATTCTAATTTAGGTTAGAGGTGGAAACTGGTGTTTTGTAGTTTTATTTTATTTTATATAATTTATAGTCAAATTGGCTTCCATACAGCACCCAGTGCTCATCCCAACAAGTGACCTCCTCCATGCCCATCACCCACTTTTCCCTCTCTCCCACCCCCCATCAACCCTCAGTTTCTACTCTGTATTTAAGAGTCTCTTATGGTTTACCTCCTTCCCTCTCTGTAACTATTTTTTGCCTGTTTCTTCCCTGTGTTCTTCTGTTAAGTTTCTCAAGATCCATATATGAGTGAAAACCTATGGTATCTGTCTTTGTTTCACTTAGCATAATACTCTCCAGTTCCATCCACATTGCTGCAAATGGCAGGATTTCATTCTTTCTCATTGCCAAGTAGTATTCCATTGTATATATAAACCACATCTTCTTTATCCATTCATCAGTTGATGGACATTTAGGCTTTTTCCATAATTTGGCTATTGTTGAAAGTGCTGCTATAAACATTGGGGTATATGTGCCCCTGTGCATCAGCACTCCTATATCCCTTGGGTAAATTCCTAGCAGTGCTTTTGCTGGGTCATAGGGTAGTTCTGTTTTTAATTTTTTGTGGAACCTCCACACTATTTTCCAGAGGGGCTGCACCAGTTTGCATTCCCACCAACAGTGCAAGAGGGTTCCCATTTCTCCACATCCTCGCCAGCATCTACAGTTTCCTAAGTTGTTCATTTTAGTGACTCTGACCCATGTGAGGTGAGATCTCATTGTGACTTTGATTTGTATTTCCCTGGTGATGAGTGATATTGAGCATCATTTCATGCATTGGTTGGCCATCTGGATGTCTTCCTTGGGAGAGAGTCTATGTCTTCTGCCCATTTCTTCACTGGATTATTTTTTTTTTCAGGTGTGGAGTTGATGAGTTCTTTATAGATTTTGGATACTAGCCCTTTATCTGATATGTCATTTGCGAATATCTGTTTACATTCTATTGGTTGTCTTTTAGTTTTGTTGATTGTTACCTAATGAAAATATTATTTGGGATTCCTATTAAAAGTAAAGATTCCTATATCCCTCCCATGGATTCTAATTTAGGAAACTGGTGTTTTGTAGGTTGAGATGAGGTTGGTTGCATTCAGGGTGGTATGAACATAGATAGGCAGCTTTAATAATCATTTAGTCAATACTGTAAATACCAACGTGAATTTAGTGAATGCCAAAAATTCACTCTTCTACTGACTTATGTAAAAGAGGTACCCTAATTACTTTTTGGACCAAAGAGAATTCCAGACTCCATGGAATTGCCAGCCATGAGAGAGGCTAGAAAACAAATTCTGACTCCACTGAGGATCAAGAGAACAATGGGTATAACATTCTGCACAAGTTGTGCTCCTAAAAATATGTTTTATTTTTCTCTCTTAGAAGAAACAGATCTATTATCTATTATTTGGTAGGAGTGAGTGAGGAAAAAACTGGTAATCGTCCATTGGAAGCTTTTTCTCCAGAGTGGCTCAAAGTAGAAACAGGTAGGTTCTGGGATCTCCCTGGCTGTCACAGCCCTACCTTAGAACGTGATATCCACTTTCTTTGCTCAGATTCTTCTTGCTGCATCTTTCCAAATGCCCTTGACTCAGAATTTTACTGTTGAGAACCCTTTAATACTGAGTTTTGGATACAAAGATTAGAACCCTCAGGTGAGGCAGAGCTGTCTCAGAAATAAAGGAAAATGCAAAAAACTTGAGCAAAAGGACAATTAAAATAAAACTGCCATATACCTTAGAAGGTTTATGTCCTCCCAAAATTCATGTTTTGAAACCTGCTCTCCAGTGATACTATTTGGAAGTAAGATCTTTGAGATGTTATTAGGTCATAAGGGCTCTGGAATGAAATTAGTGTTTTAAATACAAGATCCTAGAGAGACCCCTCACCCCTTCTGCCATGTGAAGCCATTGTGAAAAGACTGCTGCCCATCAGTCAGGAAGCAGGCTTGCACCCACTCTACACACCGAATCTGCCAAGTGCCTTGATATTGGACTTAACAGCTCTCAGACATTTGAGAAATAAATTTCTCTTGTTTATAAACTACCCTGTCTATGGCATTTTGTTATAGCCTGAGCAAACTAAGACAACTACCAAAAGGAAAAAAGGAAATTGGGCCATAGGTTTTTATTTTTTATTATTATTTATTATTTATTTATTTTGAGAGAGAAAAAGAGTGCATGCCAGCAGGAACAAGGGAGGGGCAGAGAGGTAGGGAGAGAGAGAGAATCCCAAGCAGGCTCCGCACTGTCAGGGAGCACAGAGCCCAATGCAGAGTTCGAACTCTTGAGCCATGAGATCATGATTTGAACCAAAATCAAGAGTCAGATGTTCACCCAACTGAGCCACCCACATAACCCTGGGCCATCGTTTTGAAAAATTATATGAGCCCTGGAGCATATAGCACAATGTGAATCAAACTTTGATAAAAAGCAGTCGGTCATGGGGCGCCTGATCAGTTGGTTAAGCATCCGACTTCGGCTCAGGTCATGATCTCATGGTTCATGGGTTTGAGCCCTGCATCTCACTCTGTGCTGACAGCTCAGAGCCTGGTGCCTGCTTCAGATTCTGTGTCTCCTTCTCTTTCTGCCCTTTCCCGGCTCACACTCCGTGTGTGTGTGTGTGTGTGTGTGCGCGCGCGCGCGCGCGTGCATGTGAAAAATAAACATTATTAAATATTTGAAATTATTTGTGACTTATTTGAATCAACATTAACTTCTATTTAAAATGTTTAGTGTTTGGGGGGCACCAGAGTGGCTCGTTTGGCTTAGCATCCAGCTCTAGACTTGAGTTCAGGTCATGATCTCGCAATTCTTGAGTTGGAGCCCCATATCATTCTCTGTGCTGACAGCCCAGAGGCCACATGGGATTCTGTCTCCTCTCTGCCCCTCGCCTTTCTCTGTAAATAAGTAAGTAAATCTCTAAAATGTTTAGTCTTCATTGGTTATTGTTCATATTGAAGACCCTTCACAGTCTCAGAGTCTGAATCTGAAATGAAAATTGGGGTTGAAGAAGGCTTGTGCAAAATTGTCATAAAATGACTTGAGGAAGAGGAAAAAAATCGTTACAAACCTCTTCTCCCCTTTAGCCAGGTTGCTTTAATTCTTAGACTTTTTTTTTTCTTTCTGTTTCTTTAATCAATCAAGAAAATGCTCTCCTGCAGATTTAGAGGTCAGAAGCATACTCCTATACTTGTTCCTGTCCATACCCAAGCCTCTTGATCTCCAGGGAAAACTTCAGCATCTGGGGAGATTTCTTTGTTTCACTTTGTTCCAGCAAACTGTTTGAAATATTCAGGCTTTTTATTGAAATTTGAGTTGTCTTTCTCTCTCAGGTACTGTCTAAAAGTTTTCAGTGTTTTAAAAGAGATTCCTAAAATGTTTTAAAGAGAATTGAGGGAATGCAGCTCACGGTGAATATTATTATTAATTATAACAGCACAAATTGAACTTCTGTGGTTTCTAAGCTGCTGCTTTTTAAAAGAAATGTTTATGTTTTTGGGAGAGAGAGGGGATGGGGCAGAGAGAGGAGAGAGGGGAAAGGGAAAAGCAAGAGGGAGAGGGAGAATCCCAAGCAGGCTCCATGCCACCAGCACTGAGCCTGATGCTGAGCTCGATCCCACAAAATGAGATCATGACTTGAGCTGGGATCAAGAGTTGCATGCTTAACCAACTGAACCACCCAGGTGCCCCTCCAAGATGCTGCTTTTTAATGGAAACATTTCATATATGCCTTTTAGGTTCCAATATGGTATTAGTAAGACACGTTAACTCCTCAGATCAATGTGGCAATTACCACAAGAATACTTAGATGTCCAGGTTTGGTGGACATGCATGGACTGTCAATGAAATCAGGTAAACATTATCCAAAAGACAAAAGATTTAGAAAAGCTTTAAGTTTTGACTGCAGGAATTGCAATTTTAGTCTAATGAAGATTTACTGGATCCTGGTACACAACAGGAGTAAAAAGACACTTCCTAGAAGAAAGAAACCTAGGATAAATTCCATGTAACTGATTTCAAATTAGATTCTTAACTAATAAAACATTAACAGGTTTAGTAGACTCACAAACATGAGGCTACACAGGACTCTAAGATAACAGGCATGTGACATCAGAAACTAAATAGTAGGCAAGACCAGGTCTTTGAATTTATGAGCAGGAAGTGAGGACATTCTAAACAATGAGGATTATATTATAATAAAGAGAAAGTGTAGCAAGACAAACCAGTTTCAAAGAATAATTCTGATGTATATTGGGAGAGACTTTACTGAACTTGAAATAAGAAAATAGCAACCTCTAAGATTTTATTTGTTGCTTGTCCTGATCCTCATCCAGTATTTTAGTTCTAGGCTTCTTAATTAAGGTGCTTAGTAAACCCCAATAATCAGCCAAGAGCTGGGCTATGATAAGGCTTTCCATTTTAAACATATTCAAATAACTTTGAGCCAAAAAAAGAAATAAAGTTTATTTAAGGCCTTGATATGTTTGTAGAAGACATGGGTCATGGTCTAAGAACAGGATAGCAATAAAGAACAAAGGCTCAGACATCAGATAGACCTAATTTCCTCCAATTCCTTCTTGTGTAACTTTGGGAGGGGCTGTGATTTCATCTCTGTGACCTTTGATAGACCTTTGGTACACAGTTAGCTTTAGTAGATACTGCCTGTCTTCTAAGGTGGTTTTACTTACACTCCCAAAAGCAGTGTTTTAGAGTTCCAGTTTCTCCATATCCTCACCAACATTCTGGTGAGTAAATGATGATTTCTTGTTGTGATTTTTGTTTGCATTTCTCTGTTGACTAATGATATTTAGCATCTTTTCATATGTTTATTAGAATCTTGAAAGTCCTATTTTGTGAAGTACCTGTTCCAATCTCTTCCTTGTTTTTTTAAATTGATTTTTTTTACCTTACTGATCTGTAATTTAAAATACTCTTGTTATGAGTCCATTATTAGATATGTGTATTGAAAATAATTTTCTCCCACTCTGTGGCTTATTATTTTACTCTCCTAATGAACAATTCTTCATTACTCTCTTTGATAAATAGTTTTTAATTTTAAAATAGTCAAATTCATTTTTTTCTTTATGTTTACCACTTTCTGTGTCCTCTGTAAGAAATCTAAGACCTTGGTGATTTCATTTTAAAGTTTGTATCTTTAAACCAAGAAGAATTTATTTTGGTAAACAAGGTAGGGATCCAAATAATTTCTTTTACAAATGTTTTTTCAGTTGTCCAGACTTACTTTTTTAACATTTATTTTATTTTTGAGAGCGAGGGAGAGCCCAAAGGTGGGGAGGGACAAGAAAGAGAGGGAGACACAGAATCCAAAGCAGGCTCTAGGCTCTGAGCTCTAAGCTATCAGCATGGAGCCCCACACAGGGCTCAAACTCATGACCAGGCTTGAACTCACAAACCATTGAGATCAATACCTGAGCCGAAGTCTGGTACTCAACCGATCGAGCCACCCAGGTGCCCCTGTCCAAAAACTTATTAAAATAATTCATATACTAAATGCCACTTTTAGGGAATTTCCATCACAATGACTGCATAAGTTTATGGTATGAAACACACTTAGTAATGTTCAGTAAAATATTAAAACACCAAAAGGCACAGGTAAACTGAGAAAAGTTAAATATCTCTGTGGGTCAAATATAGAACAGAAAAGCAAAATAGTGAGAGGAGCTGAAGACAATGGCCTTATGTGTTGTGGGTTTAAAAAAACAAAAGGGTGGTATTTGGGAGGAGTGTAGCTTCTGTGAGATAGGGAGTACTTTTAGTACTCCATATTAATCAGGTGTGTGGTTAATATTAATATTAACCACATGTTCCAAGGGCTATACTATAGTAAAGGATCTTCTCATGAAAAAAGGTTAGGGAATAAAGCATTTCTGGTCACTGTGTTGGGCTGTGACTTTGAGAAAACTGCAGGATATGTTTGAAGGAAGATATATTCTCATAACCAAAACAGAACCAAGCTGCCTATGAGCTTTGTGACAGCATCAGGAGTATTAACCATGTCTACTTGGGACAGGAATCCTAATGTGCCGCTGTCAGACCCCATTCTTGACTGGAGCATCAGGATTTGGGTGGAGGTAAACATAAAACTACCTGACCCAGGATTGGGTTGAACACTGGAAAAGAGAAAGGGGTAGGGGAATAAATGTCAAAATAGGTCAAAATTCCAGAGAAAAAGGTTTACTTGTCTGAGAGAAACCAACCAAATTAACAATGAGAGTATGAATTTACTCCAAACAGAATCGATTACTTGGAAGTTTAAAGTAAATGTATTTAGATTGTTCAAGGAAATAAATAAGGAATACCTTTAATGAAAAAGAAAAGATGAAAGAAGAAATCACTTCTAGAATGACAACCACTGAGCATAAATATAATATACAGTGAAGTGTGATGGTAGAATGGCAGGAGGAAATAAAACGTTGGCTATAATTACTCAGGAAAGAAGTAGAAGAAAACAATGGGGTTTTTTTTTGGTTTTTGGGTTTTTTTTTTTTCTGAGAGAGAGCGAGCCAGTGTGAACAGGGGAGGGTCAGAGAGAGAGGGAGACACAGAATCCGAAGCAGGCTCCAGGCTCTTAGCTAGCTGTCAACACAGAGCCCGAAGTGGGGCTCGAACCCACGAGCTATGAGATCATGACCTGAGCCCAAGTCGGACGCTTAACCAACTGAGCCACCCAGGTGCCCCTAGAAGAAAACAATGGGATGAACAGAACATTAAAGGAACATAGAGTAAGTATTCATAAAAACAGAAGATAGAAATTAGAAAATTGAACAACATGAAATAGAAATGAATAATTGAAATGATATACAAAAGAGTTCTAAAACGTGCATAACTAGTCTAAGAAAGCAAAAAGAAAATGGAACAAATATTTAAAGATTTAATTCAAGAAACATTTCCAAAGTGAAAGTTCTGGATCTATACATATTGCAAGGGCCACATACTGAATGTTGAGGAAAATAGACCCAAAATAGTCAAAACAGATTTTATTTTAGTAAACTTACTAGATTCCAAAAAATAATGAATTAATTCTGCATTATTAGGCAAAAAGATTCAGTCACTTATAATGAAGAAAAGCATCAGTCTTCCCTCAGGAACTTAAGCTGGGTTCTCTGGGAAGCAGTTGCTGAGATGGATTTAGGAGTGCAAATATACCTGTGTAAGGAAAGGGGAGAAGCTCAATTGGGCTGGGAAAGGAATTGGTCTACAAGTCTAATCTGACCCAGTCTTTGTCAGTCCAATGAACTCCAGGGCAAAGATCCCCTGTTTGAGGAGTTCTCATTTGTTAGGCATTACCTAGGCCCTGGTACCTCCATCTAGTTTTGTCATTGCTGGGACACCCCTGATAAGAACGTGCCTTCAGCCACTACTCCTTTGTTCAGTCATTCTCCAGCTTCTGTACTGAGAAAAGCATGATCTTGATTCAAAAGCAGACCCTGCTGAAACTAACTTGAGGTTGTCAACTAACCATACTGCTCAGACCTGGGCAGAAAATCCTTTCATAAAGGAGGATCTGAGCAGTACATCTCCATGTATGCCGCAGTTCAACCCTTGTATGATACAGATCTTCTCCTCTAGGTAGCAGCTCCTCTAGGACTCTCGTGGGCCTCTATTCCAGAGGGCAAACATAGAATAAGGAAATTAGCAGAATGAACTACAACGTCATTCTTCCAAGTTTGCCTCAGACTACAACAGATACTCATTGTCTCTCCATCTTCCACTTTTATTATAAACTTTCACTCTTAGCTACCACCTCTGCATGTCTCAGTGACTTGCCTGAAAGGGTAACCCAACCTCTCATTACTGAGGGGCTCAGAGTTCTTGCTAACCATAATATTCTTAGACTAGGAATTTCCCTTGATAATTCAGTCACAGTTGGGCAAGAAAATACTAAGAGATGCCCAGTTGTGTCATCTGAATTTCACACATACTCCTTTCTGCCCCAGTGTGTAGCAGAAACCCTAGTTCCTTCTGTCTGTGGTCATTATCCCCTGACAAGGCGGTGATTCCTCTTAGAGCCCAGAGTGCTTATGTGGCAGCTCTAGTCTGTAGCTCAAAAATACCAATTTGAAGGAGTTTTTGCTATACCTCCTGGTTGAGAGTATCCCTTCTTTGAGAACCAGGGCCTCCAACTTTGCAGAGCCCAGAATTATGGAGCTGGGAAACACAAAATCCCCTGATAAGTCATTGGAAGTGATGGTAAGTGGAACCCAGTCTTGCTTCTCTTCCTTGGTTCCTGGTGGACACAAATCACAAATGACAGGATTTGTCCTGTGGAGAAGACAAGCACACAAGCACCACATATAAGTCTCTGATTCAACGTGTAAACCATCACCTGGGGATGGCTCCCCATCCTTGAAGGATTTTGCCTCTGAGCTGATACTTCAACTGTACCTTCAGCAGTCTATTACAATGCTTTGTTAGTCTGGCAACTTCTAAATGGTTCAGCAGGTGGATCCCATAGCCCCATGTTTTTACTTCCTTTATTGTAAACTGGTTAGGTGCTCTGTTGTATGGGATTCCATATCTATGGGTCAGTTATTCCTTAATCCGCTAGATGGTAGTTCTGGCTGAGATCCTGAGACAAAGACAAATCCTCATCTGGAATAGGTATCAATTCCTATGGGAAAAATTTTCTGGCCCTTCTGGGATGAAAAGACCCCCATATAATCAACTTTTCATCCTAGGGCTTGTTGTCATATTGGAGGTTCAGCCTTGGTGTCTTTTGCTGGCAAACTGGCATTTAGAGATAATGGTAGTTATATAAGCCTTGATTAATAGGAGTTTGTGTCCCTATCTCTGTCACTCTCATCACTTGATTCAGTAACTCACCAAGCCAGTTTGTTTACTTGGTGGTTTAATGCTTCTTCTGTGATGGATGCTTTCTGGTGAACATTAATGTGTGATACAAAGATGGTCACATTTATTCTCATAAGCCTTTCCATATGCCTTTGCCTCAGGATTCCTTGTCTCCAATCTTTCAATCTTTTACTTTCCAGGTCCCTGACCAGTAGGCTAGGCCATTTGTCATTGCCTGTGAGTCCATACATATCCTTACCACAAGCTACTTCTTCCATACATAGAGAATGACCACTGCCTGAAGCTCTGACTTTTGGGAAGATTTGTCTTTCCACTGTTTCAAGGCCACTCCTGAATGAGGCTGTAATGCAGCTGCCATCCATTTTTAGCTTGAGTCAAACCCATTCATTCCATCAATATTTAAAATGTATTTACCTCCTTTATATAATCTACATATGTATATTGTATATAGGTGTGTTATACATAGGCCACAAATATGAGCTGAAGGAGAGTCTCTTGTTAACTATAGTGGATGATACAGGAGTTTAGTCTACCTGTTCATATAGCTTCTATGTACTCTCTGGTTCACCTCATCATTATCCTATATGTACTATTTCTATGTTATAATGGATTATTGTAGGCCTACTTACCTATATGACTTAAGTAGTTCTGAACATTTGGTCACTAGGTATCCAGTGGTCAAATGTTTTATCTGTCAGGTCCCAGTATCATGCCAGAAGCTGGTTTGTTTGTTTGTTTTAGAATTATATCATCATCATAATTTATTCAAATTTTAATTCAGATATAGTTGGCATACAATATTTTATTAGTTTCAGATGTACAATATGGTGATTCAGGATTTGAATCCTGAGAGACTACTAGTACTATACATTACAGAATACCATAAGTATAGTTACTATCTGTCACCATACAAAGTCATTACAGTATTAATGACTATATTTCCTCTGCTGTACTTTTCATTCTCATAATGTATTTATTTTCTAAGAGTATGTTTGTATCTCTTAATCTTCAACATATTCCACCCATTCCCCAAGCCCCCTCCTCTCTGGCAATTACGAGTTTGTTCTCTGTATTTATGAATCTCTTTTTGTTTTTTGTTTGTTCATTCTATCTTTTTTTTAATTCCACATGCAAGAAAAATAATATTGTATTTATCTTTCTGTTATTCACATAGCTTAATATTCTCTAGGTCCATCCATGATTTTGCAAATGGCAAGATCTTATTTTTTTGTGGCTAATATTACATCATGTGTGTATATATCACATTTTTTTTAATCCATTCATCTATTGATGGACACTTATGTTGCTTCCATATTTTGGTTGTGGTAAATAGTGCTGCAGTATACTTAGGGGTGCATATATCTCTTTGAATTAATGTTTTCACTTTCTTCAGGAAGATACCCAGGAATGGAATTAATAGATTGCATGGTATTTATATTTTTAATTTTTTGAGAACTCTTCATAATGTTTTCCATAGTGGCTGTACCAGTTTACATTCCCATCAACAATGTTCCCTTTTCTTTACAGTCTTACCAACACTTGTCCTTTCCCTCCTTCCTTCTTTCCTTCCTTCCATCTTTCTCTCTTTCCTTTTCTTTCTTTCTTTCTTTCTTTCTTTCTTTCTTTCTTTCTTTCTTTCTTTCTTTCTTTCTTTCTTTCCTCCTTTTTATTCTTTATTCTCTTCCCTTCCTTTTCTCTTCTCTCTTCCCCTCCCTCCTTTTTTCCTTCTTTTCTTCCATCTCCCTCTCTCTTTCCCTCTATCCCTCTCTGTATGTCTGTCTCTTTCTTTCTTTTTTGATATCAGCTGTTGTGACTGATGCTAGATATTGCATTACTGTTGTTTTGATTTGCATTTCCTTGATGGTAGTGATGTTGAGCATTTTTTTATGGGTCTGTTGGTCATCTGTATGTCTTTTTGTGAAAAATGTCTCTTCAGGTCCTTTTCCCCATTTTTAAATTGGATTTTTTTTTTTTTTTTTTTTTTTTTTTCCTTTTTNTATTACTAACCTCTATCAGATATATCATTTGCAAATACCTTTTCCCATTCAATGTATAGCCTTTTTGTTTTGTTGATGATTTCCTTTACTGTGCAAAATTTTGGTATAGTTCCAATAGTTTTCTTTTTGCCTTTGTTTCCCTTTCCTGAGGGGATATATCTAGAAAAGTTTTGCTAAGACTGATGTCTGAGTTGACTGCCTATGTTTTCCTTTAGGAATTTTATGGTTTTAGGTCTCACTTTTAGGTCTTTAATACGTTTTGAGATAATTTTTGTGTATGGTGTAGAAAAGTGGTCTAGTTTTATTCTTTTGCACGTAGCTGTTCAGTTTTCCCAGCACCAGTTATTGAAGAGATTATTTTCCCCTATTATATATTCTCACCTCCTTTATTTTAGATTAACTGACCATGTAAGTATGAGTTTCTGTCTGGATTCCTTATTCTGTTCCATTGATCTATATGTCTTTTTTTGTGTGTGTGCCAATACCACACTGGTTTGATTTCTATAGCTTTGTAATAATGTTTGAAATCTGGGATTGTGTTACCTGATACCTTTGTTCATTCTTAAGACTGCTCTGGCCATTCAGGGTCTCTCATGATTCCATACAAATTATAGGATTATTTGTTATAGTTCTTCAAAAAATACTATTGATATTTTGATAAGGATTACATTGAATCTATAGATTGCTTTGTGTAATATGGACATTTTGACTATTAATTTTTCCATTCTATGAACACATTATATTTTTCCACTTTTGTCCTCTTCAGTTTCTTTCATCAGTGTCTTAGAGTTTTCAATATATAGGATTTTTGCCTCCTTGGTTACATTTATTCCTAGTTATTATATTCTTTTTGGTGTAACTCTATATGGGACTATTATCTTAATTTTTCTTTCCTCTAGTTCATTATTAGCACGTAGAAAAGTGAAAGTTTGACTTCATATTTGCCAATTCTGATGCCTTCTATTTTGTTGTCTGATTGCTGATGCTAGGACCTCCAACACTATGTTAAACAACATTGGTGAGATTAGACATCCCTGTCATGTCCCTGATCACAGGGGGAATGTTCTAAGTTTTTCCCCATTGAGGATGATATTCCATGTGGGCTTTTCATAAATGGCTTTTATGATGTTAAAGTAAATCCCTTCTATCCGGACTTTCTTGAGGGTTTTTATTAAGAAAGATGCTGTATTTTGTCAAATGCTTATTCTGCATCTATTGACAGAATCATATGGTTCTTTTCTTTTGTTAATGTGATATATAACACTGATTGATTTGTGAATATTGGACCAACCCTGCAATGCAGGAATGAATCCCACTTGATCATGGTGAATAATTCTTTTTATATGCTGTTGAATTTGACTTGCCAGTATCTTGTTGAGGATCTTTGCATCCATATTCATCAGGGATATTGGCCTGTAGTTCTCTTTTTTTGTGGGGTCTCTGTCTGGTTTGGGAATCAAAGTGATGATGGCTTTGTAGAATGAGTCTGGAAGTTTTCCTTCCATTTCTGTTTTTTGGAACAGCCTGAAAAGAATGGGTATTAACTCTGATTTAAATGTCTGGTAGAATTCCCCAGGGAAGACATCTGGTCCAGGGCTCTTATTTGTTAGGAAATTTTTTATAACTTCTTCACTAGTTATGGGTCTGCTCAGATTTTCTATCTCTGCACGTGCGCATGTGTGTAGAAATTTGTCTATTTCTTTTAGGTTGTCCAGTTTGTTGGCATATAATTTTTCATAGTATTCCCTGATAATTGCTTGTATTTCTGAGGGATTGGTTGTAATAAACCCATTTTCATTCGTGATTTTGTCTGTTTGGGTGCTCTCCCTTTTCTTATTGAGAAGACTTGCTAGAGGTTTATCAATTTTGTTTATTTTTTCAAAAAATCAACTCTTTGTTTCTTTGATCTGTTCAGCTGTTTTTTGGGATTCTGTATTATTTATTTCTGCCCTGATCTTTATTATTTCTCTTCTTCTGCTGGGTTTGGGGTTTTCTTGCTCCTCCCCTTCTAGTTCCTTTAGGTATGCTGTTAGATTTTGTATTTGCACTTTTTATAGTTTCTTGAGATAGGCCTGGATTGCAATGTATTTTCCTCTTAGGTATGCCTTTGCTGCATCGCAAAGAGTGTAGATTGTTGTATTTTCATTTTCATTTGTTTCCATATAGTTTTTAATTTCTTCTCTGATTACCTGGTTGATCCATTTGTTGTTTAGTAGGATGTTCTTTAACCTCCATGCTTTTGGAGGTTTTCTAGAGTTTTTCCTATGGTTGATTTCAAGTTTCATAGCATTGTGATCTGAAAGTGTGCATGGAATGATCTTAATTATTTTGTATTTATTGAGGGCTACTTTGTGATGTCTGGGAAACTTTTAATCTCTCCTTCTATTTTGAATGACAGCCTTCCTGGATAAAGAATTCTTGTCTCCATATTTCTCCGATTCAGCACATTGAATATATCCTGCCACTCCTTTCTGGCCTGCCGAGTTTCTGTGCATAGGTCTACTGCAAACCTGACCTGTCTTCCCTTGTAAGTTAAGGATTTTTTTCCCCCTTGCTTTCATGATTCTTTCTTTCCCTGAATATGTTGTGAATTTGACTATGTGATGCCTTGTTGATGGTAGGTTTTTGTTGAATCCAATGGCAGTCCTCTGTGCTTCCTTGATTTTGAAGTCTGTGTCTTTCCCCAGGTTAGGACATTTTCTGCGATGATTTGCTCACATAAAATTTCTTTCCCTTTTTCTCTCCATCTTATGGGACCCCTATGATTCTGATGTTATTTCTTTTTAATGATTCACAGAATTCTCTAATTTTTATTTCATAATCTTTTGCCTTAGTTTCCCTCTTTTTTTCTGCTTCATTATTCTCCATAAGTTTGTCTTCTATATCACTTATTCGTTGCTCTGCCTCATCCATTCTTACTGCCGTGGCATTGATTTGAGATTGCAGCTCAATTATAGCATTTTTTATTTCATCCTGACTAGGTTTTATTCATTTATCTTCACAGAAAGGGATTCTAATCTATTTTCAACCCCAGCTAGAATTCTTATTAGAGTGATTCTAAATGCTGATTCAGACATCTTCCTTATATCTGTGTTGATTTAGTTCCTGGCTATCATTTCTTCCTGTTCTCCCTTTTTGGGTGAATTCCTTTGTTTCATCATTTTGGAGGAAGAAAAGGAATTAATAAAGTAAATATAATTTAAAATTTAAACATTAGAAATAACACTAAGAAATCAAATAAAGGATTTTAGATCCTAGGTGTGTTTCGGTCTGGTTGTTGAAAGAAGTTTGATAGGTTAGAACCAAAAGGGAAAGATAATAAAAAAAGAAAAAAAGAAAAAGGGAGAAAAAGGAAAACGTTTGAAAATTTGAAAAAAAGAATACAATAAAACAGAATAAAATGAAATGATGGAAGTAAAATAGAATTTAAAAATTTGCACAAAAGTAAAAAATGTAGAAAAAAATTAGAGAAAAATATTTTTAATAAAAATGGAAAATAAAAATAGATTTTTCTCTTTCTATATTCAAGAAGAAAAGAATAAGAAAAAAAATTGAATAAAAGGACCAGTGAACAGAATGACGTATGATTGAAATTAAATCTAGTTTCCCAGAAAAGTCAAGCTATGAAGCACTTTATAGTCAGTAAACTAAGCAGGTGGAGAGACTTGTGTTTGTTAAGAGCTTGTAGCCCTTTTGGGTGGGGTTTAGTGTAACAACTCCATTTTCCACTAGATGGCGCTGCTCAGCTTACTGGGGTGGATTGCTGTGACACATGTAGGCATGTATGTGCATGCATGGGAGGGGTGAAAATGGCATCACTCAGTTACTCAATCTCTAGTACCAGAACTCTCCTCTCCATGGCTGGCCATCAAACACCCCTCCTTTGTCTCCAGCTTTTGTCCACTCCCTGCTTCTACACTGTCTGTGACCAAGCAGTCAAGGTTCCAGGCAGCACCTCCCTCCTGAGTTTTATCTCAAATCAGGTTTGCGTTTCCCAGCCTCTCACTTCTGAAGAGCTGCAGGTTTGACCCATTCTGACCCTCAGGGAGAGGGTGTCACTGAGCAGTGGCTGCATGCTGGCCCACCCCCAGGAATGTTTGCAAGACCATGCTGCTGCTGATGCTCAGAGACTGCAGCTGGGTGCCAGCCTGGCCCGGAAAAAGTTTGTGCAGACTTGAAGCAGCAGCGTTTCAGGGTTTATGGAAAATTGAAAGACACATCTGGTGCCAGGCTTCCCCCTTAATGTCCTTGTTCCAGCACCAGTGAATGTGGCTGTTCTCCCGGGTCCACTGGGACCTTTGCCTGTGAAGTGGCAACACAGCCTCTACCAAACATCCTTCCAGCAGAGGAACTGCCTCTCCCCTTGTGGCTCAAGGACCCCTTGGACCTAGCTGTCTGCTCTTGGGGATTCTGCCTTCCCACCAGAGCACCGCCAGGTATCGAGCTCGAGTTTTGGACTCTGCTCTCCCCTTGCTTATAGAGTCTTAATGGAATTTAAACCCCCTTTCTCCTTTCTCCCTTTTTTGTTCGGTCCCTGTGGCAGTTTCCACTTTTCTACTTTCCCTCCAGCTGCTTTTTTTGGGGGGTGGGGCGTGTTTTTCCCATACTCCTACCCCCCCTCCCCCAGTCTCCATTCTCTTTCCACAAGCAAAAACAGTTCCCTGCCCTCCATGACTTCTCTCTCCCCACAGTTCACCTCTCCATGCTATGTACCTGCCACGTTCAGGTTGTATAGATTGTTGTGTTAATCCTAAAATTAGTTTTTTAGGTATGCAAGATGGTTTAGTGTTGATCTGGCTGCATTTCAGGGACAAGAGACACAAAAAATCCTTCTATGCTTTTCTGCCATCTTGACCCCTCCCCAAGTTCACAAATATTCTTAAAAGCACCACTTTCCCCTCCACATTTTATGTATTTGGTATTATATTTTACATCTTTTTATTTTCTGTATACCTTAACTAATTATTGTAAATATAATTGATTTTACTGCTTTTGTCTTTTAACCTTCATACTAGCTTTATAAATGATTAATCTACTACTTTTACGATGTTTGCCTTAATGACTTAAATGTTTTTCCTTTTGTAATTTTCTTACTTTAGTTATGGCCTTCTCTTTTCTGCCTAAGGAAGCCCATTTAACATTTCTTTTACAACCAGCTTAGTGGTGATGAATTGCTTTAACTTTCATTTGTCTGGAAAATTATCTGTCCTTCAAATTTAAATGATAACCTTGCTTGGCAGAGTATTCTTGGCTGTAGGGTTCTCCACACCCCCTTTCAGCACTCTGAATATATCATGTCACTATTTCTGGCCTGCAAAGTTTCTCCTGAAAAATCAGCTGATAGCCTTCATGGGTTTCCCTTATAAGTACCTAGTTACTTTTCTCTTGCTCTTAAGATGATCTCCTTATTTTTTTTTGTTTTTTTGTTTTTTTAATATTTTTTTTTTTATTTATTTCTAGGAGAGAGAGAGAGAGAGACAGCATGAGCAGGGGACGGTCAGAGAGAGAGGGAGACACAGACTCTCAAATAGGCTCCAGGCTCTGAGCTGGCAGTCAGCACAGAGCCCGACACGGGGCTCGAACCCACGAACCGCGAGATCATGACCCAAGCGAAAGTCAGACGCTTAACCGACTAAGCCACCCAGGCGCCCCTATTTTTCAACATTTCAATTATTTGTGTCTTGCATTCATCTTGTTTGGGGGTGTTCTGTGCTTCTTGGACCTGGATGTCTATTGCATTCCTCAGGTTAGGGATGTTTCTTGTTCTTCAAATAAATTTCTGCATTTTCTCTGTTTCATCTCCTCAGATTTCTGTAATGCAAATAGTACACTTGATGTTGTCCCAGAGGTCTCTTAACATATCCTTACTTTTTAATTCTTTTTTCTTTTGGCTGTTCACTATTCTGTCTTCCAGATCACTGATCCATTCTTCTGCATTCTCCAGTCTCCCATTGATTCCCTTTACTGTATTATTCATTTCAGTTATTGTAATCAACTTTGATTTTTTAATATATTTTCTATTTTTTGTTGAAGTTCTCACTCAAATCAGTGAACATCTTTATTACTATCATTTAGAAGTCTTTATCAGGTAGATTGCTTGTTTTGACCTTATATAGTTCTTTTTCTGAGATTTTGTCTTGTTCTCTTGTTAGGAACATACAGATGTTCTGCTCACCGTTCAGAACCCCAACATCCTCTTCTGTCTTTTCATTTTGTCTCATTCTCTGTGTTTGTTTCTTTTTATTGGGTAGATCAGCTATGTTTCCCTGTCTTACAATTAGTGGCCTTGCACAGAAGGCATCTTCTGGGATCCAGTAGCATAATCTCTCCAGGTCACCAGAACAACACACTCTAGGGGTATCTGCTGTGTGGGCTGCATGTGCCCTCCTATTGTGACTGGGCTGCATCTCCTGTGAGTACACTGGTGGGCAGAGCTGGTCCCCAGCCCAGCTGGTTGCAATGACCTGCCAAGGCTACTGTGGACACACTGGTGGCTGCCGCTGGCTCCTGGTGCAGCTAGCTGAGAGGCTCTGCTGCAGCTGCTGCTGGTATTATGGTGGGTGGAATTATCCCCCCAGTGGATCTGGCTGAGAGACCTGGTTGCAGTTGTTGTGGGTGTGCTGGGGAGTGGGGGGCGACACCAAAGAAGTTGTTTGGAAGGATGTAGATTCCGACTGGGATTGCCCACCAATTGTGGTGGTGTGGGAACTGCTTGGTGGGGGTGGGGGGTGGGGGAGGGGAGATGATGCTAGTCCTGACCAAGGCTGCCTGCCAGGTGTGGTGGAACAACTACTTTGGAGGCGTGCCTGCCAGAATGGGCAAGTTGGGTGGGGTAGGTTTGTATGGGAATGCCAGAGGAGGGTGAGTAGTGCTAGCAAGTTAGATAGAGACTGTCAGAACTGGCTTCCTACTGAATCCAATTAGCTAGACTGAAGGAGGGCAAAAACCCAAAAAAGTGGTGCCTACCAGCACATTTCTATTCCAGCAGAAAGTTCCTACAAGTTTTGTCTCTCAGGCACATGCCCTGTAATTAGTAAGTAAGTCTCCTTCTGGAATAATCCAGATGCTTTTCCAACTGCTGCCTCTGGGCTGAGCCTTAGCTTGATATAGAGCACTGGTGCTTTAAGAGTGGAGTCTCAGTTTCCTATAGCCCTCCTTCTCTCCCAGAGTTAAACTCTGTTGATTTTCAAAGCTAGATGTTATGAAGGCTCATCTTCCCATTACACATCTCCAGGGCTGGGTACGCTTGATGGGGGCTTGATCCCCTCACTCATCTGGAGGACCCCTGTACCTATGATATCCTCCTGTTTGTGGATCACCAGTATCAGCAGTTGGGTTACCCACCTCATCTGTGTCCCTCCTTTTCTTCTCTATGTGACTTATTATTTGTTTCTTTAGCTGTCGAAGAACTGTTGCTGCTAGTTTTCAGACCATTTTAGCGGTGTAAAATGAACTACTGAAAACTTCTTGGTTTGGTACATTTTTTGAGGGGGAAAGCCAGCTCTTTGGTAATCAAAAATTTTTTTTCTTATGATACTTAATCTGTTAAAATTTTCTCCCTCATGAAATTGAAATCATGAAATGAAGTACATTTTCATGATTTGTATTTTTCTAAAACCTCATTCATTTCGATATTATTCTCAGTACATAGAATTGAAGTTATCTCTTTTAATTTTATATTTTCCCTGAATCTATTATTTTCTCATTTGTTTCATTGAGATATAATTGATACACAATCTATAAGTTTAAGGTATATAGCAGAATGACTGGATATATATATATATAATTTATATTTATAAATATAAATTTAATTTGTATATATATGACAAAATGTTACTTCCTTGTTTTTATTTTTCATATTATTAATATTTTCTGCCCTTTTTCTTGTTTAGAATACTTGTTAGCTAAATAGTATATTGCTGCCCTCCAATTTCTTGAATTGAGAACTTAAGCTTTTATTTTGTGAATAAGTAACAAATTAACATAAATATTTAAGTTTATATATTTTCCTCTGAGCACTGGTTATTATCCTATATGGTCATATATAGGCTCTTCTGTTGTCATTTTTTTTGAAGAATTGTGTAATTTTGGTTTTGATTTCTTTTTTGTTATGAAAGTGTTAAGAAAATTGTAAAAATATTTCTAGGGTGTTTTTTCCCATATGATCAGGGAGTTTTATCTGTACGAATCAAATTTATCAATTTTTGAGGGGTAATATATGATTAACTTT
The DNA here is from genome assembly GCF_008692635.1 of Crocuta crocuta. NCBI lineage: Eukaryota > Metazoa > Chordata > Mammalia > Carnivora > Hyaenidae > Crocuta > Crocuta crocuta. The sequence goes on from NW_027528867.1 coordinate 2,251,619, forward strand.
TGTGAATTTTCTATAGTTCTTAAAAAGACAATATGTTATGTACATATGCATATAAATATGTGTATTAGATACATATTAATTGATATTATTGTATTAATATTAATATGTACCATATTTTGGTTGTTAGATCTTCTTTATGGGTATATTAATTCTCTATTGCTGTATCGCCAATTACCACTGAATTTAGCAGCATTTACCAACATTTGTTATTTCATTATTTCTGTGTATGAGGAATCCAGGCACAGTTTATTTCTGCTTCCTGGTTTTCTCACAAAGGCTTCAATTCACTTGTCACCCAGGATTGGAGTTTTCTTAAGGCTCCCACAGGAGGATCTGTTTCCAACTTACTCAACTGGCCCTTAGGAGGCCTCAAGTTCTCATTGTCTATTGGCCAGAGGTAACATCTCCTTGCCATGTATGCCTCTCCACAGGGCAAGTTACAACATGGTAGTTGGTGTCCCTCAGAGTGAGTGAGGGAGAAAGTAAGAGAGTGATCAAGATGGAAGCCATAGTTCTTTTGTAACTTAATCTCAGAAATGACATCTCATTACTTTGCTATGTTCTTTTGGTTAGAAGAGAGTCATTAGGGATAGCCCACATTCAAGAGAGGATTACACAAGGGCATAAACACAAGAAAGCAAGGGTCATTTGGGACTATTTTTAGAGGCTGCTTATTATTGTCTTCATTATGTCTGCAACAACTCATGTCTCTGGCATATGCATACATTTATCTCCCCTCCAAGATCCCCCAGAGTCTCACCCAGTTACAGCATCTGTTCACAGTTCAGAACCTTATTATCTAAATCACATCCAGTTTTAGGTGAAGCTCCTCAGGTATAGTTCCTTAAATACAACTCTTGCAGTTCTTCTCAATCTGAAAAACTTGGCTCTGCCTACACACACAACAAAGAATAGTGAGGAAGCCATAGGATAACCACTATGGTCACTTTGGTGTGAAAAGGGAGTTTTATGGGGGACACAAAAGAGTCCTTGGTCCATTGAAAATCTGAATTATAGTAGGGGCATTCTTAGAAGTTGCTTAATTAGGTCTCAAGACCTAGGAATGATACTTCATAGGTTTTGGTTCTGCTCTCTGGGCTCCCAATTTTACCCTCAGGGTCATCCTTTCTTTTTTAAGAAAAGTATTGCATGTTACAGTCAAGAAGTTGTTTCAACCTGTTCTTCCTGCCAGTGGAATTTGAGGGGGTCTAGTGGCTTTTTAAAATTTTACTGTTCATTTGTTCCTGAACTTTCAGTTCAAGCTGGCAGAGTTCTTGCTGATAAAAATCTTGAAAAAGATTTGTGAGACCCCTGTGAATCTCATTAGGGTCCACTCCATTATCTAAAAGTCACACCCAGAAAACTCTTCTAGATGAGTCCTTTACCTTAGGCTCCTAGATGTCAGTAGGAAAAAACCTCTTGAGCTTCTTAGAGACCCTATTACTTGAGAGGATCTGTGAGACACACCCGTAATCTTTTAAAAAAGCCCTTTATGTGACTCTGCATAGTACTTTGAAGGAGTACCTTTTATCTTTCATAGCCTAACACGTTTTTACAGCCAAGCCCTTGGTGTCATCTTTAGACCAGGATTCCTATGGCAGTGTTACTATATGAACTTTTCATAGAAGTTATTTCTTAATGTTCACATCTTTTAAAAATTTCAAAATCATCAAGTTAGGAATTCCTTAAATTTTTTTTTATTTGTAAAATACACTTGGTAGTGTACATAGACTGGGTAGCCTAAACAATAGAGATTTATCTTCTCATAGTGTTGAAGGCTAGAAATCCAAGATGAAAGTGCCTGCGCAGTTGGGTTCTGGTGAGAGCTGTCTTATGGGCTTACAGACTCCTGTCTCCGTGCTGTATCCTCACATGGTAGAGAAAGAGCTCTGGTATCTCTTCCTTTTTTCTTAAGGGTGACAAATCTAACTGATCAGAGCTCCACCCTTATGGCTTCATTTAACCTTACTCACTTCCTTAAAGGCCCTATTTACAATACAGTCATATGAACCATTAGGGCTTCTACATTTAAATGGAAGGGGTGTGATACACTTAAGTCTATGGCAACCATGTATCAGAGAGTTTATTTCTCGGTTCTTTATTCTTTTCCACTGGTCTATATGTATGTCTTTATGCCAGTAGCACACTGTTCTGATACAGCTTTGTAGTAAATTTTGAAATGATAAGTGTGATTTCTCCAATTTTATTTTACTTTTTTAAGATTTTTTTATTTGACTATTCTGGGTTCTATGAGTTTCCGTATGAATTTTAGGATGGATTTCTTTTTAATTTATGCAAAAAGTCACTGGAATTTATGACTTTTGTTAGGGATTGCATTGAATCTGAAGATTGTTTTCGATAGTGGCAACATTTTAACATTGTCTTCTGATCCATGAGCATGGGATATGTTTCCATTTATTTATGCCTTCAATTTGTTTTTTTCTAGAGATAGTTGTGTGTAAGTTTAAGGTATATAGTACAATGATATGCGTATATGCTGTGAAATGATAATAACAGTAGGTAGTTAACACACCTATCATCCCACATGGTTACAATTTTGAGTGTATGTGTGTGTGTTTGTGTAGTGAGAAATATTAAGAGATACTCTCTTAGCAACTTTTAAGTATATAGTACAGTGTTATAAACTGTAGTCACCATGCTGTACTTAATCTCCAGGACTTATTCATTTTATAACTGGAAGTTTGTACCCTTTGAATACCTTCACATATTTCCCCTCCTCTTGGCAGTCACCAATCTGTTCTATGTTTCTGTGAGTTTGTTTTTATAGATTCCACATACCAGTGAGATCTTACAGTATTTGTCTTTCTCTGTCTGACTTATTTTACTAAGCACAGTGCCCTCAGAGTTCCTCTGTGTTGTTGTATGCCAGAATTTTCTTGTGTGTGCCAGAGAGACAGAGAGACAGAGAGACAGAGAGAGAGATAGTGAAGGAGGGAGGGAGGGAGACACGGAGGGAGGGAGTTGTGTGTGTGTGTGTGTGTGTTAGTGGTAATCAGTTTATTTAGATTTTCTATATTTTCCTGGTTCAGTTTTGGAAGAATGTGTTTCTATCAATATATCCATTTTTCTAGGTTGCCCAGTTTTTTGGCATGTAATTGTTCATAGTATTCTCTTAGAATTATTCATATTTCTGTGGTGTCAGTTGTTACTTCTCTCTCATTTCTGATGTTATTTATATGGGTCTTTTCTCTTTTTTTCTCAGTGAATCTGGTTAAAGTTTTGTCATGGATTTTTTTTCCTTTTAAAAGAACCAGCTCCTGGTTTCATTGATGTTTTTAATCATTTTTTTGTCTTTATGTCATTTATTTCTGCTTTGATCTTTATTATTTCCTTTCTTCTAACCACTTTGGGCTTTGTTTTCATTATTTTGTTTCCTTTAATTGTAAGTTTAGATTATTTGAACTTTTTCTTATTTCTTGAGGTATGCTCTATCACTATAGATTTCTCTTTTAGAATCACTCTCATTGTGTTCCAAAGATGTTGGACCATTGTGTTCTCATTTTTATTTGTCTCCATATATTTTTAAATTTCTTCTTTGATTACTTAGTTGACCCATTTGTTGTCGACCCATGTTGTTTATTCTCCATGTGTTTGTGTGTTTTTTTTCCAGATTTGTGTGTGTGTGTATGATTTACTTCTAGTTTCATGTTGTTGTGATTGGAAAAGATGCATAGTATGATTTCAGTCTTCTCATATTTATTGAGGCCTATTTTATGGCCTAATATGCGATCTCTTCTGGAAAATGTTCCATGGACGCTTGAAAAGAATATGTATTCTCTTGTTTTGGAGTGGAATGTTCTGTATATATCTGTTATGTTCAAGTGGGCCAATGTGTCATTCAAAGACATTATTTCCTAACTAATCTTTTGAGTGGATGATCTATCCATTGATGTAGGTGGGGTGTGAAAGTCCCCTAGTATTATTGTATTACCGTCAGTTTCTCTCTTTATGTCCACTAATATTTGGTTTATATATTTAGATGTTCCTTTGTTAGTTGCGTAGATGTTTATAATTGTTATATCCTTGGATTTGTCCCTTTATCATTATGTAATGCCCTTCTTTGTCTCTTGTTGCAGTCTTTGTTTTAAAATCTATTTTTTCTGATATAAGTATTGCTGCCTCAGCTTTTTGCCCACTTCCATTTGCATAGTGACTGTTTTTTCATCCCTTCAGTTTCAGTCTGTATTTGTCTTTAGGTCTGAAATGATTTCTGGTAAATAGTTGATATTTTATGATATTTGATCCTTGATATTTTGATATTTTATCCTTCACCCTACATCTTTGGATTGGAGAATTTAGTCCATTTATATTTAAAGTAATTCTTGATGGATATGTGCTTATTGCCATTTCTTGTTTTTTTGGTTGTTTTTGTAGTTCTTTTTTATTCCTTCTTGTTCTCTTTGTGATAGATGAGTTTCTATAATTTTATGTTCAGCTTTCTTTCTCTTTATTTTTTTTTATGTACTTAAAATAGGTTCTGGGTTTGTGGTTACCATGAGGTTCTTGTAGGCCATCCTAAGTACATAAAAGTTTATATTAATTTGATGGTTATTTAAGTGCAAACACATTGTAAAAAAGAATACACAGGGGGAAAAAAGCTTTCTTTTCTCTCCTCTTTTCCCTTTTTACTTCTTCCTCTATGTTTTATATGTATGTTGTCATATTTTACATCTTCTTATTCATAATTTTCTTATTTCTACTATGGCCATTTCCTTTATGGTTAAAGAAGTCCCTTTAAAGCAAGGGAATCAAGAGCAAAAATAAACGAATGGGACCTCATCANAGAGACACTTAAATGCTGAGAAACAGAGGACTGATGGATGGCGGGGGGGAGAGGGAAGATGGGCATGGAGGAGGGCACTTGTGGGGATGAGCACTGGGTGTTATATGGAAACCAGTTTGACAATAAGCTATTTGTAAAAATAAATAAATAAATAAATAGATAAAATGTAAGAATTCTGATTAAAAAAAAAAAGATACAAATCCCAGAAAAAAAAAAAAGTCCCTTTAACATTTACTGTAGGGCTGGGTTAGTGTGATAAACCCCTTTATCTTCTGTTTGGAAAACTCTTTATCTCTCCTTTAAATCTGGATAGCCTTGCCAGATAATCTTGCTTGTGGGTTTTTTAATTTGCAGCACTTTGAATATATCATGCTACTCTGTTCTGATCTGCAAAGTTTCTGCTGAAAAATCAGCGTATAGTTTTATAGGCTTTCCCTTTTAGGTAACTTTTTCTTTGTCTCTCACTTCTTTTAAAATTCTGTAAGTTTTGATATTTTAATTTTTGTGTGTCATAATGTCAACCTCCTTGGATTCATCTTTTTTGGAACTCTCTTCGGTTCTTGGACTTGAATATCTATTTCCTTCTTTAGGTTAGGAAATGTTCAGTTACTGTTTCTTCTAATAAGTTATCTACACCTTTCTCCCTCCTCTTATGGGAACCTTATAATGCAAATGTTTGTTCACTTGATGTTTTCCAAGAAATCTTGTAATCTGTGCTCATTAAAAAAAATTTAGTTTCTCTTTTTGCTGTTCAGCTTGTGTGCTTTCCATTTCTTTGTGTTCCAGATCATTGATACTTTGTTCTGTATCCTCTAATCTACTGTTGATTCACTTTAGTATGTTTTTTATTTCAATTATTTTTCATCTCCGATTGGTTCTTTTAAATATTTCCTTTCTCTTTATTGAAGGTATCACTGAGTTCTTCCACTGTTTCCTCCAGCCTGCTGAATATCTTTATGATAGTTACTTTAAACTCTTTATTGGGCACATTGCTTGTCTCTGTTTCGTCTGGTTCTTTTTCTGAAGTTTATTTTTCGTGTTCTTCAATTGGAACATATTTCTCTGTCCATTTTGCTTGACTTTCTATTTTTGTATGGATTAGGTGAAATGACTGCTTCTCCTAAACTAGTTATTCTTTTAAGATGGGGCATATATGTGTCTCCCTTAATCTTGCTGTTCTCTATCTTTGGTTATTCAGAAGCTTTTCAGTTAGCCCTCAGTTCTTATTCAGAAAGAATTGTTCTATAAATAGGTGTAATTTGATGTGTTCCATGGATGAAGTGAGTTTAGGGTCTTTCTGTGTCACCATGTTGGACTGGAACCCAGTCTTTGGATTTTGACAGTTTAATATTTAATTTTTTTAATGTTTTTTTCTTTATTCTGAGAGAGAGAGAGAGACAGTATGAGCAATGGAGGGTCAGAGAGAGGGGAAGACACTGAATCTGAAGCCGCCTCCAGGCTCTGAGCTGTCACCCTAGAGTCCAGTGCGAGGCCTGAACTCACAAACTGTGGGATCATGACCTGAGCTGAAATGGACGCTCAACCCACTGAGCCACCCAGATGCCCCATGAATTTTAACAGTTTGATTACAGTTGTCTTGGTGTGGGCCTTTTTGAGTTCATCCTGCTTGGAGTTGGTTGAGCCTTTTGAATATTTATATTAATTGCTTTCATCAAATTTGGAAAGTTTACAATGATTGTTTCGTCACTGAATATTCTAATCTCTCTTCCTCTTTCTCTGTGTTTTCTTGTTCTGGGACTTCTCTGGTGCGTACGTGTTTCCACTTGATGGTGTCTCACAGGTTTCCTAGGCTCTGTTCGCTGTTCTACAGTCTTTTTTCTTTCTTTTCAGTAGAGTTGATAATTTTAATTGTTCTTTCTTCAAGTTCACCAGTTGTTTGTTCTGCGTATTTAAATCTTCTTTCAAACCCCTCTAGTGGATTTTTCATTTCAATTATTCAACTTTCCAGCCCCAGATTTCTTTTTGTCTGTTTTTATGCTTTCTATCTCTTCACTGATAATTCCACTGTGTTCATACATCATTACCTTGACTTTGTCTTTCTGTTGATCTTTTAAGTTAAATCTTTAAGACATTTGTTATAAAATCTGATCTTTCATAGAGACAGTTTCTGTTGATTAAATAGATAGTTGTATTGGTTTAATTAAACATTTTTTTGCTTCCCAAAGGTTTGCTGTTTTTGTTTTTTTAATTATAGGCTATCTTTGTGCCAGCAATCAGCCTGGGGTATAGACTTAAGGCCTACTCAGAGCTTTTCTGAGCCTGTACCTTTCACTCTGTGTGTATAGTGACTTTCTAAGTCCCCTCCTTTGTGTGTGGTTGCTTTTGCCTATCCTAGCCTTGAATGTATGACTACCACAAGGGGAAAAAGAGAAAAATGAAGCAGGGGGAGGGAATGTGCACACTCTTTAAATGTCCTAGAAATTGCTTTCATTTGAGGGGGAGGTGGTCTTTCAGCAATGGCAGTGATGTTTACAACACTGGCTGCCTATCCCTGTATCTGTACCTTTGCAATCAGAAGCAGCAATCAGTATTATTTTACTCACATGTAGAATTTAAGAAATAAAACAAATGAGCAAAAGGGAAAAGAAGATATGCAAACCAAGAAATAGACTTAACAACTATAAAGAACCAACTGATGGTTACCAGAAGGGAGATGGGTAGGGGGATGGGCTATAGATTGTGGGGATTAAGGAGTACACTTTTGTGATGAGCACCTGGTGATTTGTGACAGTGCTGAATGACTATATTGTACACCTGAAACTAACACTGTACATTAATAACTGGAATTTAATAAAAACTTTAAGAAAAGAAGCAGCAATCAGTGATCCTGGATTCTCTGTATTTGGCAGACAGGGACCTATCCTGGTTTTGTCAAGCTGTGTGCAAACTGCTCCTGGAACACATACATGGATGCCTGCTACCCATCTAGGGAGTGGGCAATGGATGGCTGCTACTAAGAGTTGACATTGACCAAAATTAATGTACTATCCAAGACTTACTCTAGAAGTTGCAAGCCTTTGAATAGACTCCAGGGTTCCAAAATTATTAGACACATTCTGCTTACAGATGTTGTTTAGGTAAGGAGATGAGTTCCTGGTGCTTCCTGTTCTACCATCTTAATTCTCTAGTACAGATTCCTTTTTGTTTAACCATTCTTCCTTCAGTGTATCTTGCCCATATTTTATTATAAACAATAAGCGGTAACTCTAGTAGTTTGTTTCGGAATCTCAGGTCATGCAGGTCTTACAACATATATTCTGCTTTCTGTTTTACTCAAGTCACTAAATAGAATTGCTAAGCTTTCTGCTGTATAACTAGGATCCCTCTTCTACTTTTCAGTAACATGTTCTTCACTTCCTTTTGTGCCCTTAATGACAGTATCCTCAAAGTCCATATTTCTACTAATATTCTGTTAGGGCAGTTTAAACTTTTTTTAAAAATGCCCTTCAAAATGCTTTCAGCCTCTTCCCACTGCCTGGTTCCAAAGCCAAGGCAGAACTTCACTTCTAGCTGTGAAAACCTATATTAATTATCTATTGGTCTGTAATAGATTGTCCCAAATCTTACTGGCTTAAAACCAGAAGTATCTATTATATTACAGTTTTTGTGGGTCAGGAATCAGACATGGCTGAGCTGGTCCTCAGACTCAGAGTCTGACAAGGCTGCAAATTGTTGGCTGGGGCTTGAGTCATCTTCAGGTTCAACTGTGGGAAGATGTACTCCCAAGCTCACTCACTTGCTGTTGTCAGGCCTCAGGTCTTCACTGACTGTTGGCTAAAGTTATCAGCTCTTGCTCCAAAAACAGTTTATAGTGCAGCAGTTGATGTCCCTCTGAGTTAGTAAGGGAGAAAGTAAGGAAGAGAGCAAGATGGAAGCCAGAGTCCCTTTGTAACTAAATCCTGGAAATAAAATCTCATCACTTTTGCCATATTTTTTTGGTTAGAAGAGAGTCATTAGGTCCAGCCCACTTTCAAGGGGAGAGTATTACACAAGACCATTACTACCAGAAAGCAGGGGTCATTGGAGGCTATTTTAAAGCCTGTTTATCACATGGGGAATTCATTATTATTATTATTATTATTATTATTGTAACATCTTTTACTATGGACTAATGCTTTTTTTAATGTTTTTTTTCTTAAATAGTTTATTGTCAAGTTGGTTTACATATAACACCCCGTGCTCATCCCAACAAGTGCCCTCCCCCATGCCCGTAACCTCCTTCCCCTCTCCCCCACCCCCATCAGCCCTCAGTTTATTCTCAGCATTCAAGAGTCTCTCATGGTTTGCTTCCCTCCCTCTCCCCAATTATTTTTCCCATTCTTCTCCCACATCATCCTCCTTTAGTTTCCTCCTAATCCACCTATACGTGCAAACATATGGTATCTGTCCTTCTCTGCCTGACTTATTTCGCTAAGCATAACACCCTCTAGTTCCATCCATGTTGCTACACATGGCCAGATTTCATTCTTTGCCATTGCCATGTAGTATTCCGTTGTTTAAGTATACCACATCTTCTTGATCCATTCATCAGTTGTTGGACACTTAGGTTCTTTCCATGTTTTGGCTATTGTTCAGAGTGCTGCTATGAATATTGGGCTACATGTGCCCCTATGCATCAGCACTCCTTTATCCCTTGGGTAAATTCCTATCGTTTATTTTTGAAAGAGATAGAGACAGAGTATGAGCAGGGGAGGGACAGAGAGAGACACAGAATCCAAAGTAGGCTCCAGGCTCCAAGCTGTCAGCACAGAGCCTGACTCGAGGCTCGAACTTGTGAACTGCAAGATTATGACCTGAACTGAAGTTGGCTGTTTAACTGACGGAGCCACCCAGGCACCCCTGGACTAATGCTTTTTCCCTGCCTATTTTCTGCAGTCTTTACCAATAAGGTGAAGCAAACTTTAATAAAGTAATAGCAAACTTTAGACGTATATGTCACGTTTTTATTTTAATTTCTTTTAAGAGAGTTTGAATGCATTTCCTATATTTGAAAGTCATTAGTAACTTAGTTTTTTTTTCTGTGAAGGAGCTGTCATATTTTGGGGCACTTTTCTCTTGTATTTCTAGTCTTTAAATTTATTATGTTTGGGGTTTTTTTAATTATATGAGGAAATTAGCCCTTTGTCATATGTGTAGTTAATATTTTTCTCACTTTGTCATTTATCTTTTGATTTTTTTCATGATGTTTATGCCAAGTAGACTTAAAATTTTTTTTTCATGTAGTCAAATAGATCAAGTATCTCTTTTATAGAGGAATTATATTCTTAAAAATGAAATCTTTTCATATTTCTTGATAATTTATCTTTGGTATCTCACCATTGCGTTTTTCAGGATAAATTTGAATCTTTTTATCTTGACATGGTTTTTATTACCATATTTCTACTTAGCTTTTTTCCTTTTATCTGTTGAAGACACTACTTATGAGACTCCCATTGAAATCCCATGTTCATATACATTAGCATTGTTTTCTGACTCCTTCACATACTTGTGAGAAGATACATAAAGGAAAGGGCTTTTGAAGGTGCTTTTGTAGGCCCAGAGCCTTCCACAATACATGGCATGCTTACCTTGTTGAGTGAACAAATGAATAAAAGTGATCAGAGAACAGTAATTCAAAAGCAAACAAAAAACATGACCATGATGTTGTCACCTGTATTTTCTTCTAATTCTCACCTTTTCCAAAAAGACAGCCTAAGTGTGCTAGTTCATTTTTTTTCAGGTTTCTTTTTTTGTAATAGTTTATTGTCAGGTTGGTTTCCATATAACACCCAGTGCTCATCCCAACAAGTGCCCTCCCCGATGCCCATGACCCCCTTCCCCTCCCCACCCCCATCAGCCCTCAGTTCTCAGCATTCAGAAGTCTCTCATGGTTTGCTTCCCTCCCTCTCCCCCACAATTTTTCCCCTTCTTCTCCCCCACGGTCCTCCGTTAAGTTCCTCCTAATCCTCCAGAAGTGTAAACATATGGTAGCTGTCCTTCTCTGCCTGACTTTTTTCGCTCAGCATAACACCCTCAAGGTCCATCCATGTTGCTACACATGGCCAGATTTCATTCTTTCCCATTGCCATGTAGTATTCCGTTGTATAGATAAACCACATCTTCTTAATCCATTCATCCGTTGATAGACATTTAGGTTCTTTCCATGTTTTGGCTATTGTTGAGAGTGCTGCTATGAACATTGGGGTACATGTGCTCCTATGCATCAGCATTCCTGTATCCCTTGGGTAAATTCCTAGCAGTGCTATTGCTGGGTCATAGGGGAGTTCTATTGTTAGTTTCCTGAGGAACCTCCACACTGTTTTCCAGAGGGGCTGTACCAGTTTACATTCCCACCAACAGTGTAGGAGGGTGCCCGTTTCTCCACATCCTCGCCAGCATCTAGAGTTCTCTGATTTGCTCATTTTAGCCACTCTGACTGGTGTGAGGTGGTATCTCAGTGTGGTTTTGATTTGTATTTCCCTGATGAGGAGGGACGCTCAGCATCGTTTCATGTGTCTGTTGGCCATCTGGATGTCCTCTTTGGAGAAGTGTCTGTTCATATCTTCTGCCCATTTCTTCACTGGATTGTTTGTTTTTTGGGTGTGGAGATTAGTGAGTTCCTTATAGATTCTGGATATTAACCCTTTATCTGACATGTCATCTGCATCTATCTTTTCCCATTCTGTCAGTTGTCTATTAGTTTTATTGATTGTTTCCTTTGCCATGGAGAAGCTTTTTATCTTGATGAGGTCCCAACAATTCATTTTTGCTCATGATTCCCTTGCCTTTGGGTATGTGTCAAGTAAGAAATTGCTGTGTTTGAGGTCAAAGAGATTGTTTCCTGCTTTCTCCTCTAGGATTTTGATGGTATTCTGTCTCACATTCAGATCCTTTATCCAATTTGAGTTTATTTTTGTGTATGGTGTGAGAAAATGATCTAGTTTCATTCTTCTGCATGTTGCATCCAGTTCTCCCAGCACCAATTTTTAACTACTTTATTTTATTTTATTTTTTATGTGTTATTTATTTCTAGGACAAAGAGAGAGACAGCGTGAGCAGGGGAGGGTCAGAGAGAGAGGGAGTCACAGACTGAAACAGGCTCCAGGCTCTGAGCTGGCAGTCAGCACAGAGCCCGACGCGGGGCTCGAACCCACGAACCGCGAGATCATGACCTAAGCGAAAGTCGGACGCTTAACCGACCAAGCCACCCAGGCGCCCCCCAGCACCAATTTTTAAAGAGGCTGTCTTTTTTCCATTGGATATTCTTTCCTGCTTTCTCAGTGATTAGTTGGCTATACATTTGTGGGTCCACTTCTGGGTTCTGTATTCTATTCCATTGGTCTTTGTGTCTGTTTTTATGCCAATACCATACCGTCTTGATGATGAAAGCTTTGTAGTAGAGGCTAAAGTCTGGGATGGTGATGCCTCCCGTTTTGGTTTTCTTCTTAAATTTTACTTTGGCTATTCAGGGTCTTTTGTGGTTTCATACAAGTTTTAGGATAGTTCTGGTTTTGAGAAGAATGCTGATGCAATTTTGATTGGGACTGCATTGAATGTGTAGATTGCTTTGGGTAATAATAACATTTTAACAATATTTATTCTTCCAATCCATGAGCATGGGAGGTTTTTCCATTTATTTTTGTCTTCTTCAGTTTCCTTCATGAGTTTTCTATAGTTTTCATCATACAGATCTCTTATATCTTTGGTTATATTTATTCCTAGGACTTTTATGGTTTTTGTGCAATTGTGAATGGGATCAGTTTCTTGATTTCTCTTTCTGTTGCTTCATTGTTGGTGTATAAAAATGCAGCCGATTTCTGTACATTGATTTTGTACCCTGCAACTTGGCTGCATTCTTGGATCAGTTCTAGTAGGCTTCTGGTGGAGACTATCGGGTTTTCTATGTAGAGTTTCATGTCGTCTGGAAAAAGTGAAAGTTGGACTTCTTCTTTGCCAATTCTGATGCTTTTGATTTCCTTTTGTTGTCTGATGGCTGATGCTAGGACTTCCAGCACTATGTTAAACAACAGTGGTGAGAATGGACATCCCTGTCGTGTTCCTGATCTCAGGGGGAAAGCTCTCAGTTTTTCCCCATTGAGGATGATGTTAGCTGAGAGCTTCTCATAGATGGCTTTTATGATGTTTAAGTAAGTTCCTTCTATTCTGACTTTCTCGAGGGCCTTTATTAAGAAGGGATGCTTTAGTTAGATTTATTCCTAGGAATAAATCATTTTGTCAAATGCTTTCTCTGCATCTGTGGACAGGATCATATGATTTTTATCTTTTGTTGATGTGATGTATCACATTGATTGATTTGCGAATATTGAACCAGCCCTGTAAACCCAGGAATGAATCCCACTCGATCATGGTGGTTAATTCTTTCTATATGCTGTTGAATTCAATTTGCAAGTATCTTGTTGAGGATTTTTGCATTTGTATTAATCAAGGATATTGGCCTGTAGTTCTCTTGTTTTGTGGGGTCTCCGTCTGGCTTGGGAATCAGAATGATGCTGGCTTCATAAAATGAGTCTGGAAGTTTTCCTTCAATTTCTGTTTTTTGTGATAGCTTGAGAAGAATGGGTATTAATTCTGTTTTAAATGTTTGGTAGAATTCCCCAGGGAAGCCATCTGGCCCTGGGCTCTTATTTGTTGGGAGATATCTGATAACTGATTCTGTTCCTTCACTAGTAATGGGTCTGTTCAGATTTTCTATCTCTTCCCATGTGAATTTTGGTAGTGAGTGTGTGTTTAGGAATTTGTCCATTTCTTCTAAGTTGTCTAATTTGTTGGCATATATTTTTTCATAGTATTCCCTGATAATTGCTTGTATTTCTGAGGGGTTCGTTGTAATCAGTCCATTTTCACTCGTGATTTTGTCTGAGCGTTCTCTCTTTTCTTTTTGGGAAGCCTGGCTAGAGGTTTGTCAATTCTGTTTATTTTTTCAAAAAACCAACTCTTGGTTTCATTGATCTGTTCAACTGTTTCTTTGGTTTCTATGTTGTTTATTTCTGCCCTGATTTTTATTATTTCCCTTCTCCTACTGGGTTTGGGGTGCTCTTGTTGCTCTCTTTCTAGTTCCTTTAGGTGAGCTGTTAGATTTTGCACTTGCGCTTTTCCTAATTTCTTCAAATAGGCCTGGAGTGCAACGTACTTTCCTCTTAGGACTGCCTTTGCAGCATCCCATAGATTTTGGATTGTTGTGTTTTCATTTTCATTTGTTTCCATATATTTTTAAATTTCTTCTCTAATTGCCTGGTTGAACCATTCGTTCTTTAGTAGGGTGTTCTTTAACCTCCATATTTTTAGGGGTTTTCCAGAGTTCTTCCTGTGATTGATTTCATGTTTCATAGCATTGTGATCTGAAAGTGGGCATGGTACGATCTTACTTCTCTTATATTTTTGAGGGCAGCCTCATATCCTAGTATGTGATCTATCTTGGAGAATGTACCATGCACACTTGAGAAGAAAGTGAATTCCATGGCTTCAGTATGTAGAGTTCTAAATATATCTGTCAAATCCATCTGGTCCAATGTGTCATTCAAGTCCATTGTTTCTTTAGTGATTTTCTGTCTGGTTGATCTATCCATTGCTGTAAGTGGAGTATTGAAGTCCCCTGTTGTTAGCTTATCCATAATACTGTTTCTGTTTGTGATTGTTTTCTATATTTAGGTGCTCCCATATTCAGTGTGTAGACCTTTATAATGTTAGCTCTTCCTGATGAATAGACCCTGTAATTATTATATAATGCCCTTCTTCATCCCTTATTACTGTCTTTACTTTAAAGTCCCGTTTGTCCGATATAAGTATGGCTACTCCCACCTTCTTTTGACTTCCAGTAGCATGATAGATATTTCTCTATCCCCTTACTTTCAATCTGAAAGTGTCCTCCAGTGTAAAACGAGTTTCACGTAGACAGCAAATAAATGGATTTTGTTTTTTTTATCCATTCTGCTACCCTATGTCTTTTGATTGGGGGCATTTAGTCTATTTACATTCAATGTTATTATTGAAAAATATGGGTTTAGAGTCATCGTGTCCTTTGTGGGATTCATGCTTGTGGTGGTGTCTCTGGTGTCTTGTGTTCCTTGCAACATTTCCCTCAGAGAGTCCCTCTCAAGATTTCTTGTATGGCTGGTTTTGTGGAGATGAATTCTTTCAATTTTTGTTCATTTGGGAAGACTTTTATCTCTCCTTCTTTTCTGAGTGACAGGCTTACTGGAAAGAGGATTCTTGACTGCATATTTTTTCTGTTCATCACATTGAAGATTTCCTGCCATTCCTTTCTGGCCTGCCACGTTTCAGTAGATAGGTGTATAACGACTCTAATGGGAGAAAAGGGCCCTAATACACAAAGGGAAACCTATCTGCTTTCAGAATTTTCTCTTTTTCCTTATATTTTGCCAGTTTCACTATGATATGCCATGCAGAAGATCACTTCAAGTTACATCTAAGGGGAATTCTCTCTGCCTCTTGGATTTCAAATTCTGTTTCCTTCCCCAGATTGGGGAAGTTCTCTGCTATAATTTTTTCAAGGACTCCTTTAGCACCTTTCCCTCTCACTTCCTCTTCTGGAATTCCTATGATACAGATATTATTATGTTTGATTGTATTGCTGAGCTCTCGAACTCTCCTTTCATGTTCCTGGATCAGTTTATCTCTCTTTTTCTCAGCTTCCTCTTTTTCTATAATTATGTCTTCTAAATCACTTATTCTCCTTTCTGCTTCTTCAGTCTGTCATTGGACGCCTCCATTTTATTATGCATCTCATTTATTAGCATTTTTAAATTCATCACAACTATTTTTAAGCCCCATAGTCTTTGTAGCCATAGTTTGTCTGATGTCTTCGATGCCTTTTTCAAGCCCAGCGATTAATTTTATAACTATTATTCTAAATTCTTGTTCAGTTATGTTGCTTATATCTGTTTAGAGCAGTTCTTTAGCTGTCCTTTCTTCCTGGAATTTCTTTGGAGGAGAGTTTTTCCATTTCATCATTTTGGTTAGCTTTCTCTCTCTTGTTAATTTTAAAAGCTTGTTATGTACTCTGCACCTGTGAGTGCTGCTGTACCAAAGATGGCTCTTTGACTGTCCAGAGCCTGTCCGTTCAGAAAGTGTTCTTTGAATGGTGTCTCTTGGTCTCTCTTGCTGAGACATTAGTTATTTTATTTTTCTACTTGTAGTGGTATTTGGGACTCTCCACCATGTGTACTTTGGCTTGTTTGTTGAGGTAGCCCTGGGGAAAAAATAAGTAGACAAACACACAGGGAACAAAGGCACACACTCGCATTGACAAATCCAACAAACACACAGACCGAAAGGGAAAAAGAAAAAAAGGAAGGGACACATAAAGAAAAAAAAAAAAAAAAAGAGGCAGGCGGGAAGACAAATAATAAAAATAAAAGTACATAAAAAAGAAAAAAGAAAAAAAGAAAAAACCCAATAAGACAAAGGACAGTCTAAAGCATAGAACCAGAATTCCCAGCTACAAATAAAGAGCTGGGTGTATGCAGTGCTGATCGAAGAGTGTATACAAAGAGAAATGACAGGGCAGGAAGGAAGCAAAATTGGAAATAAAATGAGCTGGCAGAAAGACTAAGAGGCTTAATTCAGAGAGAGAAAGAGGGGAATATGGTTAGAGATGAGGCAAACGAAATGACGGTAATGCTACTCAGAGAAACTAGATAGACTGATTACTCCAGAGTGCGAGAGAGAAAAAGGTAACGGTGGAGTTGTAGAATATACATCTAGAGAATGGATTAAATGTGACTGTTTAAGGAAGCCAGTGACCAGAATTAATCAAGGCAGTGCATCCATGTTGGTCTTGCCCCAGCTCTGGTTTAAAAAAAAAAAAGAAAGCAGCTCTCTAGCGGGGATGGGCGTGGTTTGGTGTAGGCAGGTTTTAGCTTCCATTGTGTCCTGTGGAGGTCCTGCCTTGGTGGTTGTGGGGAGAAAAGTGGCGGTGCCCCAATCCCTTCTTGAACCAAGCATTGCACCTCTTTTGGGTCTGATCTCCCTATGCCGGGGGTGTAGCCAAGGTGGGCTGTGCTCTGTATCCCAAGCCAGTCCTCGTTTCCAGATCTTAGACCGCATGCCCATTGGTATTGCCCAAAATATAAACTCGCAGGTGAGTCCCTCAGAGCAGTTTCAAGCCTCTTGCCTCCCCCCTGGGGATCGAGCTGAGCCAGAAGCACAAAGGCATGGCCACCGCGTCCCCTCTAGGTTGAGCTGGCGAGCGGGGAGCAGGTTCTCCTGGGGTCACCTGGGACGAGTGCATCCGCCTAGGGTCAGTTGGACAGCAGGAATCTGGGTCCCTCTGTCCCAAGCGGAGGTTTTTCTCTTCTCCAGCGACAGAGACAGTGTCTTGAGCAGTTTTGGCCACTCTTTCTTTTTTCCCCTAGACTCACCGCGGTTTCCTGCAAAGGGGGATCACCCCCTCCCTTTGTGTCTCCAGTCCCGGCCCGTTTTTATCTTTCCCAGTTCACACTCACGCTATAAGGTTTTCTCAGTGGACTCTGTATCCTTTTCCTCCCAAACTCCTGGATTCTGTAAGGGTTCCTATGGCTTCAGTCCTTCTCTGTTTGAGAGATGGAGATGAGTGAAATGTATGGAGCTCCCTACTTCTCCGCTGTCTTGCTTCCTTACCCTCCTGTGTTAGTTCATTTTATAGCTATCTCACAATTGCACAATCTCCATAGTTCTCTAATGGTAAGCAAGTTTGTATGACAAAGAAGATTAGCAGCAAAAGAATTCATGTCCCAGTCTGTCTGGAATCTAAGTGTGGCCAAGTGATCAGGACACTGGAGTTGTCAGTGATCTGACCGTGGAATATGAGAAATAGTAAGTACACCTTAACACTTTTAAAATAAAAGGTGCATGTCGTCCCTTCCTTTTTCTCCTTACTGACAAAAATGGGAATGTGGGAAAAGGAATTGGAGAAACCATCCTGGACTACATGATGGAATCTGTGTGTTTTAAATAACAGGGTAGAAGGAGTCAGGATGCCTGAAACAATGGAGCCACCTTTTCAGCCCCACACTTACAAACTTGGACTGCTGTATGACACAAAAATTAACTGTTGTCTTGTTGAAGCTATTGGTGTGTTGGCCTTTCTTAAAGTCAAAACTGTATATTAACTGACATAAACCTTTGGGTATCATTCCACCCCTGGGACTATTCCCTGCTAATCCTTTTTTACAAGTTAATATCAGGCAGTTACAAGCATAGACGGTTTAGGAGCCCTTGGGTGATTCATTTGAGTGTCTGACTCTTGATTTTAGCTCAGGTCATGATTCCAGGGTCAAGGGATTGGGCCTTGCATCGGGCTCTGTGCTGAGCATGGAGCCTGTTTAAGATTCTCTCTCTATCCTTCTTCCCTGCCTCTCTACCTCATTCGCATCTCTTTCTATAAAATTGGGGAGGGGGGGGAAAGCATAGATGGTTTGGAACAGGAAATGATAACAATGTCAGAAAACTGAAGGAGGAGGAGAAGAGAGAGAACAAGAGATGAATGTCAGCTGAGGTTATCACTGAAAAAAAGCTACTTGTGATGAGCTAAGCCTGCTCTCCATGACTATGATATAAAGTCACTTAGGAACCTCTTTAGGGCCAGACAGGAATACTTGGAAAATGACTATCCCAGAAGTAGAAAATGAAATGAGAATGATATGAAATAATATAAGGAAACACAGAAAAAGAGCAGGCTGGGCTGTAGTCTGTAGCAGTAATTTAATGAGGCCCAAAGCCTGATTGTTAAAATAAAACAGTAAAAAATACCAATGCAGGGGGTAAAGGGCAAAAGATACAGCCCTGGCAAAATGGACCCTGGGCTCCTATTTCAGGCATCTGGTTCCCATTAATCTCTCATCCTTATAGACTCTTATAGAGCCTCCTGCCTCTCCCTAACCTTGTCTTAAGCTCATATGTAAATTAAACCAGCAGTTTTAGTCTTTATAACATTATAGTAGAAGAAACAAAAGATAGTAAAAGTTGTGGATGGAGCCAGAGTCCATAGGATCCAAATACGTAGTAGCAAAATGCCCCAAATGGGGAACAGGGACAAGAGAAAGAACTACCGTAAAACCAGATTTTATTTCCTTCTTTGAACCCCTATCTTCTCTTTACCCCTTTGCAAAATATGCATACATAGGTTGTGTTAGAAAACCCTTTCCAGTTGGCCTTTTTCCAAGACCAGGGTACAGCTGGGCCGAAGGGCCACATGTTGAAGTTATTAATATGCCTATGCCCTTCTCCCCCACTGAGTTCACTGATCAAAGGCCCTGCCAGAGCAGCAATGGATAGCCTCGCATAATGGGAACTGAAATTCTACTTAAGAAACCAGCTTTGCCAAAACACAGTACCTTTTTAAGTGAACATTCCATGCACATATTAACCTGATTACAAAAAGGAAGGGAGATCTTTTTTCCTTCTGTACCCTGCTAATAATTTTCTGTCAAGTCTGATTTGGCTTTAGCTGCACTCCCAAGTTCTTGTGATGTGCCCCGATCACCAGTAAACTAAAAACAGAAGGTGCTGCACAAACTCTGAGACAGGATACTCTGTCTATGAATATAGACACTGCAGAATTCAGTTCCTTGCCAACAAGGAAGACCAATGACTTTTCCAGGCTCTGACAACTAGGAGTCTGCCTCTGATTCACACAATCAGTGAGGGAAACACATGGAGAAAGTGGTGGAAATAATTAAGGGTTCTTAGAGTTAACAGAGACATAGACTCATTATCAGGACCTTCCCTCAAAAGGGAGTAAACCAACGGGCTTATTAGAAGAAAGCACAAACAGTAACAAAGCATTTTAAGGTCCCAGTCAGTTCAGGCTCCAAGTTGGAGAGTCAGGATGAAGAGCTGGTTAGGTAAGAGAAAAGGGAAAAAAAACAGATTTAAAGAAAGCAGTATCATTTTGCTCTGCTTAAGAAACAGAAAAGTTTTATGGTTTATTTCACTGTATTTCCAGGATAACTTGATTCCTGTATAGCTGACAGAATTGTGTCTTCAGGCAGGGTATCCATGATCTAGATATCATATGGTTGTCCAAATAGAGTCCCAGTTCATGAAGAGTCTCAACATGATTGTCACCTTTCCTTCAGACATGCCAGAAAGGCAATCTTTGTTGGAGGATGGTCAGACATGCCACATGTCTTCTTTGGGAGCTTCAAACACTAGGATGTGGCAGATTGCAAACTCTGTCAAGCTTTACAACCTCTCAGATTCAAAGCTTCTTCGCTGGAAACAACTATTTTAAAAGGATTTCCACTGCCCTCCTCTCCATCTCTGCACAAACTGAAAGGTGCTGAGTTGTTGATATTTCCTAGAAGAGTTTCAGAAACTCCCCAAACAAAAAGTAAACAAAAGGCACTGAAGTATAAATTAGCTATTTTCTGTTAGTATTTAGCAACTATTAAGATCACTTGTTAACAAGGACCAAGGTAGATTTTTTTTTTCAGTGATGTCCTGTAAGACTTCAGATGGATTTCCTGTCAAAACACTTAAGAGCTCAAGGAATTTTTTATCTGAAAACGGTAAACGACTAGATACTGCTAGCAAAACTACATAATTAGACACAGTATTCCATTATCCTTAATATATCTACTGGCTCATTTTTGTTTTGTTTTCTTTTTTAAAATATTTTCTTCTATTAGGAGAGCTCTCAGATTAACCCAGACTGGATGTCTTGCCTGGTACTCTTATTGACATCCCTCCAACTATCTTTCCTAGACTCTTGAAAGACTCATTGCTTCACAGATTAGAGCATCTTGTTGGTATTAGGGTTTACATTCTTGTCATCTTAGATAATCAGAGAAGGCTATATTCTAAATTGACACTTTAATAATTTCTCATAGTTAGGATAGAGAAGATAAGGAAAGGTGGTTACTTACAAAAATACATTTGGCCTTTCAGTCTTGCTTCTCTCTAAATGAGGAAGGACCACTGCTGGAATTCACAACCATATCAGCCAAGAATCTTCAGTGATTCACTTCTTTTTGGCATATAGTAAAGGAGAGCATGCATGGCATTAAAGTGCTGGATCCAAACCTAAAACTGAGTAAACTAGGATGCTTTGATCTTGAGCGCTTACCTTTATAAATTTTAGCTGTAATGGTTGCATTTAGATAACAAAATGTAGGAAATCATTTGTAAACTCTTGCTAGAGAATCATAATTTCTTGTACTTTAATATAGCCAGTCTTTATATTTCATGGACCTTAAATTAAAAAAAAAAAAAAAAAACCTAGGACATAAATTCTTTAAAAAAATGTTAAGTTTTAGAAAATGTTTCATTTCCTTCAGTAAATTTCTTTCATGTATCTTTACCATACTGTGTATGTTTTACCAAGAGGATATTTGAACAAGGTAAAAGAGGTTTGAGCAACATGACTATTTTACTTGAACTATTTGACTATGAAAATACACAGAAGAGGAGAAGATGCCCTGTAATGTCTTCAGTGTACTGTAAGGAAGGACACTTATTATCAGTCCCTGGAAATGGGATCCCATACCACAAATATGAAAGGAAGGAGGGAAGAAGGGAAGGAGGGAGAAGAAAGGGGAAGGAGGGAAGGAAGAGGAAGAGTCTGTGTGATAAAAAAGACACACAGACATACACACGTATATTTATGAATTTATTTACAAATAAAAATGTTACTTATTTCTGTATACAAATGCTAGCATACTGTGCAACCTGCTCTACATCTTATATATAAATTTATTGTGAAAAACACACACATATATACAGAAAAGGGCTTAAAGCTTAAGAATGTGGTTTAACTAAATCATATAAAGGAATACCATCACCTATATTAGGAAATAGAACCCCAGATCTCCGGAAGCATCTTCTTTTATCCATAATGCCCCGATCACCATCCTTAGAGCAGAGGTAACCACTGTCTTAGCTTTTATGGAAATTAAAGCCTTTTCTTTCAAGTCTCACTGTGTAAGTATTTATAAATGAAAAAGTTTTTGGTTTGGAGCCTTTACAAAAATGCTGCTGGGAAGGAGATTTTTATATTGCATGCAAGTAGCTGTTGCTGAATTTCTCTGGGGTATTAAAGTAGGGGTGAAATTGCTGGGGCATATAGCAGGCATATCCCTATATTTATAATGCCTGAGTGTTGTTCCATTTTCACTCCCACCGTTAATTTATAGGAGTGCCTGATGCTCCACCTCTGTGTCAACACTTGGTTTCATCAGATTTTTAGCTAATCTGATGTATATGTAATAGTATCATATTGTTTCTTTAATCTGTATTTCCCTAATTACTGATGAGATTTGAGCATCTTTTTGTGAAGTTCCAGTTCAAGTTTTTGCTCATTTATCTACCTGTCTATTGTTTTCTTAATGACTTTTAAGAGTTCTTTATGTAACCTGAACACTAGTGCTTTGCTGAGTTATACATGTTGCAAATGCTTTCCCCTACTCTATGACTTTCATTTCATATTCTTTATAGTGTCTTTGCTATGCTGAAGTTCTTAATGTAGTCAAACTTGTCAACATTTTCCTTTCTTAGAAATGACTTTTTAAAAAGAAATTTTACCTTACACTCATGAAAGTATTCCTCTGTTTTATCTTGTAAAATTTTTATTGTTTCCTAAAAGAGACTTTGGGTGTATAATCCACCTAAAACTGATGCTACATAGGAGTCCAGTTTCATACTTTTTCACAACTAGATACCCAGTTTTTCTAATACCTTTTATTGAAAGAGACATTCTTTCCCCCCTGCTCTGAATTGCAATCTTTGTCATAAATTAATATCCATATATATGTGCATCTATTTCTGGGCTCTCTGTTATGCCTCTGTTCTATTTTTCAACTTATCTGTCTTTTCACGCTGTTTTAATTACTATAGCCTTATAACAAGTCTTAATATCTAGTACAATGAGATATTCCACCTTGTTTCTTCTTTAAGAACACTACGGTTCTTGGTCTTTTCTATTTCTATATGTGTTTGTTAGGGCAGCTCTAACAAAATACCAACAGACAGGGTAGCTTAAAACAGGGAATTATTTTTCACATTTCTTTTTTTTTTAAATGTTTGTTTATTTTTGAGACAGAGCATGAGCAGTGGGAGGTGGGGGGAGTAGAAAGAGAAGGTGGTAGAGGATCTGAAGTAGGCTCTGCACTGACAGCAGTGAGCCTGATGTGGGGCTCAAACTCATGAACCATGAGATCATGACTTGAGCCGAAGTCAGATGCTTAACCGACTAAGCCACCCAGGTCCCCCTATTTCTCACACTTATTGATGCTAAAAGTCTGAGATCAGGGTGCCAGTATAGTTTGGTGAGGGCCCTCTTTTGGGTTGCAGACTTCTCACTACATCGTCACATAGTAAAGGAATGAGCTAGCTCTCTGGGGTCTCATTTATAAGGACACTAATCCCATTCGTGAGGGCTCTGCCTCTAGAACCTTTAGAACCCAAAGGCTCCACTTCCTAATAGCATCACCTTGGATATTAGGTTTTCAACATATGAATTTGGGGGGCAGTTCACAAACTTTTGGATCATAGCAACATAATAATTTTAGAATTAGCTTATTGAGTGCTACAGTAAAGCCGATTGAGTTTTTGATTGTTATGATACTGAATCATATATATCAAATAATAAGGAATTGACAAAGAAAAAAGAAAAAAGCTAGGGGACTTAAGGTACCTGGTCTCAAGACTTCTTATGAAGCTACAGTAATCAAGGCAATGTGTTGATTTGGACAGATATACAAATCAATGA
Organism: Crocuta crocuta; assembly: GCF_008692635.1. NCBI lineage: Eukaryota > Metazoa > Chordata > Mammalia > Carnivora > Hyaenidae > Crocuta > Crocuta crocuta. The sequence goes on from NW_027528867.1 coordinate 2,275,150, forward strand.
TATAGAACAGTCTAAAAATAGTACCACACATAAATGATCAATTGATTTTCAACAAAGATGCCAAGGTAATTCAATGGAGAAATGATAGTTTTTTCAACAAGTGGTACTTGAACAGTTGGATACCTACATGCCAAAAAATGAACCCCAATCCATGCTTCACATACTACACAGACAACACCTCAAAATGAATCAGACTTAAATGTAAAACCTAATACAGTAAGACTTCTACAAGAAAAGATAGGAGAAAGTCTTTGTGACCTTAGATCAGCATAGATTTCCTGGCTAAGTCACAAAGTATGTAGCACAGAAGAAAAACTGACAAATTTGACTTGAAATTTAAAGATTTTTGCTTCTTTGAGAGAGAGTGCACATGAGTGGGGAACGGGCAGAGAGAGAGAGAATCTTAGGCAGGCTCCATGCCCAGTGCAGAATCTGATGCTAGAATTGTGAGATCATGACCTGAGCTGAAATCAAGAGTTAGACACTTAACTGACCAAACCACACAGGCACCCCTAAAGATTTTGCTCTTTAATATAAAATATTAATAAAATGAAAAGATAGATGGCAGATAAGCATATGTATATATAATCCAAATTAGTCATAAGGGAAATATAAAATCACAATGAGATACTAGTAGACATACCATTTAAAATTGTCATAATTTACAAAAACTGACACCAAGTATAGTGGGTGTTCAAAGCAACTAGAACTTTCATGTATTGCTTGCAAGAATATAAAATGGAATAATCATTTTAAAATTTTTTAATGTTTTTTTTTTTTTTAATTTCTGAGAGAGAGAGAGCATGAGCAAGGGAGGATCAGGGAAAGAGGAAGATACAGAATCTAAGGCAGGCTTCAGGCTCTGAGCTAGCTGTCAGCACAGAGCCCGACACGGGACTGGAACCCATGAACTGTGAGATCATGACCTGAGCTCAAGTCAAACACTAACCAACTGAGCTACCCAGGCGCCCCTGGAATAATCATTTTAGAAAGTAACGTATTATCAGTTGCCACAAATGATATACATCTAGCAGCTGCAAGCAACACACATGTGTTATATCACAGTTTCTATGAGTCAGGATTCTGGGCAGAGCTTTACTGGGTCCTGTGTTCAGGATCTGCATCAAACCTGCAGTCAATATGTCAGTCATGCTTGAGGTCTCATCTAAGGCTCAAACAGAAAAGGATCTGTTTTCAACCTCATGTTGTTGACAGGTCAACAGTGTTCCTAGTGGGCTATGAGATTGAGGGCCCAGTTCATTGCTGGCCCTTGGTTCTGTCACCTTCTTGCTCATGGACCATTCCATACAGCAACTTATTTTACCAGAAGCAAGAAGGAAGAGAATACATAGAAAAAGTCTGCTAGTAAGACAGCAATTATAATTTTATATAATATTATCATCAAAGTGACATCCTTATCCCCTTTCCTGTATTTTGTTGTTTAGAAGCAGATTCTGTCCACACTCACGGTAAGGATATTACACAAAGGCATAAATAGCAGGAGACTGGGATAAATGGTAACCATCTTAGAATCTGTCCACCACAGGCATCTTCTTAATAAAGTTATATGTTACATTTACCACATAACTGGGAAATTCCATGCTTAGGTATTTGCTCAAGAGAAAAGATCTATGTGTTCACAGAAAGATCTGCACATGAATATTTATAAAAGCTTTATTAAAAATTGTCCCAAACTAGAAACAACCCAAATATGCATCACCTGGTGAATGGATAACTAAAGTATGATATATCCGGGCTGTGGGACAATATTCCATAATAAAAAGGAACTACTGATAAACCTAATAACATGGATGAATCTCCAAAGCCTTATGCTTAGTGAAAGAAGCCAGACATAAAAGGAACGCTACATACTATATAATTCTGTTTATATTATATTCCATAAAAGGCAAAGCTGTAAGGGAAAAAAAACAAATCAGTGGTTCCTCATCTGGGGATTGGGAGAGGACTGACAACAAAGGAGGGGGAGCTTTTGGAAGGTAATAACATATAATTCTATATATTGATTTTGGTATTATGTATACAATATATACATTTGTCAAAACTCATAGGAATATACACCTAAAAAGGATGATTTTTACTATATGTATGATTACACCTCAGTAGGTCTGACTTAATAAGTCTTTAGTACTCAAGGATTTTTAAAAAAAGGAATAGAGTTTGAGGTTTGGCTAGTAGATAAATTCTGTTTTGCAAATCCTGAAAGTTAAAAACTTAAATGTTTGTCTTTTTTCTGAATGCTGATTTCTCTACTATGGCAAAAATGTCTCCTCATTTAATAGACTACTTATTGGGGTGCCTGGGTGGCTCAGTTGGTTAAGCATCTGGCTTCAGCTCAGGTCATGATCTCACAGTTTGTGGGTTTGAGCCCCGCGTCAGGCTGTGTACAGATAGCTAGCTCAGAGCGTGGGGCCTGTCTTCGGATTCTGTGTCTCCCTCTCTCTCTGACCCTCCCCTGCTCACGCTGTCTCTCTCTCTCTCTCTCAAAAATAAATAAAACATAAAAAACAATTTTAATAGTCCACTCATTGAACTGATAGAATATTCAACTCCTCATTTGTCTTGTAATTTTGAGTATTGAATACAAATGTATAAATCCATAAAACTTTCTGGAAAAAGACTTTAAAACCATCATTCTTAACATGTAAAACTCAAATGGTAATCAGTACTTCTACTTATGTCCTGGACAATACAAGATAATTTTTTTTATTATTATAGTTTATTGTCAAGTTGGTTTACATATAACACCCAGTGCTCATCCCAACAAGTGCCCTCCATGCCCATCACCCATTTTCCCCTCTCCCCCACCCCCATCAATCCTCAGTATTTAAGAGTCTCTTATGGTTTGGGGCGCCTGGGTGGTTCAGTTGGTTGGGCGTCCGACTTCGGCTCAGGTCATGATCTCGCGGTTCATGAGTTCGAGCCCCGCATCAGGCTCTGTGTTGACAACCAGCTCGGAGCCTGGAGCATGTTTCGGATTCTGTGTCTCCCTCTCTCTCTGGCCCTCCCCTACTCACGCTTGTGCTCGCTCTCTCGCTCTGTCTCTCTCAGAAATAAATAAAACATTTAAAAAAAAAAGTCTCTTATGGTTTGCCTCCCTCTCTCTCCCCAACTGTTTTTTCCCCTTCCCCTCCGTTAAGTTTCTCCTGTTCCACATATGAGTGAAAACATATAGAATCTGTCTTTCTCTGACTTATTTCACTTAGCATAACACCCTCAAGTTTTATTCACGTTGCTACAAATGGCCAGATTTCATTCTTTCCCATTGCCATATAGTATTCTATTGTATGTATAAACCAACATCTTGATTGATGGACATTTAGGCCGTTTCCATGATTTGGCTGTTGTTGAGAGTGCTGCTGTAAACATTGGGGTACATGTGCCCCTGTGCATCAGCACTCCCATATCCCTTGGGTAAATTTCTAGCACTGCTATTGCTGGGTCATAGGGGAGTTCTACTGTTAATTTTTTGAGGAACCTCCACACTGTTTACCTGAGAGGCTGCACTAGTTTGCATTCCCACCAGTGTAGGAGGAGGGTGCCCGTTTCTCCACATCCTCACCAGCATCTATAGTCTCCTGATTTGTTCATGTTAGCCACTCTGACTGACGTGAGGTGGTATCTCAGTGTGGCTTTGATTTGTATTTCCCTGATGGTTAGTGACATTCAGCATCATTTCATGTGTCTCTTGGTCATCTGGATGTCCTCTTTGGAGAAGTGTCTGTTCATATTTTCTGCCCATTTTTTCACTGGATTATTTCTTTTTCAGGTGTGGAGTTTGGTGAGTTCCTTATAGATTTTGGATATTAACCCTTTATCTGATATGTCATTTGCAACTATCTTTTCCCATTCCCTTGGCTGCCTATTAGTTTTGTGGATTGTTTCCTTTGCTGTGCAGAAGCTTTTAATCTTGATGAGTTCTAGCAGACTTTTGGTGGAGTCTGTTGAGTTTTCCATGTAGAGTATCATGTCGTCTGTGAAAAGTGAAAGTTTGACTTCATCTTTGCCAATTCTGATGCCTTTTATTTCATTTTGTTGTCTGATTGCTGATGCTAGGACTTCCAGCATTATGTTAAACAACAGTGTTGAGAGTGGACATCACTGTCGTGTTCCCGATTGCAGGGGAAATCTGTCAGTTTTTCCCCATTGAGGATGATATTCGCTGTGGGCTTTTCATAAATGGCTTTTTATGTTGTTTAAGTAAGTTCCTTCTATCCTGACTTTCTCGAGGGTTTTTATTAAGAAAGGATGCTGTATTTTCTCAAATGCTTTTTCTGCAACTATTGACAGGATCATATGGTTCGTGTGTTAATGTGATATATAACACTGATTTGTGAATATTGGACCAACCCTGCAATGCAGGAATGAATCCCACTTGATCATGGTGAATAATTCTTTTTATATGCTGTTGAATTTGACTTGCTAGTATCTTGTTGAGGATTTTTGCATCCATATTCATCAGGGTTATTGGTCTGTAGTTCTCTTTTTTTGTGGGGTCTCTGTCTGGTTTGGGAATCAAAGTGATGATGGCTTTGTAGAATGAGTCTGGAAGTTTTCCTTCCATTTGTTTTTTGGAACAGCATGCAAAGAATGAGTATTAACTCTGATTTAAATATGTGGTAGAATTCCCCAGGGAAGCCATCTGGTCCAGGGCTCTTATTTGTTGGGAGATTTTTGATAACTGATTCAATTTCTTTATTTTCTAGGTTGTCCAGTTTGTCGGCATATAATTTTTCATAGTATTCCCTGATAATTGCTTGTATTTCTGAGGGATTGGTTGTAATAAATCCATTTTCATTTGTGATTTTGTCTATTTGGGTGGTCTCCCTTTTCTTTTTGAGAAGCCTCACTAGAGGTTTATCAATTTTTTTTTTTCCAAAAAATCAACTCTTGGTTTCCTTGATTTGTTCAACTGTTTTTTGGGATTCTATATTGTTTATTTCTGCCCTGGTCTTTATTATTTCTGTTCTTCTGTTGGGTTTGGGGTGTTCTTGCTGCTCTCCTAGTTCCTTTAGATGTGCTGTTAGATTTTGTATTTGTACTTTTTATAGTTTCTTGAGATAGGCCTGGATTACAATGTATTTTCCTCTTAGGTCTGCCTTTGCTGATCCCAAAGAGTGTGGATTGTTGTTATTTCATTTTCATTTGTTTCCATATAGTTTTTAATTTCTTCTCTAATTGGCTGGGTGACCCATATGTTGTTTAGTAGGGTGTTCTTTAACCTCCATGCTTTTGGAGGTTTTCCAGAATTCTTCCTGTGGTTGATTTCAAGTTTCGTTGCATTGTGATCTGAAAGTGTGTATGGAATGAACTTAATTCTTTTATATTTATTGAGGGCTGCTTTGTGATCCATTATGAGGTCTATCTCGGAGAATGTATGATGTGCACTTGAGAAGAAAGTGAATCCCATAGCTTTGGGATGTAGAGTTCTAAATGTATCTGTCAAGTCTATCTGGTCCAATGTGTAATTCAAGTTCATTGTTTCTTTAGTGATTTTCTGTCTAGTTGATCTATCTGTTGCTCTAAGTGGAGCATTTAAGTCTCTTGCAGTTAGCACATTCTTATCAATAAGATTGCTTATGTTTGTGATTGTTTTATGTATTTGGGTGCTCCCGAATTCAGTGTGTAGACATTTATAATTGTTAGCTCTTCCTGATGGATAGACCTGTAATTATTATATAATGCCCTTCTTCATCTCTTGTTACTGCCTTTAAAGTGCAGTTTGTCCGATATAAGTATGGCTACTCCCACTTTCTTTTGACTTCCAGTAGCATGATAGATATTTCTCCATCCCCTCACTTTCAATCTGAAGGTGTCCTCCAGTGTAAAGTGAGTCTCTTGTACACAGCAAATAGATGGATCTTGTTTTTTTTCTTAAAAATCCATTCTGCAACCCTGTGTCCTTTGATTAGAGCATTTAGTCCATTTTCATTCAGTGTTATTATTGAAAAATATGGGTTTAGAGTCATTGTGTTCTCTGTAGGATTCATGCTTGTAGTGGTGTCTCTGGTACTTTGTGTTCCTTGAAACAATTCCCTCATAGAGTCCCCCTTAGGATCTCTTGTAGGGTTGATTTAGTGGTGATGAATCCCTTCAATTTTTGGTGGTTTGGGAAAACCTTTATCTCTCCTTCCATTCTGAAAGATAGTCTTGCTGGATAAAGGATTCTTGGCTGCATATTTTTCCTGTTCATCACATTGAAGATTTCCTGCCATTCCTTTCTGGCCTGCCAAGTTCAGTAGATAGGTCTGTTACTTGCCTGATGTGTCTACCTTTGTATGTTAATACCTGTTTATCCCTAGCTGCTTTCATAATTCTCTCTTCATCCTTATATTTTGCCAGTTTCACTATGATATGTCGTGCAGAAGATTGATTCAAATTATGTCTGAGGGGAGTTCACTGTACCTCTTGGATTTCAACGTCTCCTTCCTTCCCCAGATTGGGGAAGTTCTCAGCTATAATTTTCAAGCACCCCTTTAGCCCCTTTCTCTGTCTTCTTCTTTTGGAATTCCTATTCCATTTGATTGCATCATTCAGTTCTCAAATTCTCCTTTTGTGCTCCTGGATCAATTTATCTTTTTTTCTCAGCTTTCTCTTTTTCTGTAATTGTATCTTCTAATTCACTTATTCCCTTCTCTGCCTCTTCAATTCATGCAGTGGCTGCCTCCATTTTATTATGCACCTCATCCATAGCATTTTTTTAATTCATCGTAACTATTTTTAAGATCCATGATCTTTGCAGCAGTAATATCTCTGCTGTCTTCTATGCCTTTTTCAAGCCCAGCGATGAATTTTATGACTGTTGTTCTAAATTCTTGTTCAGTTAGCTTGCTTGTATCTGTTTTGATCAATTCTTTAGCTGTGACTTCTTCCTGGAATTTTTTTTGAGAGGAGTTCTTCCATTTCATTATTTGGTTAGCTTTCTGTCTCTTGGATGTTTTAAAGGTTTGTTATGTGTTCTGCACCTGTGAGTACTGCTATTTTAAGGAAGCCTCATGCACTGGTGGGGCCTGGCCTGTCAGGAAGTGTTCTTTTAAGGATGTCCCTTGGTCTCTCTTGATGTGACTTTGGTTATTTTATTTCCCTACTTGTAGTGATGTTTTGGACTCCACCATGTGTGCTTTGGTTTGTTTCTTGAAGTAGCCCTGGAAAGGAAAACAGACAACAGGGAACAAAAACATGCCAACGCACAAACAAATCAAACAAATAAGCAAACTGACAAGAATAATAATTAAAAATAAAACAAAAAACAAAGAACAGTCTAAAAGCATAAAACCAGAAATCTCAGCTACAAATACAGAGCAGGATGGAGCCAGTGATGATGGAAAAGCATATACAAAGAGAGAAATGACAGGGGTGGGGAGAAGGAGAAAATGAACACTGACCAGGCAGGGAAACTAAGAGGCTTAATCCAGAGAGAGAAAAAGGAGAATATGGTAGGAGGCGACAAAGAAATCAAGATAATGTTACCCAGAGAAACTGTATAGTCTGATTATTCCAGAGAGAGAGAGAGAGGAAGGTAAAGAACATACCATAAAGAGGAGGTGTCGAACATACTTCAGGAGACTGGATTAAATATGTTGTTTAAGCAAACCTATAATGGGAATAACCAGCCCAGAGGAGGGGAGACATAAGAATGAGAAAAGGAAGACTATATCTGAACAACAAGAAATGATCTAGAATTAATCACAGCAATGCAGCAGCGCTGGTCTTGGGGGAGGAGCCATCTGTTTCTCTAGCATCTACAGGCTCCCAGCAGCTCCCCAGGGCAGATGGGCATGGTTTGCTGTAGGTGGGTCCCACCTCCACTGGGGGTCCCACAGGCTGATCCCTGAGGCCCCACCTTTGTTGTTGTGGGGAGAAAAATGGTGACCCCCCCCAGTCCCTTCTCGAACCTGGTGTCCCAAATCACTCCTTTGGATCTGTTCTTACTGTGCCACCAGCACAGCCAAGGTGGGCCAAGGTGCCCCATTAATGTGCATTAATGATTCCACCTGAAACGCAGTTCCACGAGCCTGGCCCTTCATAGCAGAGGGTCAGTTCCTCCTGATGTCAACTGGGCCCTTGGAGTTCCGCCTGATGTGGAGGGAAGTTCTTTTGTTCCCCAGCATGGGGGATAGGAAAGGATCCTTGTCTGTCCCGGGCCGAGGTTTTTCTGTTCTCCAGATACAGTTTTACACTTCCCCAGCCTCTCTTTCTCTTCCCTCTGTCTCTCCACAGAAGGGACCCCCTCCCATATGCGCCTCCGTGTCCAGGCCCGTTTTTATCTCCTCCAGTTCGCACTCATGCTATGAGGCCGTCTTCCTAGTAGACTCCATCTCTTTTCCTCCCAGACTCTTCGAGTTCAGAGTCCTTTGACTTCAGCCCTTCTTTGTTTGAGAGATGTGAGCGGGAAGTACGGAGCCACTTGTTTCTCCGCCATCTTCTTCAAGATCTTTAAAAGTTTTTAACGCTATTTACTGTCTTCTAACCTGAATGCTAATGCTGAATATTTTAATTCCATCTATTTAGAAAAACTTAAGTTATTATTTTATACCAACAGTATTTACTTTTTTTTATTGAGATGCATTTGACATATAACACTTTATTAGTTTTAGGTATACAGCATAATGACTTGCTGTGATAATATTGCAATATGATTACTACAGTAAGTTTAGTTAACATCACCAGTTACAATTTTTCTTTTTTAAAATTTTTTATTTTTTATTTTTTAATTTCTTTCTGAGAGAGAGAGAGGGTGTGAACAGGGGAGGGTCAGAGAAAGAGGGAGACGCAGAATCTGAAACAGGCTTCAGGCTCTGAGCTAGCTGTCAGCACAGAGCCCGACGTGGGGCTTGAACCCACGAACCGTGAGATCATGACCTGATCCGAAGTCGGATGCTTAACCGACTGAGCCACCCAGACGCCCTACAATTTGTTTCTTAACAATGAGAACTTTTAACATTATCTTAGCAACTTTGAAAAACACAATATAATATTGTTAACTACTACTGGAAGTTTTTGACCACCTTCACTCATTTTATCGCATTGTCTGGCAGCCACAAATCTGTTCTCTGTATCTATACATTCAGTTTTTTTGTTTGACTTTTAGATTCTACATATAAGTGAGATCACACAGTATTTGTCTTTCTGTCTCTTTCACTTAACATAATATCTTCAGAGGTTCATCCGTGTTGTCACAAAGGGGAAGTCTTCCTTTTTTTTTTTTTTTTTAAATGAATAAATAACTTTCCATTGTGTTATGTGGGGGGGTGTACGTGTACACATGTATATATACCTATACTAAAATATATACTAAGTGATGGACATTTAGGTTCTTTCCATGTCTTAGCTGTTGTAAATAATGCTGCAGTAAACATGGGGTGCATATATCTCTTCAACATAGTGGTTTCTTTCCTCTAAATAAATACCCAGAAGTGGAATTGGTAGATGATATAGTTGTTCTATTTTTAATTCTTTGAATAAACTTTATACTATTTTCCATGGTGACTGCATCAGTTTATATTCCCACCAACAGTGTATAAGGGTTCCCTTTTCTCCACATCTTCTCCAATACTTATTTCTTGTCTTTGTGATGATACCCATTCTAACTGCTATGAGATGACATCTCATTGTGGTTTCCATTTGCATTTCTTTGATGATTACTGATGTTGAACATGTTTTCCTGTACCTGCTGGCCATCTGTGTTTTGGGGAAAAGGTTCAGTTCCTCTGTCTATTTAAATTCAGTTTATATTGTTTTTTTCCTTGAGTTATATGTGTTTTTCATATATTTTAGATATTAGGCTTTTTATCAGATAAGCAATTTCCAAACATTTTTTCCCATTCACTAGATTGCCTTTGTATTTTATTGGTTTCCTTTGCTGTAATGAAACTTTTTAGTTTTATTTAATCCCACTTGTTTATATTTGCTTTTTTGCCTTTTGGTGTCAAATTATATAAAAAATCATCAGCAAGATTGATCTCAAGGAAGAAGCTTACCTACTATGTTTTCTTCCTGGGAGTCTCATGGTTTTAGGTCTTACCCTCCGCTCTTTAATCCACTTTGAGTTGATTTTTATATATGGTGTGAGATAGTGGTTCAGTTTCATTCTTTTGCCTGTAGCTGTCCAGTTTTCCTAATACTATTTATTGAAGATCATGTCCTTTCTTCATTGTATATTCTTGCCTTCTTTATTATAAATTAGTTGACCATGATAAGCATGGATTTATTTCTGGGCTCTCTGTTTCATTGATCTATGTGTCTGTATTTCTGCCAACATCATACAGTTAGAATTACTAGATATTTGTAATATAGTTCAAATCAGGGAGCATGATGCCTCCAGGTCTATTCTTCTTTCTCAAGATTACTTTGACAACTTGGGGTCTTTTTCGATTCCATACAAAGTTTAGGGTTGTTCACTTTATTTCTGTGAAAAACCACTGGAATTTTGATAGAAATTGCATTGAATCTATAGATTGGTTTTAGTATGGACATTTTAACAATACTAATTCTTCCAGTCCATGAGCATGGCATATTTTTCTGTTCATTTTTGTCTCCCTTAATTCTTTCATCAATGTCTTACAGTTGTCATTGTACAGGTCTTTCACATCCTTGGTTAGATTTATTCCTGGGTATTTTATTCTTTTTGGTACCATCAAAAAGGGGATTTAAAAAATTTATCTTTCTGATAGTTCATTATTACTATATAGAACTACAGAAGAGTTCTGTGTATTGATTTTATATCCTGCAACTTTACTAAGTTGGTTTATTCTAACAGTTTTTAGGTGGAGTTTTTAGGGTATCCTATGTATAACATCATGGCATCTGCAGTAGTTTTCTTTCTTTCCAATTTGGATGCCTTTTATTTATTCCCTCCCCCCTTTTTTTCATAATTGTTCTGGCTGGGATTTCCAGTCCTATGTTGAATAAAAGCGAGTGGGTATCCTTGTGTTGTTGCTGATCTTAGAGAAAAATATTGTTTTTCATCATTAAATGTAACCATGAGCTTGTCATATATGGTCCTTACTATGGTAAGGTGCATTCCCTCTATACCCACTTTGTTGAGAGTTTTTATCATGAATGATGTTGAATTTTTTTTAAGTGCTTTTTCTCTATCTACTGAGATGATCTTACGATTCTTTCCCTTTTTTAAAATGTGGTGTATCATATTGATTGATTTATGGATATCGAACCATCTTTGCATTCCTGGAAAAAATTCCACTTGGTCATGGTGTATAATCTTTTTAATGTATTGTTGAATTTGGTTTGCTAATATTTTGTTAAGCATTTTGCATCTATGTTCATCAGCAATAGTGGCCTGTAATTTTCTTTTCTTGTGGTATCTTTGACTGGTTTTGTTATTAGGGTAATGCTGGCCTTATAAAATGAGTTTGGAACTATTTCTTCCGGGTTTTTATTTTTTTGCAGGGGGGAAGAATTTAAGAAGCAATGGTATTAATTCTTCTTTGAATATTTGGTAAAATGCACCAGTGAATCCATCTTGTCTCGGACTTTGGTTTGTTGGGAAGCTTTGTATTAGTAATCAAGTCTCTTTATTAGTAATATATCTGTTCAGTTTTTCTATTTTCATGATTCAGTGTTAGTATGTTGTTTATTTTTAGGAATTTATCCATTTCTTGTAAAATGTCCAACTTGTTGGTGTACAATTATTCATAGTAGTCTAATGATCCTTTGTATTTCTGTGGTAGCAGTCATAACATCTCTTTCATTTCTCATTTTATTTATCTGAGTGTAGCTAAAGGCTTCTCAGTTTTGACTTCCCAAAAAATAGTTCTTAGTTTCATTGATGTCTTCTATTACCTTTTAGTTTCTATTTATTTCCATTCTGATCTGTTACAGTCTGTCTTATACTAACTTTGGGTTTCATTTGTTCTTTCTCTAATTTGTTGACACACAGAGTTAGATTGTTTATTTTATATTTTTCTTGTTTCTTCAAGTAGACATATATTGCTAACAACTTCCCTCTTGGAACTGCTTTTGCTGCACTTCAGAAGTTTGTATAGATCATACTTCGATTTTCATGTATCTCAAGGAATATTTTGATTTTTCTTTTTTGATTTCTTCTTTGGCTGTGCCAGGTAATTGTGGCTCCCATCAATCCAGAAAGCCAAGTTTAAAGGTTGAGATTCCATGGGCTTCCTAGGGAATTTGAACCTAGACTGTAAATCCGTGAGAAGTCTGTTCCACTTCTGGATTACCCAAACGCTAAGGTTGTAGGGTTGTGTCTCTTGTGGTCTTAGCTTATTATGAACAGTGTCTCCTGTTAGGAGAAGCCCCCTGAGTTTTAATTTCTATACACCATTTCTCTTAATAATGATTACTTTTTTTTAAGTTTATTTATTTATTTTGAGAGAAAGAGAGAGTGCAAATGGGGGAGGGGCAGAGAGAGAGGGAGAAAGAGAATCCCAAACAGGCTCCACACTATCAGTACAGAGCCTGACATAGGGCTTGATCTCATGCCTATGAGATCATGACCTGAGCTGAAATTGAGAGTCAGACGTGTAACCAACTGAGCCACCTAGGTACCCCAATGATTTCTTTAAAAAATTTTTTAAAAATATTTTTTCATATTTGAGAGAGGGAGAGAGAAAGAGTGAGAGTCGCAGAGTGGCAGAGAGAGGGGAAGACACAAAATCTGAAGCAAGCTCCAGGCTCTGAGCTTTTAGAACAGAGCCCAACACAGGGCTCAAACCCACAAACTCTGACATCATGACCTGAGCCAAAGTTAGAAGCTTAACCGACTGTGCCACCCATGTGCCCCCCCAGTGATTTCTTAATATTATGAAATTCCTAGTTGTGATCAAATTCCTGTTTCTCTCAAATATAATTTTAAAAATAATGTGAATGAGCCTCCAAATGAATCCATATTGCCACTTTGTTTTTAATACAGTTTTTAGGTATCTTTTAGTGCATAGGTATTTTTCTATCCATCTTCTTCTAAGATTAATTGCAAATTGCTCTTCAAACAATTTATTTGATAAAGAACAGTTTGACCCAGAGAGTTTCCCACAGTCTACTTTTTGTTTATTGTATTCTGTGCTGTAGTTTGGTGTGTACCTTTGTTCTTCATATACCTTGTACATTAGTTTGCTCAGGCTGCCATAACAAACACCACAGACTAGCAGACTTAAACAGTAAATTTATTTCTTCACTGTTTTGGAGGCTAGAAAATCAAGATTGAGATGCTGGCAGGATTGGTTTCTTCTAAGGGCTTCTGTCCTTGACTTGCAGATGGCCTTCATCTTCCAGGGTCTTAACATGAACTTCACTCTGTAGGTTTTTGTGTCCTAATCTTTTTTTTTTTAAAGTTTGTTTATTTCAAGTAACTACTTAATACCATCCTTCAATTGGGGAATGCTACAAAGGGTTTCAAGTAGTACTTCTAAATTCCTAGACTATTTTTTATTGCAATTGGTTTTTTTCTATTAAAAATCAGTCATTTGCCTAGTGTAGTTTTTAATCCTGTACCACTAGACTTTTTCATTGATTTCTATTCTCTGTTACTATCTGCTGAAAAATATTTCTCCTTACTTTACAGGTTTGTGACTGAAAAAATTTTAGTGTTGTCTCCTAATTTTGTATCATTTGATCTGTACTCATTTAAGACCTGTCTTTCTATTAAAAAAAAAAAAAGCATAAAGATGAATGTGACTACCCTTTCCTTTATTCATTCTTTAATTTACTCAGTCATTCAAACATTAAATATAAATGTAGGATAGTAGGTGCTCTAATGATAAAACACATACATATAAATTGCCTCAAAGACATTATGTGAGCTACTATAAGGGGTCAGAAAAGGGTCTGGGAAGAAGTGATGAGATGTCATGGAATAAATGACATTAATTAAACTTTTAAATGTAGAGGGGAAAGTACAGGGTATGCTGGAAGGTGGGCTGGTTTTAGTGAAGTAGATTATCTGCAAATAAATACAATGGGAAAGGTACTGTGGAAAAAAATCTTGAGAGTTTTGAAAGCAAGTAATGAGTTAACAACTTAAGAATTTTACATATTATGGAGGTATTATATGCCTAATTTAATTAGGAACAAATTTTTGTCAAAAGGACAAACATACAACAAAAAAACCCACCTGTGATTTGAGTTTAGCAAGAATAACTGCTTCAGTGCTAGGGCCTCATTTTTATTAGTTCTCTGTATACTGCAATGAGTTCATCTCACTCACACTTCCAAATTAATGGATCTCCTTGAGCCGCACTTATGTATCCTGAAAAACGATCTGAAAGATGCAAGACAGTGAAATGAAGTTTTTTTTTTTTAAACTTAAATAAACTATAAGGGCTATCACTATTCACAAGGTAATGGGGAAGACCTAAAAAAATGTTTTACCATCAAATACTTCTGCTCCCATGGGCTGATCTTTAAAACCTAGGAAATAGTTTCCCCTTCTACCTGGCATTATGGTATAGCAAAAAGTGACTACAAGAATTCGTGCATTTATCTACTCTTCTTCTACCTGTGATAATGGTGGTTAAGCAACAGGATGAATTTGTTACAACCCTTATCCTAAGACTGAATCAGTACCATGTTATGTTCAGAGAAGTCTGCTGGGGAAATAAGACTCCTGTGTTAATTCAGACCTTTTAGGATATTTGCTAAGTGTTGGTAGTGCTGTATACCTTCTTTTGCAGGACTTTACTTGCATATATCTAAAAACTAAATTTGATTTTTGATTCCAGCTGAGATGGGAGTAACAGAGACCACACTTAAAAAAGACAAGACAAAATGCATGAAAGAATGGTTCTTGAGACTCTGAACATCCCACAGTGAAGGACGGTGATTGCTGAGAGATGAGAAACAAACAAGGTGAGCCCTATGATTATTCCATCTTACTGTCTTGAGAGAGTTTCTAGGTCACAATACAGGGTTTGGAACCTAGGTGGAACCCAGCCGACGCTGTGACTTAAGGGGATAAAGGGGTACCTGGGGAAACCAAGGCAGCCAGAATTTGTAGGACATAATACCAGAAAAGAGAGACCTCTGGAGATATTTACGGAGTTCCCCACAAGTATTCACAAAAGTACTGACCATAGCATGCATGTTAGGAAACTACCTGAGGCTGGGAAAGAACTAGCCCAAATGATAAGAGCGAGCAGCACCCGATGCTCACATAGATTGGTTAAAGTTCATGGGACAGTTAAGTAGAGTTCTCAGAAGGATTCTTTTCAGTAGTGGGGAATAATTAGCCCTCAACTAAATTGTGTTCTCATCATGCCCCACCAAATTTAAAAGCAAGACCCAGAGGAATCAAACTGTTTCCAAGTAACTGAAGTGCGTCACAGAACAAACTTGAAAATTATAGATATACAGAAATATCTATGAAAAAAGCCAATCACAATGAGTAGGATCCAATCAAAGAGACATGCAGAGGCAGGAAAACACAACTCGTACTAAGGAGAAAAATCACTCAATTGAACCGATGCAGAATTTATGTAGATGTTAAGATTAGAAGATGACAGTAAGGCAATTATTATAACTGTACTTTTTATGTTCATAAGTTAGGTAGAGACATGGAAGATATTTTTAAAAAGATTCAAATCAAATTTCTAGAAATGAAAACTGTAATGTAAGAGATTAAAAAACACACTGGATGAAATTAATGGCATATAAGAAGAGAGGATTAGTGGACTTGAAGACAAATAATTGGAAACTATGGAAAATGAAGCACACAGAGCAAAGAGTAACCCCTTGCCCTTTCTCCAGTCCCCTCCCCCCATGAAACCAGAACATCCTTAAGCTACAAGTTAACTTCAAATGGTCTAACACATACATAATTGGAGTTCCTGCAGGGGACAGGGGATGGAAGGGCAGGAATAAGAAAAATATATTTGGAGAAATAATGGCAATAGAATTTCCATTTTTGATCAGAAGTAATACCTGAGATCCAAGAAGCTCTACAAACCCCAAGCATAAGAAACATAAATAAAACTACACTATGGCACATCCTAATCAAAACATGATGTGGTAAAACTAGTGATAAAGAACAAAATCTTAAAAGGAACTACAGGGAAAAAATGTTTTAAAAAACAAGGATGATAGATTTCTTATTGGAAGCAATTCAGATGAAGCAACAGTGGAACATCTTTACAGTTTTGAGAAAACAAATCAATTCAGCTGAATACAACTCAGATTTGGACAACTATTCACTGTCAAAATTAGAACCATATAACAAGCCAAAAGTGGATACCCTATGATGGAATGTTACCTAGAGGCAATATGCTGAACTGCATTTTTAGGTCATTATCCTCAGAGAAGAGGGAACATCACCCACCAGTCATCGTCCATAGCTTTTACTAGCCCTCTCATACCAATATCAGCACTCTTATTTCCAGTACCATCACTGTTTTTCACTTTAAAATGGAGACAGCTCACAGAGCTATAGCCATCTAAAGTCTGTATCACTGATGAGTTCTTATATGCAGAGGCTATCATGGAAACACTCTACTCAAACCTTTTCTTTGTGCTAATTTTGTTTCTATTCATTTGTTCTCATGTCTCCTCCAGATATTTATTTTGTAAGTTACTAGAATAATAGTATTTTTAAGACTCTTCCTGTGTTTTGGGGTGGGAATATCCTCTTGTTACATCCCTTTGTGTGTATTCTTTCAGTTTTGTTTCACAGACAGTTCATTCACTCCATTCTCATTTTAGATGCTACAGCTCCTAACCTGTGTGTCTGCACCACCTCAAAACAGGCAGTAGCAGTGGGCAAAATGTCACAACCTATTCCATTTTCTTCCTCTATTCTCTAACCCCATTTAAACTGTTCACCTGTCAAGACATGGTAAAGCAGGACTATGTCTACTTTTGTAAACAAAAGCAAATTAAAGCCATCCTTTCTTCTGACCAAATTAATCACTAGAAGTTGGTCATTGAGACACTGAATGCAAGTGCTTGTACTACAATCTTGTATAGTTCTGAGCAGAATCTCCCTTAACGGCCTCTGGGTTCTCTGAGATATGTATGGACGGGGAAGCATCAGATATAAACATATGGCAAAGGTTTGATGGAACTGATTTATACAGTAGCATCCCCTAAATCCTCTGAATTAAAGCAAGAGTTAGAAAGCTGCAGTCCTGGGTGCCTGGGTGGCTTAGTTGATTAAGCTTCAGACTTTGGTTTAGGTCATGATCTCATGGTTTGTGGGTTTGAGCCTCGCATCAGGCTCTGTGCCGACAGCACAGAGTCTGGAGCCTGCTTCGGATTCTCTCTCTCTCTCTCTCTCTCTCTCTCTCTGTCTCTCTCTCCCTCTCCCTCTCTCTCCCTCTCCCTCTCCCTCTCTCTGCCCCTTTCCCACTGACACTCTGTCTCTGTCTCTCAAAAATAAATTAACATTAAAAAAAAAAAAAGCTGCAGTCCCAAGGGACCTACAGCAATAGAGACATGGAGAGTTAAAACTGACAAAAATAGTAGCAACAGATAGTGAGCACTCAGTATGTACCAAACAGTGTTCAGAACATTTTTGCATAGCGTATTTAATCTTTGCAACAACCTTCTGAAGTAGGTACCATTATCCTCCTTTTACAGTGGGAATAAATAACACAATCATGCTCACAGTTGTTGAGCCAGAATGAACCCCATTAGTCTGACTCCTTAGCCCACACTCTCAGCCGCTCCACCTTAGTGTCTCTCAGGAAATTGTGTGGGGGTAGGAAGGAGCAATGGACAAAAGCTAAAGACGTGATTACTGCCTTCTCCCCTCACTCATTACCTCCCTCTTAACATCCAGGATGTTACCCACTTTGCCTACCTTATAGATCATTATAATGAACAAGCAAGAAATAATTTTACAAAAGTATTTATCAAGTACCATGCAAATAACAGGTGTTATGGAAGGGGTCTAAAAGCCAGCAACATATAAGGGGGCTTAAGAAAGAGTAGTGCATGGGGAATAGGAAGACAAGGAAAAACAAGTGTCATAAGTTTTTAGTCTTCAAGAGGCAGAGAATATTTATTGGTGCCTTCCTCACTTGCTACTCTTAGTTGCTTCTTTGCACTCAGTTCTCAGCCCAGATCATCTTGGCCCCAGAGTAAAACTGTTCATCTGAAAATTCTCATTCCCATGTTAAGGGGGTCGTATAAATTGGATTACATAGCCTTTTTCTACATAGAATGAGAAATGAAGCAGTCATAAAGGATCAAGAACAAATTTACTTTTGCACCTGTAATTTTAAAACTAAAGATGCTCTACTGTGAGGAATCTAAAGTAATTGGCTAAGACATTCTTAAAAACATGTGCCTTTAATTTTAAAAAGGAAGAAAGAGGAAGGGAGGGAAGAAGGAAGGAAAGAAGGAAGGAAAACACACACCTTTGCTGTGAAGTAAAAAGTAATGGAAAGCTGCCTCTACTTTAATGGCCCTGAGAGTACTAATTTCTTTACAAGTTTTGCCAGAGCCTTGGCTGGTCCACCCTTAGCAGTAATGTGCATAGACTGAGTGAGCACGTGTGTCCTGCTGTAATTAAGGCTGCAGAGCAGAGCAGCAGGTGCAAACTTCTCATCCTTCAACTTGACTCTTAAACTGCTTGTGCTCTTGTAACTTAAAGTGTAAACTTGTTAAAAGTGAGATTTGGAAGGTCATTAGTCTATAACAGGAGCTAGGCACTACAGACATTTCTTGAAAGCAAAATTAGAAACAGCTACCTAACACATATCAACCATTTTAAGATGTTGCCTTTCACATTTTCTGGGGGGGGGGGGGACTTTTAAAAACACAGAGATTAATA